>NC_053418.1:27502328-28102328 GCF_016859285.1 Xiphias gladius | reverse complement strand
CCATGGCTTTGCACTCGTTGATGAACCTCACTCTGTGTTGGCAACTAATAATGAAGACAGAAGAGTTCATAGCATTGAATCCTCTCCAAGCATCAGAACGTTAGATGAAAATATCATCCAAAAGAGTGCAGCGGATACAGACTTCTATAGTCTAGTCGACTTAACATCACCTGATTCACTGACACAGATGTCTGAGGTGAAATCAAACAATACTACTTTAGTGATATACAAGAACCTGGTACTACAGCATAAGGAATCATTGCCCTCTGTACCTGCTATTGGCACTGGGAACACCATCTATGGATCTGATCAGAGAATCTACCAAATTCCCAAAGGTCCCTCTGGTCCAATCGGACCTCATGGAAGAACAGTAAGCATCTCTTTGGAATGGACCCAGACACACACTAGTCTAGGAATCCTCTTTGGATACAATTTAGTTCCTAAACAATTATGCAACACACTTTATAGTTGATTTAGTGGTTAAGTATATACAGTAGGGTGCTCAGATTAGTTTTCTGATTAGAGTACTAATTCTGCCTGCACGTGGTATTAAAAAATTGGAAATACAAGACTTTGACTTCAGGATAAAGCTGGGTTTATTCTATATTTTTCTTGTTGTCAACAAATGAAGATATATGTATCTATACATATTTTTGTATGTGTGTGTGTGTGTGTGTGTGTGTGTGTGTATATATATATATATATACACACACACATATATATGTGTGTATTATAAAATTTAACTTTTAAAAATGGTTAAATTTCTTGAAACGGCTTTTTAGTAAACAGGAGAAGAAGGGGAAGCAGGAGTACATTTGTTGGAGACTGTATTCAGCTACGGATAAATCCACATTTGGTTCTCTATTGAGTATTTGGGGGAGCATGGCAATGTGTGTGACTGAGTCAAATTAAATTAAAGTGTATGTGTTCAGGGTAATGAAGGAACATAATGATGATGATGATAATAATTACTTTATTTACAAAACACCTTTCAAGACAAAGTTATGAAGTGCTTAACAGAAAAAACAAGGAATAAACATAAATGACTTTCAAGATTCAAGGTTCTTTGTCACATGCACAGAGATAGAAACATGCAGTGAAATGAGAGGGATGCTCAATTACTGTGTGAGAATACCTAAGGGATCAGATAATAGAGTAAATTGTTTTTAAAAACTATTTATATATACAAACTTATATCCATATAAATATAAATACAGATCTTACTAAACATCTTAATCTTACCTAATCTATCAGAAATTACAGCTAAAGAGAGCAACTGAAAGTGGCAGAAACAAACAGTATGTATCGCAGAAGTGTTCATGGAGGTATGGATGTTTGTTAAAATGAAGAGTGTGTCTTGAGGATCTGGATGGCCTGAGGATATAAACTCCTTCAGTCATTCGGTTTGGCTATGACGTTGTCTGTGGATCTGGTGGGGTGATATACAAATTGCAGAGGATGCAGGGTCACAGGTAAGAATATTACTGTTAACACAGGCACTAGTTGTTCAGCACAGGTTTTAAGGGCATATGCTTAAAATGTGTTAAGTTAATCAGCCAGAGCGATGTTGATATTCACCATAGAAGAGGATGTGCTGTGATGGTCCATAGTCCCTGCCACAAACCTATGGAGCAAGACTACTGTAGCTGTAGTTCCAGCTTCTTGCCATAGTGTTGTTCAGCCTCTATTACTGTTCAGATGGCAGCATGGTCTGATTTTCCAAACAGAGGGAGAAGCTTTTCTTTGTAGCCTTCCTTGAACTGTGTGTAGCCGTGATCCAGAGTCCTCTCTCCTCAGGTGGGGCACGTGATATGCTGCTGAAGGTCCGGCCTCATCTTCCTTAGATTTGCACTGTTAAAGTCCCCGGCCACGATGAGGGCTGCATCCTGGTGGTTAGCCTGGGAGCTAGTGAGGGCCTGATGTGGCTCAGACAGAGCCTTGTCCGTATCTGCTTGAGGTGGAATATAAACGATGTTAAAGATGATTGATACCAGGGAGCTGTAAAAGTCTAATGGTAGATTCTCCAACAATTAAAACCTCAGGTCGCTCAGTTTCAGGGTTTCCTTTTGTACGTAGAAAACTTCAGACAGCATTGTAGATTGAGAATTAATGAGATAGTTGGATGCCACTGATCTGAGTGATTGACCACCTCAGCTGACGTTTCCATAGGGGGAAGCACAGTTGGTTGCGGTGAAGGTCAAAGGTTTTGACATTGCCGAATGGAACAGGTTGTCAGGTACTGGCTGTAGGAGTGACAAACAGGGACACTTGGACCCTGGTTTTGACGAAGTGGACGGCAGGCCTGTTTTCATGGTAGGGTGAGGTGTATCTTTCAGTGGCAGGTCCGCCAGGAAAGAGAAAAGAGAGCTTTTTACAACCCTTTACTATAGACACCCAGGAAGGGGGACAGGGTGATCTCAGGCCAGGGGCATCAGTGGGAGTCACTGCTGGCTACTTGCTGGCTGGAGACAGAAAAAGCAAACAGAGGTCTGTCTGCTGCAGGAGATCCTCACTGAGCTGCTCAGTTGAGCGCAGTTCACTTTTCAGCTCAGCAACCTCCGCGGATGATGCCATCAGTGGAACTGTAGAGCAAACTACAGCTAGCAAAAGAGTCACCATGGAGAGCACAGACAAAGAGTTATGTGGAATTGTCGGCAGTAGTCAGCACATCAGTGGGGCAGGGACAAAACTTACTTGCTTGGTCTCCAAACAGGAGTCCACAGGGGTGAAACAGCAGGGGTCCAACCAAGGAAAAGAAACTTACTGATGAGGGCCCCGGACTTTTGCAAATGGATCAGCTCTGGTAAGTTTTAGATAGTCGGCTTATCCTTGCGTTAAAGTTTGGTGTCACAAGTAGGGAAGATGGGCCAAAAGAAAACAGCAATATTGAGCAGTTGACAGATTGGCTAGGCTAGCAGAGGTGCTAGCTGCGCCAGATGGTTTACTCAGCAGCTGACAGAGTCAGATATCGATTGTGTCAGATTTAATTGGCATTAAAATGGTGTCAATTGTGGTTACCGTCCAGTGGTCACAAGAAAATTAAGGTAACAGAAAGACAAGCATAGAACACCCAGGGGTAGTGATTAAAATATTGAATTAAAATAGTGCATACATGGCGCCAACAAAGCAGAAGTGGAAATGAGCAGGAGTAACATGTCACCCAGTGCAACAGTGACAGTAATGGAGCTCTCTGGCAAGGAGGAATAAGATCTATCAAGCTTTGGATACACACACAACACTTGGTAGTAATATACAATCAGTGTTGGTCTGGATCTGCACATGAGATTTGTTGACAAGAAGAAAAATGTAGAATATCACCAGATATAAGTTTTTAACTAACTTTAACAGAGAGCCAAGATAGTCCCTATTTTCATTCATCACTCACTGGGATAATAGCTGGAGTAAAAATAGTATTGCTCAATCATCGTTGTAACAGGTCTTCAAGATAAAACTATCAACTTTTTAATCCTCCTGACATGTTTCAATGTTTTCGTACTTGAGCTTCCTACAAAAACATATGAAGGCCAGGGTTATTCCTATTCTTAATTACTTCTCTAGCAGAGCTTGTTTAATCAAATAAAATTCGATAAAAAATTGTATTGTTTTGATTTTAAAACAATTTTTCAACAATATGTTTGTTCAGTTTTTTCCAAGAGTGAGATGAGAAGATTGTATACAAGTCTCATGTCTGTGTTAAGTGCAGAACTGGAGTCAAATGTGGCTAGCCTTGCTTTGCTTAAAGACTGTAAGCAGGGTGAAACAGCTAGCTTGGCTCAGTCCAAAGTTTAAAAAAAATACCTACCAGCACCTTTTTAAAACTCACCAATGAACATGTTGGCATTTTTTTAATCCACAGTCACACAGGAATGTAAGAACAGTTTGTGAGTTATGCGCTGTTAATATTTCTTTAAGAACAACAATTTATCCACCTGCTCTGCATTTCAGTGCAGTCTCTCCAGCTATAGTGTGGTTTAGCAGATAGTCCATCAGTGAGGTGGTGGTGGTAGGCATTGTTATTTTGTTGTTGTTGCTGTGTTCCCAGTCTTTATGCTAAGATGAGATAAACACACACTTTCTTCTGCTCCACACTTAATGCACTGACATGAGACTAATATTGATTTTTCTCATATCACTATTGGAAACAAAGCAAATAAATATATTTTCTAGAACTTTGAACTATTTCTGTAAGCTTTTCAACCTCTTCAAGAGCTATTGGGGGGCTGCAAGCCTTACTTTGGAATGCAGTGTTCAATCAAGTAAACCCTTAGGACGGCTATAACTTTTGTCACCGGTGGTACCAAAATATCAGCAGCAGAATAAACAGTATATTTTCTCAATACAGTCTTTCCCTTGAGTGTCTTATGTAATTCCTCAAATTACCTCTCTCTAATGGGCCTGTATTTGGTTGTAAGTGGAAGTTATGGTTATTCAGTGCAAACAGTGTGGTTGCATCAACCCATGTGAAGCTGACTCATACTGTTTTTATTCTACTTGTAAAATTACAGGTTACAGAGATGGCTTTCAAAACTAATTGCATTAATAATGTCTTGTAGAAACCGCAGTGACCTTTTCTTTGTAAGATCATCACACTGTAGATCATGCCAGACTGCAGGCCTGCCAGTTGTTGCCAAGAAGCTGTACATATGGTAAAAATAGCTCAATGGCCTATTGTTCTTACAGGGCTGCGCTGGGAAAGAAGGCTATATTGGATTTAAAGGTGACAAGGTAAGATGTGCATGAGCACAACACTACAACAGGACTTCAGAGTATATCATTAATAGTAATGGACAGCTACAAACAGGACAAAAACAAGGAATCTTGTTCCCTAATAGTCTATTAGTGTGTGTTTGTGGGGATAGTTACCCTGTGGCTGCAGAGTTTTAACTTACCCACGAACAAACTGGAACAGCAGTCATTTGAATGGGGATCCACCTTCTCAAGTGGTCTCAGCCCAGTTGTTTGAATAACAGTCTTCACACCAGTCTAAATAAACTGAACCAAACAAGCAAACACAATTGTTCATTTTAATCTTAACAAACAGATAATGTATAGAACACCTATAGAAGTTTGGTGGGATGTTCATTTGATTTTACCAGGAACTCTGCCTATTATAAATACAGTAGTTAGTATAAGTAACTTTGCTGTTTGGTTTAATTTTGAGGGGTTGATATCCTTTATTATTTTCCTATTCATGAAATATGTATTTTACTGTCTGCCAATCCTTTTATTTTTTCTCCTCTAGGGATCTCAAGGTATTCCAGGCTTGGATGGAAGGAGAGGAGATCCAGGGCCTCTAGGATCTCCAGGACTTCCTACTCTTTACCTATGGAGGAACTCTGAGGACGACTGGGCTACTTTTAGGGTAAGTCTAAATGTAAACACTGACACTAGAATCCAACTGGGACTGCACTGAACCCTTGAGGATTTGGACCATATTGTAGCACCAGTACAGAACATGTCCTTTTTAGTTGATTTGTCCTCTCAAGGTTGTCTTAGAGCAACATCCTCAGTATCCTAACCAGACTTTGTCTATTCCTGGCTACTAATGTCACCCTGTCTTAATACTTCAATATTCCCAGCCAGCTCTCTGATTGAAAACACTTGCTCAGTCACTATAGTAACTATAAGAAGTGTCACAATATTGTGGGTTTTTTATAACTTGGGTCTTACTATTTTGGAATTTGGTCATCATTTCCATAGTTTACTGATAATATTGTAATCGGCAAAGTGATTGCTAGGGTCTGAGAAAATGTTGACATCAATGTAAGGCTTGAAGGAGCACATAAGAAAACAAGCAGTCCAGCAAACAGACAAACCAACAGTTTATCCAGATTATCTTAACCACTTTATCAGGAGGTAAAACTGAAATATCTGTTGGGGATCAGGCAAACTGTGTGCACAACTATGGTAAGTGTAACCCCAAATGTAATGAACTGGATTTAACCTGTTATTTAAGTGAGAATATGAAAATGTGAGAATCAAATCAGTTGTACAGTTTTCCCATGATAAATGAGTATAAATGCAAATGCAGTGCTTATGCAGTGATTTTATATAGACGGTGATCACATGGAGAGAAATGAACTTCTATTTCAGGCAGGGCTGAGTAATCCTCTCCCAGTCTGTTGACAGTTTATGTAGATGGCCACAGCTCTGTGCTCACACAGTCTATAATGAAAACTGAGGCATCTGCCAAGCATTGTAGCTGGAGCAAACTCAAACCTCATGCCTCAGTCAGTCCCTGCACTTTGCTTTTAGACCAGAGATACGAGCAGGGTCAGGCTGGCTGTAAAGGCCTCAGTGTTGCTGCTCTCTCAGGGTAAACTGATGATTCTGACTGCTCCATCCACAGACACACAGTGAGACTTAGGGAGGTCAAGTCCGATCCACCAGTCTGAGCTTGACCTTGACAGGCTTGGCGAGCCTCCACTCATACCCCTGATGCAGCACCATTGCCAAGACAAATATCACCTGGAGCAGCAGAGTCGGGCGGTGGAATAAATTGGAAAGGATTCCTGTGTGCTAGAGATGACTGGCGCTTCTCTAACTGAGTGCAGTGACAGCAAGCTCTGTGCCGTATCAGTTCACAACCATCATAGCACTACAAGATGCAATGTATGGAGATCTCAACACTTTGTCACACACTCATGTCTTTTGGCTCCATCTAAAGTCTCTAGTGTTGCAAGACATGAAGTGTGAGAGCCAAGTCAACCTACAGGGTTCAAGTAGCAGCGTATCACTCACAGCTGTACTGCTTGAATGGCTGTCTTTTAAGGTGCCTTTGTACTGTGTTGCACTCTGTACTGTGTGGCCTGTGTCGGAACTTGAAGTTGCAATAGGCAATAGTTATATCCATCTTATCAGCTTTAATCAAATACGACTGCAATAGAAAAAACATATCATCCGACCAAATGGACACGATAGTAAGTAAATTCTGGTGTAAGAACTGTCATTGACAGGAAATAATCTTTACAAGTCAAGACTTATAGTAAAAATTCAAGTTAAGTCTCCTGAGGAGTTTTGAACATGTGTAGCACCATTCATTCAGTAAAGTAGTGATGACTGATACCAAAAATCTAAGAACCCTTTTAAGTTTCTTGCCATGTCAGTGGCATAGCTGCATTGTTGCCAACAATTTTCAATGGAAAGTAGCCAAAACCGGCTCAAATGTCAAATGCTAATTTGCATATCAGTGATGTCACAAACCAACTACTGTATTTACATATATAAAAATTTTTTAAATAAAATTTCAAAAAAGGAAGTCAAACTAAATGTAACTGACTCTAACTTGCTTTATCATAGGTGTTATCCAATTAATATGCATCTAAATCTACCTCTAATTTCAAAAGCTTTTTATGTAGGCTGTTGTACAGACTGTGGAAGTATCATAAATAAAGAAGATCCTGACAGTGGAATGAACGCATTCTATTAAGTGTATTTTGAGAAATTGTACAACATAGTCATGTTGAATTTAACATCTAATCACATTTTTTTTCTTCCATTTAGAATAAAAACAAAGGAGAAGGTGTTCCCCCCAAACAATTGAGATCGTTGATTAGTCATTAGGTACACACATTCACAGGTCATTCATGCTTCTGTCTGGTTTGCTGATTGGTTAACTTAACATGCTGCTATCCTCCCCGACTAAGCACAGTCCAGAGAGCCACAACCACATGAGCGCACCTTCACTGAGAAATATTAGTCACTCTTTTCAAGGGAACTGAGTTGAAATCTGCCCAAAAGCCGCTAGATTTGTTGCTAGGTACTTGTTACAACTCCAAGTTGGTCAACGAGAGAGGAGAGTAACATAAAACTAGATGAAAAATATGAGGAATCAGTTTGTTTAGCATTTCAATCTTTTTTTCCAGAAAAAGCTTGAATGTACCAAAAAACAAACAGCCACAACTTGAAAAATATTTACAATACTAAATAATATGCCCAAAAAGAAAAGTAAAATTCTAAACCCAACTGCCTATCAACAGTAAATGGAGGGGAAAAAAGGACCGTAGCAAAAATGGAAACTCTCCCTGTGGCCGAAATTAGTATATAATTTCCTGGTGAGAAATAAAAGTATTACACTCAACTGAGTTTTAAGTAATTTATTGCATAAGAAGATAAATTAAACAAAGGATTAAAGAAGGCAACAAACAGAATCAGAGCGATGCTATTCAGTTGAGTAGGCACAGAGTTCTTTCTCCAAAGCTGGTTCAAGAGCTGGTTCAATTCCTCTGGAGTTGATCAGATCTTTTATACATGAGTTTCGTATGAGCTGGCGGACAGTAGCCCCGTAGGCATCGATCTGTTGTCCAAAAGAGGTGAACTTCGTTCCTTATGGCCTTTCATTGGGGGCCCATATTTGACTAGCTAGTTCATTCTAGATGAATAACATGTCGGACACGCAAAGTACAATGCTGACACAGCATCTCTTAACTAAGCGCTACTAAGTTAAGCAATTTCTATTGCACTCCCCTCTTTCTGAAAAAAAAACAAAAAAAAAACAAAAAAACCCCATAGGTCCTCCGTTTAAGCAGCTTTTTATGATCATAGTTACGTTTTATTGTTGGGTGACTTCTAGTAGCTGTAGTAAGAGAAGCGGGCAAAGGAGAAAGTCAGGTGACAAAGTTCACATTAGGACGAGGTTGTGGTGGATGGATGGGTTGACAAAACACAGGGCTTTAACACAGGACACCACTGTTTGTTTCCCATGAGTAACTGATCAAGGTTGTTCCTTTCATTGATCCACAACCTGTATGTTATTTTTGCGACCATGAAGGTCCCTTAACCTTAAAGCAGTGCTTGTTTTAACCCAAACTGCGATCTTTTCCTAAAACTAACCAAGCGGTTTTTGTGCCTAAACCTAACCAAACCATGATCAGTCCACAACCTTTAACGTGTTTATTATTGTTACTATGACAATGAAGGTCCGGTACGCCTGCAGCTGGTACACTCCTATCAGGTTTATATTTTGTTACCATGACAACAAAGGTCCAGTACATTTGCCACTCCTACGCTTCTTTGGGTTTTATCCAGGGGTAGGTTCAAACAATCTATACAGTCGTTTAGGTTAGAGGACTTGTTATAATAATTAACTGATTAATTAAAATTTAACTGCAACATCACTACTTCTCTGACCTTAACAACAACATGCAAAAGAGATATGGACTAAGTCCTCACCGAATAGCTCACAATCCACAAATACTCCAGGTGTAAGCAGGCCTCAAAAGTGGCCAAGAGCTCCTCAGCCTTTATACAGTATATCCTCAGATGGACTGTGATTGGCTCCAAGTCCCCAGATTCACCAGCTAATAACACCACGGAGGAGGAGGAACTAAAGCTCAGGCCCCTATAGCCTAGGAACAATACAACACACATTAACCCATTAACATATTTTATCAGTTACACATTCACCCAGTGGCGATTGGTGACTCATAAAATTGGGGTGGACAGGAAGAAAACCAACCCATGGCATCATGTTATTTTACATTAGTTGGCTACTTATCTCTACTTTCTTATATTCAGCAACAAATCAAGCAATAAAACAATGGTTTACAATATATCTTAAAAAAAATTACTGCAGGCTGTGGATGGGAATGAACCTTGTGCGTGTGTAATGTGTTACCAGAAGCCTGTCAAGCCAACAAGGGGTGAAGCAGCACCCAGTGCGTTAAAATGGGAATTTTACACCCTCTGATTTAAAAAGGACAAAGAAAAACGATGAAAAACCAGAGGTTAAGTGTTATGAGTTCTTCTGCCTGTGGGAGGGTTCACCCCACTTTACATGTTGGGAGATTATCTTCATAGCTGCTGTGCGGCCTTTTGTTGCACCCAGTCTTCCAAGTGCAAGAGAGAAGTAAAAGCTGGCTGGAGCAGGTAGAGGGAGCGGAGTGACAAATTTACTGAAAAGAGAAGTTCATTCCTCTAGTCTGTGAAGCAAAGATATGTCTATGGTCTTCTCATACCATTGAGGATTCTTTCTAAGGGATTTTAGAATCTTCCTCTCAGTTGCAAAGATTGCCAAGTTCCTCAGTTGTTCTTGTCCCATTGTGTTCTTGTGTGTAACTTTTCAGTCTTTTCAGACAAGAGAAACCTTTCTCAGCCCCAGCAGATGTAACCCCAATCGTAGCAATGAGAAACATAAGTCTGTACAAATCACGAGTTGCATTGTTTAGTCCACTGGCTGTCACTGACTGTAATGATTTGAAAAGCTTAATGCTGCCACATTGGATCTCCTTGTCACTGTAGAACACTTGCAACTCTGACTTTGGTTTTGCCAGGTCAAAGAAATGTCCATAATTATCTGTCAGACTTCTGAATGCAGCCAAAGGAATGTCTGTTGTGAATGATGGGACTTCCAGCTTAGAAGCACCATGAAGCTCCATGACACTGCTGAACACTCTGACTTTTAACACTTCCATGGGTGGAGTCACACTAGGTCCCAAGACTATTTGGTCCTTGAAAATCAAGATGTTAGTACTGACACTGGGAAATTGGCCTTTAAATTGTCTGCTCATCACAAGTGGAACAAAATGCAGAAAATAATAAATTTAGACACCTTTTTTAAATCTCTTTTAGCTGACTCAGGGTAGTGTGAATGTGTATGTTTAATTGAGCTTTAACTTTTATATGCATATATTGCTTTTATTGACTTAACAGGTCCTATATTATGTGTTTTATTGCTTTTATATATTAATTTTATTGTTTTTTTATACTCTATAATCCTTTTTGCTTATCTGTTCGTAATTGTTTTTACATTTGTGGATTATTGTTTCTATTATTGTATATTTGTATTGTAATCAGGGCATCCTCGAAAAAGAGAACTTGCACTCAGTCGCCCTTCCCTGTATAAATAAAGATTTGAATGAATGGACGAATCATACAGTTGTCTCTAAACTTGTCTGGGATCCTCATGACCTTATCTACATTTTCTTCTGTGCATGAGCTCTATAACATCTGCTTCTCTGTTTATAATCCTCTGAAATGGCTCCTCTGACTTCAGCTTCTCCATAGTGTCCATGAGTGTCTCAAAACTCCTTTTACAGCATGAAACATCTATTGGTTTATCTGCAACACATCAAGCAAAACATCTGTAAGGGAGAAAATCTGCTGATTGATGATGCAAGTGAATGTGTCTGTCAGACTGTCTCTGTTGAGGGCCACTATGTTGACAATATAAGAGGTGATTTTCCAGCATGTGGGTGCACTTTTTAGCACTTTGGAACACCTAGATTCTTCCAGCATCATTACTCTTTTGGTTGATTTGCAAAAATAAGAGCTGAACCCACCAAGAGTAGCCAAGAAAATCTTGTCCTCGTGGACACTTTTCAATCCTTGGCTGTGCACAATATTAATGTGATTTGCAATTCAGTGCACAAAGACTGCACTGGGGGCAACTGCTCACACCTCACCTTGTAAGCTGTTAAGATCTGATGCACCTTCATAACTTTGTGCAATGAGCTTCTCCACAAAGTTCAAACCAGACTTGTCTGACTGCAGTAACTCTAAAAGGGACTGGGCATCTCCTCCACTGAACACATCAAAAAAGCCCAAAAAAACAAACAATCGAGTGACAACTCACATCAGTTGTTTAGTCAATCTTACACGGAAAAAAGGGAGCTGCATCCACTTCTCCTTTGATCTTACTTTTTAATTGTTGATGCAATTGCTGATATCAAATCATTCTGAATGGTTTTGGACAGGCCAGATAACACACTAAAATTGTCAGTATGCTCTGCTAATATGCTTTCTTGGCGTGCTATCAAGTCCACCAGCTCCCTGCAGTTGCTCCTGTTAGCTGGCTGCTGCTTCTCGTCATGCCCTCTAATAGATTGTTCTTGCATTCCAAGACAACACGGATTAACGCAACTTTGTCTCACTTTAACATTGTAGTTTGCTCTCCCATGTTAATCAACTCGTTGATGGGCACCCAACCAAAAAGCTTCAGCCTACTATTCATGCTGATACGATTTAAATTCTTAACATCACAGAATCCTTGAGCAGACCAAGTGTTAAAGTGAGCTTTTAGGGTTCCCCATCAGCAGGCATGGCCAACAATACAATCGGTGAGTTGTGGGACTGCCTGTTAGCCAAGAATATCTCTCATACCAGACCTTATTCAGCTTGGACTCTTTCTGGTGACCTGTTCTATTATTTTTGTTCATGGCTATCTGTGGAGTTGGTCGTCCAGCAGTCTTGATCCTCACCTTTGCTGCATAATCCAAACTGTGGAATGGCTGCAACAACAAGCAGTCCACAAAATGTTCTTCCCTGTCCCACTCTCTGTGTCTGCGTCCATACCTCTCTGTGACCCTCCCCCCACTCACACTGCTGCCTTGTTAGTAATAGTAGCAGCACTCTCCTTCAAAGAACGAAGATAAATACACAATCATTAGGCTACAGACTGTTTTAGAAAAGAGGATCCTGTAACAGGCCACTTAATGTCAAACTTGATTCAATCACAAGATCTGATATGGGTTTAATAAATGGATGGCACACAAATGAGAATCTATAGTGCAGGTTAAATGGCAAACAATTCGTGATGGTTTTACCCATGGGTGTAACGAGGGGAAGATGAAATCCTACACAGGTGACTATAAAATCTATTTCACTGAGTCTTCAGCAGCTTGCTTTGTTCATGTGACACCTTTTACACCAAAAAAAAAAAAAAATCTGGATAATCTTTTAATATAATTGTACCAACTGCAAAAATATTATTTATATTAATAATAGCAATAATCATAAAAATAATAATCATAAGAAATAATATAGATGTAGAACACAAAATGAATATTCCTACTCTATATCAAATATTTTAAAATTTAGCAGCATCCCCTTCAGACCTTTAGACGTTAATTTTTTTGCTTGTTATAATTTCTTTTCTAATATGCTACTCCTGTATGAATCAGATCCAATCTGAATCTGTTGCTTTGCTGCCAGTTCATCACACTCACATACAACAGTGGTAGAGAACTGAGGATGAAATTTGGAAATCATCATTGGACCAACGCAACGTCAATATTTTATTCTGGTTGTTGAAAGGTTAGGGATGTCCTCCTTAACTAATCAAACAACCAGAATACCCTCCCTAAAGAGGACACCAGGAGACCGTCCTCCCCTGCCCCCTGCCCCCTACCACCACTCCACACAGATTGCCCTTTCCCCTCGTGTCTGCCCTGCAGGTGTCACTGTTGAAGCAGAATTTCAATAATAGATTTTTTTTGAAAGAAGAGAGAAAAAAGGTTTTTATAAATAATACTGAGATTTGGTAAAGGTTTATTTCAACCAATTACTTTTAAAAAATATTTTGATCGCCCTCTTGCCTAAAGGAGGATCAACCTCCTCTACCTCTATGGAACAGTCTCCTACAAAACTAGCGACAATGCTATCAGCCTCAGCTATGCTTAGAGTTTAACGCTAATTAGCAAATGCTAACATGCTAACACACTAAACTAAGATGATGATTGATATTTTACCTAAACATCAGCATGTTTACATTTTCATTGTGGCCATGTTATTATGCCCACCTTAGCATTTAGCTCAAAGCACTGGTGTGCCTAAGTAGAGGAACAAAGAGCTGCTTGCATGGCTGTAGACTTTTGTTTAAATTTGATTTTATAGTAAACTTTTAGAATCACTTGATTTTTACAACCTTGATTACATTAAATTATTACCTTTGCAAAGAAAATAGGTCATGACCTATCAGATATGTGTATATAACTTTCAATTCTGTTATTTCTTATTTTTCCAGAGATCAGCTTTCTCTCAAATACTCAGAGCTGGTTTGCCGGTGAGTAGCCTATTTTTTAGACTGCATTTGAATTGTTCAATCATAGTAAGTGATTGATTTATATTTCTCCTGCTCTTAAGATGAATCCCGGCCCACCTGGACCCATGGGTGAAATTGGAAAACCTGGCCCTCCAGTGAGTTAAAGATCCATTGTGGTTAAATAAGTAATTTAAGATGATGTTGTCCTTGATTTTATTCTTTTGTCATTTTCAGTCTTTTTTTTCTTTCCTTTTTTTTTGACCCTGCTTCTTGTTATAGTTCTCAAGTTAAAGTATTTTTAAGGTTGTTATTAAAATGTGTTTATCATTAAGGGTATTCCTGGAGACCCAGGGAACAGAGGACTGCCAGGACAGAGAGGAAACATGGTAATTGTTGAAACTGAAAATCCTTTCTGTAACATCAGTAGCTGTATTATACCAGGTAATCCAACATCATGTGATTGTATGTATGAATTAGGGTTACCCTGGGCCAAAGGGCATCCCTGGCAAGACAGGGAGGTGGGGCAGGAATGGCAGTCAAGGAGTGGATGGGTGTTGTGGGCCACCAGGACTACCTGGGCTCCAGGTCAGAATTAACAGTACTCAGTTTTAGAGAATATGTCACTCAGTGCTTTGCAAATGCTTAGTCTGCGTCGTTTGGCAACATTTGTTGTTATTTTTTCTTTCCTATCAGGGTCCCAGAGGTTTTAAAGGAGAAGGGGCTCTACATGGGGAGAAAGGTGATGAGGTGAGCGTTGTAGCTAAATCAACTAACTAATGAAACGAAGTGAGTGAAGTGACCGTGGAGACTTAAATGCTATATATCTCTGGTAAACTACTGGCTGTGGTGCACCACGCTTATCTACGTAGTCTGTCTAGCAAGGACTAAGCTAAGTCATGGGACTTACACAAATACTACACACACACACACACACACAAAGCCCTATCCTATCAATCTGCATACCAAGTCGCATTTTGTAAACCCTTAACAATATTTTTAAAATAAATGGCATGCTTTCCTTTACATAAGTTACTGCTGTGCAGAAAAAAATCCAAGAGCGATATAGGATATTCATTTTTTATTATTATTATTATATTATTTTAAAGAGCATTTTATGCCTTTTATTAGATATCTGACAGTGGAGAGATTACAGAAAATGAGGGAAGAGAGGGGGAACAGGGTTCATGGCCAGCAGCTTAATCCCTAGACCAATGTGTTTGGCGAGAATCGCCTGTTTTGTAAAGCTCTGTCGGTATATTACTGTAGTGCTTTAGTTGCATGAATAAATCTTGCCTAAAATGTTAATTGGCTAGCAATCATTAAGCACTCTCTGTCTCAGAATAAAGAAGATTAAAGGAAACTTTTCAACTCTGTCTTAAAACAATATTCAGGTGCCCATATGAACATTGAAAGGAACAGAAGCAGGTTTTGCTTATTGTAATCACTGTGTGAAAAATGCATTCCAAAGTTTATCTAATTACTGTGAGGCTTCAGCAGTGTGAGTTAATCAGATCAAGTGGGTAACTTCCAAAGTTACGGTATTATTAGTATAAAATTCTGTATTTGTGTTTCCTTGTTGAGCTGCAGTGTTAGGATAGTAACAAAAAGAGGACATTTGTCACTAAAAAGGCTGTAACTTTGGAAGATGTCCACTTGATTTGTCTAAGTCGTACAACTGAAGCCTCATATTAGCTACGCATAAGCTTTTCAATACATTTTTGCACTGTCTCCCAATGGCACACATATTCCATAAATAAAGACAAATACATCAACTAGATTAATTTAGTGATATGGCATTTAAAAATGCTGTTAATCTCGCAACGAAAAACAACAACTCTGGACTCATTGATACTGACAGTAACTAAACACCTTGTTAACAACTGTTCTATCATTTCGCATTGTGTCTGCTGTGTTAGGATGGAGCACCAGACCAAGCAATTGATTGGGTACTGTTTAATATTGTTCACATTGACTGTGACTCATTAAGTAAGGGAAACGTTGATTAGTTGGACAGTATCCTGAAGACATGCTGTATCCAGAATTAGCCCTGGCTCATTTTGTAGCCATTATTTGCAACAAGGTAACTAATTCCCAACCCCTGCTCAGTGGGCAACAGACAGCGCTGGGTTGCTCTGACTATGAACTGAATAAGTGCAAAGAAGGATATTGCTATAAAAAGCACAAAGTTTTGATTTCTCTGTTAAACTAACTGCAGGGTTTCACTGGTGAGCCAGGGACATGTGGAAACAGAGGGAGAGCTGGGGAAAAGGTCAGTATGAAAATAGATATTGTGTGGAGAGGTTAACAAACAAATCATATTAACCGATTAGGAATTGCAGCCATTTTTATACATAATCCCTCATCTCTAGAGGCTCAAAAGTAATTGGACAACCCAACATAATTATAAATATAAGGATTATTTTTAAGACTTAGATGAAAATCTTTTGCAGTCAATAACTGCCTGAAGTCTTGAAACCCATATACATCACAAGATGCTGAGTTTCCTTCCTTGAGAGGCTTTACTGCAGCCGCACTTCAGTGGCTGCTTGTTTGTGGGTCTTTCTGCCCTCAGTTATGTCTTCAGTACATGAAAAGCAGGCTCAATTGGGTGGATGTCAGGTGGCTGACTTGGCCATTGAAAAATAAGTCAGTTCTTTGCCCTGAGAATGATCTTGGGTTGCTTTTGCAGTATGTTTCACAAAGGAAGTTAAGGAAAGAAGTCTGTGATCATCCACTTTCGTTTTCTTCCGTGGTCTTCCAGGCCTTTTGGTGCTGCTGAGCTCACCAGTGAATTTCTTCTTTAAGGAATGCACCCAATTGTTGATTTGGCCACAACTAAACTTCCTGCTATCCATCTCGTAGGTTTTTTTTGTCTTTTGAACCTAATGATGGCGTCCTTCATTTGCATTGACACATCTTTGGACCGCATATTGAGAGTTCCCATGAACAGCTAACCAATGCAAATTCAACTCCAGACCTTTTATCTGCTTAATTTGTCATGAAATAATGAAGGAACAGGCCTAACCTATTCATGAACCGATTGGCAGTCAATTATCCAATTACTTTTGAGCCTCTGAAAATGAGTGACTATGTATAAAAATGGCTGTGTGATATTTGTGTTAACCCCCTTGAATTAAAGCTGAAAGTTTACACTTCAGTCACATCTTGATGGTTTCGTTTCAAATCCATGGTGGTGTATAGAGGCAAAATTATGAAAACTGTGTCACTTTCCAAATACTTACATACCTAACTGTATATAATAGAATAGTATTTGAAACTATTACTGCCAGTGCTATTGCTATTGCCACAGCTACTTCTACTACTACTGTGTGCATTTCATATTCTTTGAATGGGAAACATTTTTCATATCTGGCATGAAATGCTTTCTACTCAGTATAGATACAATAAAGTGGAATAGTTAATCAGGAAATATACCTGGGTAACACCGTCCTGGTGCAGTGCATATGTCTTATCAACTTTAACCTAACTAAATAGAAAATAACTAATTGCAAACAACAAAAATAATGGTTTTACCATTTCAGCATACAATATATTGATAACAGAGTGATAGGAAATATGGACCAGTTCATTTTCCTGTGCATGGTGTTTGTGCATTCTCCAGGGATCTAAAGGGGAACCAGGAGAAGATGGACCTGTTGGACCACCTGTAAGAGTGACAACTAGTTGAAATTATCTATGTTTATATGGAAATTCTGCTGATTTCATTCAGTAAGATCAGTTTAATCATCATGAGGACTACTGCTTAGCCTGTCAAAATAGTTGTATAATGTCCTCTTTGGCTCTGGAGGAGTTTTATCAAGGAGAGGATAACCCTGACGATAACACCAGTTTGGAGAATTTTTACTTCCATCAGAAAAGTCTGAATTACAAACTGGGGGGATAGACGTTGAAATGTGTGAGCATTTATCACTCATGGAGGTCCTAATGAAAGATGCATTACTGCATTACTGATGCATTAAACTGTAGGATCTGGGCTTTTTGGAACACTAGTAGGCTCTAAAAGTCAGGATATCCCTAACTCTTCGACCATTCTTTTTTTAATGTCTTGTGTGCCTCCTTTCAATAAAATGCCCCTTCAATACTCAATATTGTTGATGTTATAGTGGCCCGTACCATACTGTACCATTTATTGTATTGTAGGACAAAAGACATTTTCACCTATAATGCCATATCATTTAACCCATATCCACTTTTAACTAGTTAGTCTTAACCCAATAACATCCAGGTTTCCCAAGTATAAATTCTGTATCAGATTGTTCCAGCTCTTCATATATATGGTGTTTACACTTTGAGGAATATTTAAACCCAAGACTCTATATTTTTTATGGCTGCATTACTCAATCAAATGGAAATATTCTAGAAGGCATATGCATCATTTTAAACATATTTTTCCCAAATTCAGCCTGACATATTAGGTATCTTAGGAATGTTCAGGATATCTACCAGAATTTAAAATTAAAATCTGACCTTTTGAAAGATGGTTTTTGTACCAACTGACTGGCCGCTCAGTGAGGTTTAAAAGGTTAAAGCGTACCGGCAGCCAGTGGTGGAAAACTTATGCGGTCCTTTGCTGGCCGATATATCACAGCAAGTTTGCTGAATATCAATTGCCAACAAATTTCAAAATATTGGCAAAAAACAGTTCTCTGCTCCGTAGATGTTGGTGGAGAGCATAGAACTGTTGGTATACATAATGGATATTGTTATTATAAGGTACTGTTTGCATGAAGGAACAATTTTTATTACTGTTTATTTATTTGTTATGTTCAGCATGGTTTGGATGCAAAAGTGGAACTCAGATGAGAGACTTCAGCAGTTCAAAAGCAGTTTATTTTTGGCTTAGAATGGTGAGGGTTTTGGGAAGCAGAGCCATAGTAGAAGGTAGAGCAGGGTAGGCAGTGGAAGCAGGTATTTTAGCTTGGACAGTAGACATACGAGGAGCTGGGCGAGGCAGGCAAACTGGAATGGCAGAGGTTGGTGAACCCCTGACACAGGCAGACACAGAGATAGACTAACAAGAACTTGAGTTTGGCCGTAGCGTTAATACCATGTCAGTGAACGATTTGGCAAAGAGGGAGAGGCACAGGCATCTTATTTGTTTGACATATTCTTTCTTTATTATTCCACTGTAGCACTGCAGTATAAGGCTGCAACTAATGATTATTTTCATTATTGAATCCGCAGATTATTGTCTTGATTGTTAATTGTTAATTGTTTTGTCTATACAATGTCAGAAAATAGTGATACATCACAATGTCTTTAAGCTCAAGATGACATCTTCAAATGTCTTGTTTGAAACATTCATTAGAGTAAATGCTCAGGGACAGACAGTCTCACATACATAGTTTAACAATCAAACCCAGCAGCTTGGAGTCATTTTTTAATCGATCTATTGTTGTTCTATAATGTCTACCTCACGTAGTGTGTGCTTATCAGGGTCCTTTAGGTAAAAGAGGTGTTCAAGGAATGCCTGGACTTCCGGGACCACAGGTAAGACATTTGTGATGCTATATTCTTCAGGTTGTGTCTTTTTTCCCCCCTCACTGAAATGTCACACCATGTTAATTTCTCTTTTTCAATCAGGGAGACTCTGGACATGATGGAATGAAGGGTCCATCAGGACCAGTGGTAGGCATGCAGTTGTGTTTTTACTTGTCTCACAATGGTCACACAAGTGCTACCTGCTACTGATGACCTGCTTTTGACAAAGAGATGACAAGGAAAACTAAAGTTTTGTCGGAATTTTCTAGGGTGCACCAGGGGCCACAGGCGGCATAGGACCACCTGGACGGAATGGGCCTGAAGTGAGTTCATATGTGGAGGCTTCACCATATTCTTTCAAATAATTATAGTTTAAGTCAGTCAAAGTCAGTTTATGGTGTTTCTCTATGTCCTGTACAGGGGGCTCAAGGTCAAACTGGTCCACAAGGTCATAAAGGCCCTCAAGTATGTCTTCAGTTCACCTATTACACTTTACATACAGTACTGATCAACACTTAAGATGAAGAATGAATAAAGCAGTGTAATTATTTAATCTTATTGCATCTGTAAAAGGGACCGTCAGGATTAGCAGGAGAAACAGGCTCCCCTGGACCTCGAGGGACTCAGGTAAATTTAATCCGAAAATGGCATTCTTCTGTATATTAGATATTTGAAAGCGTAGAGGGAGATGATGAAACTGGTAATTGCTCTTTCCAAAATAATTGCAGTATAACAAAAAAAGAAGGAAATGCTATGTAAACCTCCTATAGGGTCTTTTTAGGACACTATTGGGTCTAACTGTGAACAAAAATATAGATTAAATTATTTTTTAACCCAAGAAACGTATTCAGCAGTACTTTTTCAAACCCTGAGTAGTGTCTGCAGGTGTTCCTTTCAGGCTGCATGCAGCCCCAACTGTATCCACCATTAAGGTAGGACAGCTTGCATGAAATGAAAAGCCAATGTCGTAAATCGCTCGTTTCAGACTTTTCAGATATCAGATTTCAGATTTTTACCTCCTGTTCATGAGGAGGTGCGTGTTTGTTAGATGTGATCGTTAACATAATCAACACCCCTAAAACTGTGGTGTTAGTTATGCTAAAATTTGGAATCCTTTAGGCTACATGAAGTTAAATGCTAAAAAGAATATTACAAACTAAGGTAGGTGATGTTATCCTGTTGGGTGCAGCAGATGATGATACTGGACGGCGTCCTGTATAAGAACCCTGAGGCAGCTACTAGAGTGAACGAATTTTCCTAACAACTAGTGAAAAAAATGGGATGCTGTTACCAAATAGGCCAATAAAAATACTCAGATCAAAAAAATCTTTCAGTAAATTGGCAAGCCATGATGATGATGATATTGGTAACTTTGCATTAAGTTTGTAATAGATATTTTTGAATTAAAACAATTTCGGTATCATATTTAAACTTCAAACTAAGTCAGATTAAGTCACTATAATTCAGTCAAAGAAGTATCTTTCCCATGTGAAGAAGGGCAGTCTATCAGTTCATGACTTGTATGACAGGTCTGGACCACTCATAAATTTCATTCATACCAAAGAGAAAATTCAGTACAAGAAAATTGGTGAATTCCATAAATTCTCTTAAATTGCTTGGATGTGCCACTTAGGGCAAAATCTGTTCGTATGACTGGTTCTTGCATGAGACCCAGTGCCTTTTGTTCATGTCTTGTACCATAATCACATTGATTGCTGTTTGGTTTTATGGTTCAAAATCACGCACTTCTATTGGTTCGAGAAAAATTATGCAAGCTGGCCCTGAAATGCTTCAAATGATCAGAGTTTGAAATTTGGTCATAATAATGTGTGCATTTTTGATTGATTTGTTTTGTCAGGGTCAACCAGGCAATGCTGGCCCTCCTGGTCCAAAAGGAGAAATTGTAAGTTTTAATGCAATAATCTGCAAAATTGTGTTTGCTCAGTGGCCTAATTTAATCAATTTATGATACTAATGCCATTGTTCTCTCTGACAGGGTGAACTAGGAACTATGGGAAAAAAAGGATTGCCTGGCATTGAAGGGCCCATGGTAAATAATATCTCTGTTCAATTGCTCAGTGACTGAGAAATATATAATGAATACAGTATACTGCTCACATGATCTTCTGTAATTAAATTGCATGTGTTCTACTGTTAGTAAAAACTTCTAAGAGAAAAGTGCTTGTCCTTGTTTTTTCTTGCAAGTTTCTTAAAAAGACTTGACTCGAGACTTACTTTTAAAAGACTTGAGACTGAAATTGGACCTGTCTGGATGGACTTAAGACTTAAATTGAATCAAGTCTCTACAAGAATTGAGACTTGAATTTGTCTTATTACAATTGACTTGAAACAATTTGAGACTTGTTTGAACAAGACAAAATTTGGAATTGTCTCAAACGACTTGAGATGACTTGAGGCTTGCTTTGGCAATCCTAAAGGCCACTGGGTGATTAGGTCATGTTTAGTGTACATATTATCCTACTATTGAGTGTATTGCAATCTATCAACTCACATGTATTTTGATCATCTGAGAGAGATACAGTATCTTGTATGATCTATAGCTTCTAAGGTAGTAATGAAGTCTGTCCCTTTCACATGTGGCTCACATCTGAGTGAGTCATTCCCTTGTTTCATACACAGAAACCTGCCTTGCCTTCCTCTGCAATATGCTGCCAGCTGCTGTTACCCCTCCATGTTCGAACCCCTGGTTTTGCCCCATGAGAGCTAATACTTTGGAAATACTGATACCTAATAGAGTTTTCTTTTTGTTCTCCATATTTTAACTCAATCACCCTTAAGTCGAAAAGAAAGTAGCCCCAATTTGAATGCCAATAGCATAAATAGTGAGCAAACCTTGGAGATGTTAGAGATAGCAGATATTTTCTATCTTTGCATTGTTACAATGCAAGCATGTTCATATGTCAGGATTCAGCATGCTCTGTTTGCTCTTTTTAGGGGATGTCTGGTGGTCCTGGTCCAAAAGGATTTCCAGGTGGCACAGTAAGCATCATAGTCTTCTGTTTTCAATTAAATGTCAACATTAGCCTTTAGGTTGAGGTTAATGATTATTAAAGCTGTATTAACCCATTTTGGTCAGTAGCGGCAGAGGAACTAAATTGATTGGTGTATTGTCACCTTAAAAAATTTGATATGGCTAACTTGTTAGCAAACGGTTTCCTAGTTATGCCAGTTGGAAACTATACAGATTAAGATTACTTAATAAATAAATAAATTAATCAATTAATACCCCATATTGGTCGTAACTGACTAAATGCAGAATCGGGCCAAATTAATGGCAAATCACAACGCCTGATTCCTGCCAGGTCAGAAATTTTGGTCAGCTGTCGTCAGCTATGCAATCAGATTTTCCCACATGGCTGCTATCAAAATATTTCTTATATACTGTAGTGATCTTGTTTTAATATTGCTGGAGTAGTATTTTCCATGTTGTAGCTAACTGTAGTTTTGACTGAGACTGTGCTATGGTAGAAATGAAACAGACAGACCATACTGTCCGTATCTTCCAGCTATCTGGGGCTCTCTGTTCAAAGTAGAATTAGAAAAAGTTATACTGCCTTTCATGTGTCAACATTTTTTGAGGATGCAATTGTCTTGTTTGAATAAACCTTATTAGACCTGTCAATGGACCAAAACGCTTGGGGGGGGGGTTTATATTCAGTATGAGCACTACTAAAAAAAAAATGTTGTTTTGGTCATCCAGATAGACTGTTCAAAACATGTAGTGCGAGTTACCACAATGTACAAGATTAGTTAAAACTTTATAGTGTATGGCCAGCTTTACACATTCAGCAGACATGGAACAATATTATCCTTCCACTGGAGTCGTGTTTCAGACCACCCGAAGAATATAATTCCAAGATTCACTGACTTTAATACTCGGATTTGGTCTCATCAAAACCTTAGAAAAACTCCTTAGAAAAACATTTAGACTTTTTTTACCTGAAAGATGTTCCGTTGTCTTCGCTATCTAGCCACAAATTATACTGCCATTTGGTGCTGGACAGGTAGTGCAAAGTGGGCTTATCAAAGCCTTTTCACAGAAAACAGCTGCCTGCTGCTGCAGGAAACAACCCTGATGAGATCTGAGAGGGTGAACAATAATCTGAAAGAGGCAAATGAACTCAAAAACATCCTTTAGGTCATCACAATGTATTTGATTTTAATATAAAATATTGAATAATGCAGTTTTAAGTGAAAACCATTTTGTTTTATTTTTCAGTTTTTTTTAGGGTTTAAAAGATAAGTTGAATTGAAAGTGATTTGACTAATACTGGCATAATACAGGAAAACAATTCTAATGTAACATTACTACTAAAAATGTTTAAATATTTATGTTTAGGGCTTCAGAGGAGTGGATGGTGACAGAGGAGTTGCTGGACCCAAAGGAGACAGAGTAAGAGGACGACATCATTGGTGATAAACTGTAAAATGAAACTAAATCCATGTTCTGAGTTTAGCAGAACTGTTTTATTGCGGTATGATGTGCAATTTAAAGTATTTAATAGATTGAGCACATCCTCTAACAAAATGAGATATAAATGAAATTTTGATAATCCCCCAAGAATTCAGAATGTCAGTGCTGGTATAAAATTGGATCGCCACTACACTATTTTGACCTAATCCTAAAATTATAAATCAATACTGTATTTAATGTAAGGGGATGGACATCATGAGTTGTAAAAAACAGATTTAAATTAAATCACTTTACTGTAATGCTCGTGTTTCCCTAATTTTAGACGGCATGTCCCATGACCCCATATAGCTCCCTTTTAAAAACTCAACCTCTGAGCTTATTGTTCCCTTAGGGCCCACAAGGTACTGCAGGAATCCAGGGTCGTCAGGGAGAGAGGGGTGAACGTGGCACCTCAGGCCCTCCAGGGGTGAGAGGTCAACCTGGGCCCCAGGGAGGAGAGGTACAGATCATGATCTCATTGTAGTATGAGACCATGTATGAAATTTATTATGAAACAACATCCCAACACTGAACTGGCACTGTTGAAACTGTTGTTCATTTGGTGGAGAAACATCTTCCTATATACCAGTTTTTCAATATTAATATATACAATACAGTTTATACTATATAAACATATACAAATATACAGTTGTAAGCCACAGTATGGTGCCTTTGCCTGTTGAAATAACCTGGCTAACCAGTAGCTCTGTGATCTTAGTTTTTTGCTTGAAGCCATTATAAAGAACTCTCACAAAGTTTAAACATTGTTTCATTTCATGGATTCACACATTCACTGTGTGGTGCAATAGTTCTAATGAGTTTGCCTGTTATGTCTCCTTAGGGTGAAGACGGGGAGGCTGGTCTCCAGGGAGCAGTTGGGAAACAGGGGCCAAAGGTCAGAGGCTTTTATTGCGGCCTCGTCAAGTAAAGCAAATAAAACGGAGCCGTATCTGTCACAGCTTATGGTCCACAGGGACATTTGTTACATTGCATTGCACTGAGCAAGACTGATAAAGCCTTGAACCATGTGATGACAATAGTTGACCACTGCTCCTGTTAGTACCAGTACTTTTACTATTGTACTAATTTTAGTCCCACTATTACTGCCTCTCCAACTTAAGCAGTAGAAATTAAAGGAAAAACCTGATAAGAGTGGTCTCTTCCAGGATGTTAATATCCTCCCTACACTCCACACTGGTTTGTCACCAGTCCCTTGGGCATGTATTTATCAAGCCCAAGGGACTTACAATTAAAAATCCAATTACAATTAAGAAGAATTACAGTTAAAAATTACAATTAAAAATCCTTCTTTAATCATCTTCTTGTAAAACTTTAAAAGGTGCATTTTATTTGTGTAAAATATTAAGTATCCATTAACAATTGACACACAACAATAAAAAAAAAAGTATAATATTTAAAGCTGAATTAACAAATTTTTTTCACCTATTTACACATCCAGCAAATACAGAGCAACATTATCATTCATTTGGAGTCATGTTTGTGTCCACCTGTTGAATGTTAGTCAAATATTCACTCTTTCTTAGCTCTGTTTTTGGCCTCTACCAACTCCTGACAAAAATATCTGGCTCTTTAGCTGCTAAATGCTCCACTATGTTCACCAGCTGGTCTCTAACTGTGTCTGTCTGCTGTTTGGTGCTAGGCGGATGGTGGACGGTGGGTTCATCAGTTTTTTCCTACTAATGACAGCTGCCAGCTGATACTGAAACCAGGTTGATGATAGTGCTGAGACTGAACCAAATAGTTAAATTTGCTGTGAAGCGGAAACAATGATCTGAAATAAGCTAAAAACTCTCTAGAGCTGAGGGGAACAGAGGAGTGAGGGGGTAATTCTCTATGGGTTCATCACTACAAATGACACCTTTCACATTTCACTTAGTCAGTTGATCCATTGTTAAAATAAAATATTGATTAGTACAGTTTTAAGTATAAATGTATAAATAGGCATAAAATAATAGGAATTTGGATTGTCTAGTCAGCGTTACATAATACATTCATACAACAACTCTAAATATAAGATTATCCCACTTATCTAGATACATAGTTGTTGCAATGTGCTCTTATAAAAACTTGATTCAGATACTGTATACTTCAAAAAGTAATAAATACTGTTTTTAAAAAATCAGTCTTCTATCTTAGTCTAAAGGTGAATGTATTCACATTTAAGGGCAACAGAGGCACCCCGGGACAAAATGGGACCGTAGGACTCAAAGGATCAAGGGTAACTATTACCTGGACAGTAGAAATTCAAATTGATCAATATCAGATTCTTGCAGTGCAATATATTTATTGTTTTAAAAGCTGTTTTTATTTTATTGTCTTTTTGTGTACGTCAACTTACAGGGTCACCCAGGACTCCCTGGCCTCTTTGGTTTACCTGGCATGCTGGTAAGGATCAACAAAATAAGCTAAAAACCAGCTCATCAAGTCTGATTTACCTGTAATCACCAAAGCACATTTTTGTATTTGTTTGTGTATACTGTTACAGGGTTTTAGAGGCCGAGTTGGGACTGAGGGACCAGAAGGAAAGCCTGGTACACAGGTTCCCATTTTATAACTTTTCATCCCATGAAGTTCTGTTTTTGCTGCATTCCTTACTTTTAGCCAGCTCCATCAAGCCATCTCAACATTTTTTTTGTAACACTGTGATACATTTGTAATGTCACATGTCTTACATGCAGGGTGTTCCTGGCTCTGGTGGTTCTCCTGGCCCTATAGGAGACAGAGTGAGTTGTTCCTTTTTTTTATCCCACTGGCAGGGGGACCAGATGGGGTTATGAGCAGTTCAGTGAGGGTACAGGCACACAATGTTAGACCGTCTGTATCTGAGAATCGCACTCACTGCAAAAGGTACAAAATTTAGCTCTTTCCAAACAGTTTTGCATATTGAAACTTTGTTGGGGAAATTGATCCAAATTATTCATAAATTACTGTCAATTCCTCAGAGTTAAAATCTATAAAGCTTTTAAAAGTTGTATATAATAACACTAGACTAGCACCATTATCATGAACCAAAGAAGTCCTGTTGCTATGAATTATTGTTAAAAGTAGCTCTACGGTCTCTGTTCACATGAAGGGGCTTCCAGGTGTAGCTGGTGATCCAGGGCATGCAGGTTCTCCGGGGTCTTTGGTAGGCTATTACCGCTTGTTCTAATGACCGTATGCCAAAACCAGTGAGGTCATATTGAGTTTTTATCAAACTAAAAAGAGTCATTTGTGACTTCAACAGGCTCCAGGAAAGCCAGGACAAAACGGAATCCCTGGTCCACCTGGGGAGAGGGTGAGCTGATCATACTCTTTTTTGGATAATTAAAAATGAATACCGTAAAGGTTGAATTTAAGTTATTGGCTGCTGTGATTTGCAGTTTTTATGATAAATATATGAATAATTTATTTTAGTGCCTCTCCTTAGGGCTTCACAGGGAAACCAGGGTTGATGGGCCCCCAGGGTCAGGTGGGCATGTATGTAAGTGACTGTTATGAACTGTTTACGTGGCCACCAAGCTGGCTAAATCAATGTTAAGACGATAATAAATGGCTTTGTTTTTTTTTTTATCACCCTTTTTCTTTTCAAACTGTACTACAAAAAAGTTCAATCTCTTTGGGAGTTACTTAAGTAGTTCTGTACTCAGTATCTGAGGGTGGAGAGGACAAGTGTTTTATTTTTGTTGGATTAAATTTTTTTCGATGTAATCAACAAACCTCTAACAAACAACCTGAAGTCTAAAACCATTCAAATTTTGATCTGCTAGTTTTAATTTTAAATGCTCTTGAAATTGTTTTGATGAAATAAAAATATCTAGGTGCAACTTCACCCATTTTAAACAAAAGTTTGTTTACATGTCTTGGGGAGTAATACTGCATATGTGAGAAGTTTTTTTTCTTCTTTTTTTCTTTCAATGTATTTTTTTGAACAGTAAAATATGACAGAAGAAAAGCATTGTATAAGCAATACCTTCGACAAAGGGAGAACAGAACATACAGACATCAAAGTAAAACAGTGTAAGTGGTAAACTATTACATATGATAAATTGATACAAAGATGATTCAATTAGTCTGAATGCAGTAAGTATCTGCACACAGAGGCTCTCCACAGGTCACGGAAGCCCCTTACTGTTAAAAAGTGACTTGTTGTTTACTTCTAGTATGAGAGAGGATAGTACCAAACCACAGTTGAGTATAAACCATGGCTTTGGATAATACAGTAGGGGTATAGGGTTGAAGTACACACACTTTTTTGCCTGGTGGATTGGAGCAATTGGTTTGGGTCACAGTTACTTGTACCTTGTAGTCAAACTCCACTTTTACATACAAGTGCACATGAGTAATACGCAACAGAGTTGTGAAATTCAGTCCACATGGGAGGTATTTTTCATTGATCTTTTTGGTTACATACTTAGCAATACTCACATATTGTGAGGACTCGGCTGGATTCAATGGGTAGGTTGGTGTGTAGCAGTCACCACCTCACTCTTCCATTCTAGAAGCTATATCATTCAAATTAAACAATTTGTTGTTGGCCTTAGTGAATGGAATAGGATTGAACATTGGGGAATGCGTTGACCTTGGCATATTTTGGCATATCCAACAACTGCTCGGATGTTGCTCACGTGCGTAATCAATCAGTGGTGTGATGGCTGCATTTGATCTGCGTACGTCAAGTCCTTGAACACTGTTTGATGTGACATTGGTTTTAGCTGCCAGCATGTTTCTGGATGAGAAGGGATGGGCAGATGAATTGAGTATGGGTCAACAGTGGTCATAACTTTTAACGTTAACATTTTCACTGGTCCTACAGTGAAAATGTCTCCTGTAGTTGCATTAGGAGCACTTCAAATGGAGTAAAGCACAATAGACAATGCATAATGCCGTTTCAGACCTATTGTCTTCATAGTTTTGATCAGCTTCTCTTTTATAGCAGAATTCATCCTCTCAACTCGGCCTGAGCGTTGTGGATCGTAAGGAACGTGCAACTGCCACTCAAATCCTAGCACTGTTGCAAGATCCTGTGTTATCTTTGCCACAAAAGTTGGGCTTCTATCATTGTTTATTCCCTGTGCCACCAAATCTGGGAATAACTTATTTTAGCAGGCATTTAACAATGGTTTTTGCCTCTTCTCTTTTAGTGGGATATGCTTCTACGAATTTGGAGAACATATCTACAATCACCAACGACTATTTATAATCTTGACAATCTGGCATATGTACAAATTCTTTTTGCATATTTACAAAGGGGCCCAATGGTGGTTTAAAATGGTCATGTTTCACCAAGCTGTCTTTTCTCCTAGTTTGCTGGCATGATATGCATCTGTTCACTAGTGTGTATGATATTTGTGTGATGCCTGGTGCAAACCATTTCGATCGAATTTTCTCATTTATCCCCCCTTTTCCTACATGTGTGGGACCATGTGCAACGTGCGCAAGCACATGGAAGAGAGAACAAGGTTAAACAAGCCAACCATCGGGGTGGAGCCACAAACCAGACTCCAGATCTCGAGTACAACCTTATGCAACCGAATGTTTACCTCCCTAGAATCAGTGCGGGTTTGCATTTCCACAACATTTAAAGGAAGGTGCACAAATTGGATTTCTGG
This sequence comes from Xiphias gladius, assembly GCF_016859285.1. Lineage (NCBI taxonomy): Eukaryota > Metazoa > Chordata > Actinopteri > Istiophoriformes > Xiphiidae > Xiphias > Xiphias gladius. Next base: position 28,072,981 of record NC_053418.1, on the reverse strand, counting down.
ATTGCAAAGAAGGAAGTTGGTGTACCATGGAGGAGGAGGAAATGGCAGCTTGTTTGGCTGAAAATCCATGTCTGCAGTAATTTGCCATCCCTGGAAATGAAAGCATCTCTTTCTTAGTTTCTGGGGGAGGCATGTTGTTCAAAATTTTCATCCTCTGTGTTGACAGGAGACGCTGTCCATTCTTCAGAACATATCCCAAGTATGTTACTTCAGGCAGACAAAACTGCAGCTTAGCCAAAGAAGCTCTGTGACTATGCTCAGACAGTCTTTGGAAGAGGAAAATATATTCAGAAAGACAAGCTTCTTTTGATGGAGAAGCTACCAACAAGTCATCAGCGTATTGTAGCAGGGTTCTCCCCTGTGGAACTGCAAATCTTCCAGATCACATTTTACTGCTGAAGTCCACACCGTAGGCCTTTCAACGTAACCTTGGAACAGACACTGCCACGTATACTATTTACCTTTAAAGGTAAACAAGCAGCACTGGCTATCATGAAGAAAAAGGAGTAGAGAAGAAGGCTGAACACAAATAAAGTCAGAGGGCAATGAAGCTAAGATCTAATTGGTATCTGGGACAATTGGAGCTCTAGGTACGTCACTGTTTTAATGGCTTGCAGATCTTGAACAAAACGCCACTCATCCTGACAGCCTGGTTTTGGAATAGGCAAAATAGGACTGTTGTATGGGCTAGTAGTTTCAACCAACACATCTTGATCTAATAGAGACTGAATCACACCTTCAATTCTAGCTATCACTTTCCAAGGCAAAGGCTATAGTCGGATAGCAGACAGCATAGCATTAGCTTTAAGTGTAACTCTCTGCGGCGGAGCAGACTTTACAAGTCCCACGTGATTCTTATGTTTAACCCACAATGGAACTTCAAGGAGATCAGAGGGGGTCCATATTATTTTGAAAGAGGTGGCTGTTGCAATGTAAATGTACTTGGCAGTATTTTGTTCACTGAAATATAACATGTAAAGGTCGCAATGGCAGCAAGTTAAGCAAGACAGCCCAGACATCCCTCTCCCCAGCAATGTTTTCCAGCTCCTCCTGAGGGATCCAGAGGCATTCCCAGGCCGGGTGTTATATATAATCTCTCCAGTGTTTTCTGGGTCTACCCCGGGGTTTCCTACCAGCTGGACATGCCCGGAAGACTTCCAATGGAAGGTGCCTAGTAGGCATCCTAATCAAATGGCTGAACCCCCTCAACTGGCTCCTTTCGATGCAAAGGAGCAGCGGCTCTACTCTGAGTTCCTTCCGGATGTCAGAGCTCCTTACCCTATCTCTAAGGCTGAGCCCAGCCGCCCTGCTAATGACTAATTTCAACCACTTGTATCTGCAATCTCATTCTTTTGGTCACTACCCAAAGCTATTGACTGTAGGTGAGGGTCAGAATGTAGATTACCTCGTAAATCGAAAGCTTTGCCTTTCGGCTCAGCTCCCTCTTCACCACAACGGTCAGGTACAACACTTGCTTTACTGCTGACGCCACACCAATCCCCCTTTCAATCTTCTGCTCCATCCTACCTCCACTCGTGAACAAGACCCCAAGATACTTAAACTCCTTCACTTGGGGCAGAAACTCTGTCCCAACCCAAAGGGAGTAATCCACCGTTTTCCGGTAGAGAACCATGGCCTCAGACTTGGAGGTGCTGACCCTCATCTCAGCTGCTTCACACTTTCAACGCATCATCTGCAATTCTGAGGGCCCTAAACTGGAGGTTCTCCTCCCCCTGGCTGCACCTTTAAATCCTGTCTATGGAGATCACAAACTAGATTGGGACAATCCTGGCGGAAGCCAACTCTCACCAAAATTGTGTTTGGCCTCCTGCCTAGATTTCGGACACAACACTCACTCAGGTTATATAGGGTCTGAATGGCTTGTAGTAATGGCCCCTCCTGCTCAGAGCCTCCTTTTCAGCACCCTGGCATAAGCTTTTCCGATGAAAGGCAAACTTCCGGACTGCGTCACCTCGCATGGATTAAGGAAACTGGGGTACCCTCCTAGAGCCAGACCTAGGAAGGGAGGTCACCGGCGAGCGTCTTGTAACCAGGCCTTGGTCAATAGGGCCTGGTTGGGCATGGCCCAAAGAAATTACATGGGCCCTCCACCCTGGGGGCTCACCACCTGCAGGGGCAGGTATCGGGTTGGGGTGCATTGTAAGACAGGCGGCAGGCTGGGTCGGGGTCCTGGGCGTGACAATCCCTGGAGTTGCAGACCAGCATTAAAACATTCAAACATTTAACATCCAAAACACTTCAATCAACACTGCTGCAGCATCAAAGGTCTCCACATTTATATTTTGTTTTTAGCACTACATCAGGGGTGGCAATGAAGACCTTTTTTAAGTTGAAAACTCAAAGCGTTTCACCTGAGTGTACATTCCAACCAATGGTGCCTTGGCTTCTGAGAATATCAAGCACTACATAACCTCCTTTTCCCAACGGCCACAGACTCACCACTGATCTTGATTACGACAAAGTAAAAGTCTTTCAGCCACCTCAGGATGTGTTCTCATGGGTCTTATCTGTGTCATGTGCAACCAGAAGTTTCCCCGCAGAAAACTACCCTCTTTAGTAGTGCTGTGGGGGTTATCAAAACACACACAACAGTTTGTTCTCCCAAATTTACCAACAAACCACTGATATCAACATTTAACTTAACAAGTTTAAGTTATGTAAGCTGTATAAAATTCAAAACCACAATGCGTCAAACTGCACTGACCTGCAGGCCCGCTGCACTGAGAGTGTAGCGGACACTTTAAAAGTAAGAGGCCTCTGTGACCTGTGGAGAACATCTGTGCGTAGATACTTACTGAATACAGACTAACTAAAAGAGAGTAGACTTAATGGAAGAAAATTCCTTCACACTAACATCATAGTATACTGTTTGAGCAGTTAGTATACAAAATGTCAACATACTTCAACATCCTATAAAAACAGGAAATTAAAAAACAATACATGTGATATCAGTCAAACTGCAAGCTACTGCCAGTTAAACTCCGCAAAAGCAATGCAAGAAAGCTTTATCTATATAGCACATTTCATTACAAGGAAAGGAAATGTGCTTTACATTTAAAAAGAGAAACTTAAAGCATATGCAATGCAGTAATACAGACACATATACAAATATACACTCACACACATATACAAACATATTCATGTACATATATATATTGTACATGCTCAAGGAAGGTCATACAATTGAAAGACAAGCTATAGACATCAATACTGATATAGCTACCACAGAGATGCAGTTACTCATCCTTGTAGGTTAAACCAAAAACAGATGCACACACTGTTAAGAGGCTTGGGAAAACAGGCTTTGAGCTTAGCTTTAAATGTAGATACAATGCAGAGTGTTCCAGAGGGAGGCTACCTAAATGCACTTTCACCAACTCCGGATCTTATTCTGGGTACAACCAGAAAGCCAAAGCCGACAAAGAGAGGTCAAAATGTTTTTACTAACATTTAATTCTTATTTTTTCTTTTTCATTAATTCTTTTGAGCTGTTTTGCCACCGCCCACAATTTATTTAAATGTTTTTACAGCTTTGAGCACTTCCCCCATTTCCTTTGCACACTGCTTTGTAGGATAATAGTTTGCATCAAAAACACACTGAAAAATCAGTTGTATTTCATATGTATACCATCTGATTTGACTAAACTTTATTGTGTCCTCTTTCCAGTATGAATACATTACTAAAAATCTGCTTGGAATCAGTATGGAGTATGGTATTGGGAAACTGTCCATTTTGAGTCCGACAACGTTATTGGAGTGCAATGCTAAATTGGTGCAGTACTCTATTAATCAAATGAAAGAAAATATTAGGAATTTTTTAATTTTATAGTGTGGTGCCGAACCACATTAGTTACTGGTATAAAATTACATATGAATGTAAACGTAAAATCTCATCTTCCCATAGGGTTACCCTGGAGCAGTCGGTTTGAGTGGGAGGCCAGGACACATGGGACAAAGGGTAAGGCATGGCTTCTGATACAATGTTACAGCATAAAATCTGATTCATAATCAGTGCAAACAGTAGTGTTTTCCATTTTTTCCACATTGAACAACCAACATAGTAAGACTTTATTTACAGCATTTGGTACAGAAACAATAAACATCACATATATAGTATGGATTACTTTGCAAATTAAGCTCAGAATGACAAAACCAAACAAAGGTGTGGTTTTGTCATTCTGACATGTAATTTCAGTGACTTCTCTTAACTGTTGTACAGGGAGATGCTGGTGTCAGAGGCCCTCCTGGCAACCTAGGAAAAACTGGACCTCCAGTGAGTGTTTTTAATGAAATTTGATGCATTTGGATCTACTCAATGTCCACACACATACATATGCATGCCCATTTTCACTTTCCACTGAATATACTTTGTTATGGTACCTACATATTGGTTAATCATGGCTATAGCCTGTATTGAAACATTGCCTTCTCAGGGTCTGCAGGGCTATCCTGGTGCGAGAGGGCCTTTGGGACCACAGGTGAGAACATGACTATTCTAGATCCTAAAAACACATTGATCAGACATCATTAACCACCATAAAGCAAACAGGTAACCTAACGGTTTTTTGTAATCTCTTCCCTTAAGAGCTACAACGGAGAGTTTGGGCCCAAAGGTGTTCAGGGACTGCCAGTGAGTAGGTCTTACAGAAACATAGTGTTGTTTCAGGCTCAGTTTATCCATCATAACAAGTCTGGCAGCATGGTCAGGTAATTTAACTTCTCTCTACTGTAAATCAATTTGTTTCAAAAATTAACGACATTTACGACTGTGACATTATCTCTTCCTAGTGCATCTGCATGCTTTCAGATGTTGTTACTAGTTTCAGAAAAATTAAAAATAAAGAATCATTCTTGAAAAAGTAGAACTCTCATGCCCAGTTGCCTGGGATCGATTATATGACAGTGGACCCTTGGGTGCATACACATAAAGACATCCTCTCCTAGCTTTCTTCAAGCAGAGATATTCTGTTGTCAAATAAAATAAAACTTAAAGTGCTTTTTTCATATTAAGATAGATTTATTGTAGCCTGTTCATTCTGTAGCTGTAATACCGGTATGTATGGATAAATAAAAGAAGACACATTAAAACTGTATTTTGTATTAGACTCTATGTCAGCAGAGGCAAAATAAAGCATCAGGAGTAAAAAAATAAGGTGTGGACATTTCTAACTAAGTGAGCCCTGTGATTTTCCAACAAAAAAAGCTAACAAATTTCACAGAGCCCAGCCTCTGTCAATTACAATCCATTCACTCCAACAAACAAATAAAAGCTAGCTGTTTTTCTGTAATATGAAAGTCATTTACTCAAATTAAAAACATATTTTCAATATTCTCTCATTTACGTCATGTCGTAGCCATGCTGATAATTTGGTTATATTTGTCCAGGTTACAGAAAGTTGAGACTTATATATTCCTATGAGATTTTACCATAATACCATTACCATAATACAGTGGAGGGGAATGTAATTTTCTTTATTGTGCAGACATCAATACAGAAAATTACATTTAAAGAGTTAATAGCAAGTAAAAAAATAAAATCCCTGTTACCATGGACAATCCACAGAAGTCACTGTAAACAGTTTTAATCAGAACTGTCTTCTTGCGAAGAAATAGTCCCTAAAACCTGGACAAACAAAACCAAAACCATCTGCATGGCCATGGATACTGCTAGAGGTAAGGGAGACAATGTTTGTTAGTAATCAGGGTCAATCAGCCCTTTAAACCTTTATATCAAACGTTTTGCCTTACTTTATTTGGAATGACAAAATTTAAGGTTTCAGCAAATAATGAGTTTAAATATCTCTGAACAAAAAAGCAAGAGCTTCTTCTCGACCCACTATTTTGTGCCGACATTCAACAATTATACTGGAAGAAATTAAAGAGCAAGTGATGATAGTTTCTGCATTTAACGGTACACACAATGTAATCACAATGATGTTTTGAGTTAGAGGTGTGACAACCATGGTAAAAAGGCCCTAAATAGCTTTATGATTATAGCTAGTTCACTAGCTATAATCATAAGGCTAGGTTTGAGAAAGAAAAGAAATTAATTCTAGGGATATAACCAAATACAAGTACATAATTCACATATAAACAGGTAGTGCACTGTGAACAGATATAAACAGCATCAAAGTTTTTACAGTAATGTGTTTTTTTTCTATTGCCCAATTGACACTATTTGCCACCAACATCCAACCACTTCTTCTCAAAGTCATATCTCAGTCAAATTGAAACACATACGCACACTGCTATAGTCAGGGGAATTCACTTTTCACAGTGGTGTCAGGATCTCCACTGTCCATTGAGCACAGACGTCCATTTAGACATCATATAAAGAGATGTTCCTTGTAAGTCAAGATCTTGTCTCATAATCATCTGATTCAAACTTTTTCTTCAGATTCAAAGGTATTTCAGGTGATTGTTATTTGTACATTATGAACATGAGCTGCTAGTAGCAAAAGCAGCATGTAACTTCCCATGATACAGATTCCACAAAACGTAGCTATCGATAAAAAAACAATCAACTTTCTATATTCAAACATTTAGCGAGATTCCTCTTCCTTAAATTTACAACAGTCTTCACCAGATTTGGTGTACAGTGCAGGATTTCATGGAAATTCTTGTATGTTTTAGAGTTGCTAATTCTCTAAACAATCAAATTTTCGGTGTGATGAATCAAATCTTTTTAAATTCATGCACCTGTTGGTTTTTCCACTGGCAACAACTTTCACTTTTGTTCTATTTCCTCCATTCATTTACACCTGGACCATTAAAATTAAACTCAGAAAAGAGGCATTTTAGAAGTTTTCCAACAAATTCTGGTGAAGAAGGTGTACACTTCTGGTATATTGGAATACAGAGATGAGTACAGATATTTTTAGGGAATTAAAGAAAAATATATTTAGATACAAATGGTATCTTTGTGGTATACTTCATTCCACTTCTTTGGTAGGGAATCATACACTAAGGTAGAGGAAGATGGCTGGTAGAAGAAATAAAGGTTAAGGGAAAGCGGGTGCACCAAAAAAGTAAATTCCCTCACTTAAACCAAAAGAAATGCATTCAACATCTGTTAGTGAATACAGTATGTCAGTGCATTCTGAGATTTTTTTTTCCTAACTGATTAAACCTCACTTCTTATTATCAACTCCAGGTAAGTTATTTTATTTTCATTCCAAATGGTTTCAGGGCCCTCCAGGCCAGCCAGGACCAGAGGGCAGCATGGGGAGCCTTGGTCCTCCAGGGAGCCAGGGGCAACCAGGGCCACAAGGGTTGGCCGGACCTAGAGGGTTTCCAGTGAGTGGGTACTTTTCATCTTTCTCTCCATTACATATTGATATAAAACTTTTTAATGCTGCCCTATACTCATACTGTCATATCATATCATATTATCATGCAGTGTATATTAGTGCGAGATCACAGTTTTTTTTTTTTATCAGGGAAAACCAGGAATTATTGGACTGATGGGTCAGGCTGGAGAGAAGGGACAGCAGGTGACTGATTGTAGTGTCATTTTCAAGCTTGAAGACATTGATTATTGTTGTAAAATACTGGGTAACAGTAAGTTGCAGAAATACTATTATCAGCCTTTAAAAACTGAAATGAGTCCAAGCCTAGAGAGAATTATTCAAGCAATATAAGTAATATTAAGGCTGCAATGTTGTTTATTGTTTTTAGGGAGCAATGGGTCCTGCTGGTGATATTAGTGCTCCAGGTCGGGACGGGCAGCAGGTCAGTTAGCTCACTGATCACACTGTACCAATCAGACTACCATATAATGTTATATACTCATTCCAAAATGTTGCATGGTTTTTCACCTCCATAATCTTTAATAATTCAGAAATGCAATGTACAGTATATAGTATTGAAGAACCTTGCTATACATTATTATTATTGATAAATATGATTGTGCTTGTCATGTTAGGGTCCTCCAGGGCAAATTGGTGAAGAAGGGATTACTGGAACAAAAGGTGATCAGGTCTGTGGCATTATTACTTAATAAAACACACATACATTTTATTTTTATGTATTAATGATAATAATGTTCTATTAAAAATTAACTTAATAAAAGACTGACAGTGTTTTCCTGCCCTCTGGAGTTGAAAGTCTCTTTTGTGTTGCACCTGTCACCACACTAGAGTTGGAAAATGGTCTGTGTTTTGAAATCAGCTGTACTTTCATCATTGTGTTGGGTGGGGGTCAAATGTGGTTTCCTAGCCCTACAGCCACAGCACAACTGTCAGAGAGACGCAACTGTTGCTGAATAGCAGAAGTTTAATATTTAAAAAATCAGAATTTAAGAAGTTAAAATTAAGTTAAGGAACGCATTTATCTCAATAAATAAATACATTCTTAAAATAGGCACACATTAAGAATCAGCAAATATCTCTATACCAGCTATTGTTCAGTTACTGTTGTCTGTACTGTTGTGTGATTAAGTTTAACTGAGGACATACTAACCCCTGTATTGGCTATCGCCATTTTCAACCGAAAAGTACTGGCTTCAGCACTGGCTTAAGGCCGTATTCAGACTGAAAAAAGCCCTACATGAAAACATGTAGGCCTCTCATTCATTTGAATGGAGCCAGTGCATTGATGCAGCAAGGAGATCCAGCAAAACAATGCGGGGTCGCCAGTAAAAAACTTGAACCAGGCTTAATTTTTTGTGTGTGTGTGTATTTCAAACCGGTGTGTAATGTTGTGGAGTTTGATAAACCTTTAAACACAATAAACTGCAACAATTAACCAGCCTTCCTGCACTGTATTTCATGTCTCACTGGTAACTTTAACCACATATCTCTACCAATGCAGCCTGGATTTTTTATTGTAAAGCTGTTTTCAATATGAATCCCCACTAAGATTAACTCAGCTGTTTTTCAGTTGTAGTCATGTTAGAGTTTGTATACAAAAACAAACAGAAAAACAGGCATTCAAACTACAAAACAAAGCAACTTGAGATGTGATCACTTACAGGCCACGTAAGTGCTGGTTTATGATGTCTCAGACCTAGTTCTAAAGATGTGCTGTCCCACCGTGTCGGAAAACATGTGTTTATAGTTGTTCCAAATGGCTTCACAGGAAGGCACAGTATAAAGCCGGCCGTGATAAAGAGAGGGGTTCCAATGCTATCTGACAATCCGACATGCAGTTCGGAGGGAGTATAAATCCTGCTTGAGTCTATGAAGGCTGAAAAATAATAAAATACATTCAGCAACAGATTAAATAACTCAGACAGACTAGACAATCACAGAGGACAATGTCTGACAACTGTCAAACACTGTACTATCCTGGTGATACAGGGAGCTCCAGGCACCCAAGGACAACCAGGGCCCAAGGGACCAAGGGGAGAGCCAGGACCTTGGGGCTTCCAGGGTCTGCAGGGTGAGCCTGGCCAGAGGGGTAAAGAGGTTAGATGTATTGTCATTCTATGTAACTATTTTATGTAGAGCTGCAACTAATGATTATTATAGTTATTAATGTATCTGCCTATTATTTTCTTTATCAATCGTTTGAACTCAAATAAATTAGTAAACAGCGAAAAATGCTCATCATAATATCTTACAGCCCAATGTGACTTCATCAGATTTCTTGTTATGTCTGAACAACAGGCTAAAACCCACAAATATTTAATTTACTATAATGTAAGACCAAGACAAGCAGCAAATTCTCACATCTGAGAACCTGGAACTATAACATTTTGGGCATTTTTTCTTGAAAAATGACCATTTCTCAACTATCAAAGTAGTTGATGGTGAATTTATGTTGACCAACCAATCATTGCTGCTGTAATTTTATTTAGCCACTGACTGCTGTCGTAGGAGTCCTGCTGGTTCTTTCCCTAATTTTCTTTTTCTCTGTGCAGGGAGATGTTGGAGGCCCTGGTGTTCCTGGGGATCCAGGTGCTAAAGGAGCAAAGGTTATTTCCATCTCACAATTGTATCGTTAGCTACTAAAGCATTTTACACATGGTGTATTGCTTACTGGGATATGGGGGCATGTATATTGATTTTATGAACGTACAAACAACCTTCAGATAGATAGGAGCAGCCTATATACATTTATAAAATACAGTAAGTAGTATAAGTACGTATTTATTCACTTTTGGAAGTTTCCATGTTTCCATCTATTGTTTTACAACATTGAATCAAAGTAGATTTAATGTGGCTTTTTGGACACTGATCAACAGAAAAAGGGAAAACAGATTTCTACAAAGTGATCTATATAAATTACAAATGGAATATACAAAATACTTGTTTGCGTAAGGGATGTCCTGATCATGTTTTTTTACCCAAATCCTGATCCAAGTTTGATCCAATCGAGTATCTGCTGATACCGAGTCCATTCCGATACTTACATTTGCAATTCAGCAGAATATATGATATTTCAGCAGCTACTTGATCCACATACCAAAGTTCCAGGTTCAAAACTCTGAAATTGATCATCTTATATTATTGATCTGAAAGTTAACAAAATATTTACTAGAGAATGTGACTCCTGATATGTCACGCTATCAGAAGATGTTTCACTCTGTTGGAGTTGTTGGAACTACAACTATAACTATTTTACAGTGGTGTTACAGTATGGAGGGTGGAGGAATTAATGTTTAGAGACATCTGACATGATCTGTAATAGATGAAAGTGACGGCACCAGCAAAGAATCACAAGATACTTCCTAAATGTTTTGTACACTGAGCTTTCCTAATGAGATAGAGAGAGGAGGTAAAATAATAGTAAGCGTAAGCTTAATGAATCAATTTTTTATGCCAATCTGGGTGTCAGAACTTAGAGTAAGTTGCACCAGTGTACTCATCCCCTTTAATAGGATACGCCCTATCACCAGTGCGGCTTGCAGATTGGGTTTAGAAGTGACATAATTAGTTAAATTGAGATCACCATAGTCAAGGGTTTTCAGTAGATTGTGATATAAATACAGCTGTATCTGGAAGGTCCAGCCGCCAGGGTGGGTGAATACTTTATATATACAGAGTACTGCTCAAGTCAGTAAATCATGACATGTTTTTCACAGGGATATATGGGAAATCACGGCCTTTTGGGATCAGAGGGGCCACCAGGAGTCCCTGGCACAAAAGGATTGAGAGGGTCAAAAGGAGAAAAGGGTTATGCAGGCTTAATGGTAAATGAGCCTTAATACATTTAAATTCATGAGTCTACTTGCCTATACCATCATCTGTTTATCTTCTGTACAGTACCTGTCCTCATCACCATGTTTTTCTATTTTCAGGGTCAACACGGCCTGATGGGGAAGGTTGGACCATCGGGCTTACTGGGACTACAGGTGATTTACTTCCTGCCTTTAGAAAGTAACTTCATTATTATGTTAAGTCTGATACTTTTAAATTTTTTTAATGGGTTTCAGTTTCCATTATGCAATGTATGTCAGTTTTGAAATGAAATATAATTTGTTGTTGCCGAAACTTCTATTAACTGGTAACTGCTGTGAATGTTCATCCTTTTTCAGGGTTTTCCAGGCTTTTTTGGGATTCCAGGGCCTCATGGGCTACCAGGACAAAAGGTAGACAATCTCACAGTATACAGTATTCCGTAAAGCTCTATCATTTAAATAAAATCACGCTTAGGACCAATGTGGTGTTTTAAAGGATAGGATTGGATTTTAAAAAAGTCTCTCTCAACATTCCTCTGCAAATTGGCCATGAAGCCACCCCTTCCTAACATGACTTCACTGGAAGAGATGGAGGACAAAATCCAGTCCTTGTTTTGGGCAAAAAGATATTCTAGTGTTCTTCTGATGCAAATATGAGGTGTGAACAGTCTGAGTTAGCCAAATCAAGTGGGTATCTTTGTCCTGGCAGTCTTGTGTAGGTTTATTACCCGTGTTTTTCCCGGCAACAAACCTTAATTTGGTTGCTAGGGGGTATCCCTCACCTTCAGTAAGGAAATACTGTCTGTGGAAACACACGGGGGGAATTTTATGTTAAAAAGACTAACTTAGGAAGATATTCACTTTATTAGTGTCTCTCAGACTGCCGAAACCTCATATTAACATACCATTTTTGCACAGAACTGTGGTTTTTGTACCCTACAGTAAGTCTTAGAGTGTAGTCATATTAGGATGGAATTGTTTCCCGGCCAGTATGGAGAGAAGGAATTATCACAGTGACATTCATGCAGTATGGACATGTGAGTGTTGTATAAAGTTACTTTTTGATAAACTGGACATGATCTGTCTACAGGGAGACACAGGTCCTGCTGGTTTGACAGGGGAGCTGGGAACTCCAGGTCCTAAGGTACAGAGCAGTCCTGCTGTGAATAGTCATAGTTGTAATGTGAGGCCATCTATTACCAGCATTGGTTTAGCAGTCTCACCTTCACTCTGTGCTCTGTCTAACTGCAGGGGGTGGCAGGAAGCCCAGGTGTGAAAGGTGACATAGGGAAGCCTGGACCACTGGTACGTCAATTAAGTACAACATGACAAGTGTTTCTAATGAGATTTGTCCCATTTTTACTTGAATTTTCCAACCGCTGTTTCAAAATATCAATGATATTTTTGTGCTTCAGGGTTCTGCGGGAGCCACAGGAACACCAGGTGATCCTGGTCCAAAGGGCCTTTCTGGACCTGAGGGGCTGAGAGGAGAACCCGGACAGAAGGGGGTGCCAGGAGAGGTGACAGGAGACTGTTCTGTCAGCTTCTTCTCAAAAATAATTTCATAAAAACCTAAGATTTTTACTCACAGAAGTGATTTTACTGAGTGATGGTCATACAAATTGATTTCTTTAATTTATTAAGATGAGATGGTGATGGGTCACTTTACTGTTTGCAGGTTCCTGATGGCCTGCCAGGAAATAAAGGACCTCCAGGATTACCAGGACCAGAGGTAAAACCAGGACTCAAAGCTAGAGGGGCATCCTAACCAATTAGAAACTTCCAGACGATGCTCCACTGAGACAACACGAGTATTAAGGCGCTGAAGAGATGATTTGCAAACATTACGTAATAGAAACAATGAAAGGCTGCATGATGCCAGTGTGATCTCAAGATACAATTGCTGATAGGCCTTGTGCATTATATTTTTTCTATTAAGGATGAGTATTTATTTTGAAACTAAATTGACGTATCAAGGAAATTTTGTGAAACACTTTGGCTACATGCACTTTGATGTGGAACAAATATTTATTCTACCAGAGTGTAGAGTGGATTTATTCTCCTTGACAATACTTTCCAGGAGTGATGTAGCTAACCTTGTTTTTTCTGTACAGTATTTTACAGTGGGACACTAATAGAGACTGTAGCATTTAGCCCCCAGGTAAAAAAAAACAAAAAAAAAACCCCTTATTTCATGCAGAAATGAAATGTCCTCTTTGAACTCTTTGGTAGCTGAAAATAAAATGGTGTGTCCTGAAAATTCAGTAGACTCATCAATGTTGTTCTGCTTGGTGCTAGATTGATTAAATATAGCTATTACTGCGGCTGCTGTTTTTCCATCAATTCTTGGTACTACATCTAAATCTGTTTTGGTGTAGGTATGAGGTGTATTTATGCTATTAGTTGTCTTCTGAGTTGATAAAATGTTGTCATTCAGCACCAAGAATTCATATGTGATAGCACAATCCTCAGGAAGTGTCTGTAAATGGCTTGTTAAGAGGCTTCTATAAGAAGACGGAAATATAAAAGACCATTTGGACCAACTGGTTGGTTTTGCAGACAGACTGATATTACCATGGAAAGAGCCGCGCCAGAGCATCTCCACTGTCGTGGCTTCACTTTGTTGTAAAGATTTGAATTTAAGAGTTTAATAATAAATAAGGCTGTTCATAATCAAGCAGCTGGTTCCATTTGTGGAATTTTTACCTGTTTCTCTTCAGATACGGTTGCAAGTCTTCTTGTCGGGGCGTTTTGTGTGTCCCGCAGTCAAAACTCAAACCCAAGTCTCAAGCTCAGATGTCTTGTAGACACTAGGTTGGTCAGCAGTTTGAACTGTTTTAAAACTGCATCTGAAAACCTATTGGTAGACAGGCTTTCTTAGCATGTTATTAGAGTGCAATTTCTAGGAATAAGGAATTTTAGGAAGGAAAACTCATTTCTTTGAAAGCTTTATTGCTTTTTGGGATCTACCACCTTCACAGATCAACTGTCAAATCACAGAACATCTTAAAATACATAGTATTTCACAGTGTATACAGTTTAATGTAAATTTCCTATAAAAGTGACACCACCCTCTTGAAGGTTGGCAGCCTTTAGCAGACTCCAAACTGTATTTTACACTGAGGTCCACTTGGTGTATCGGGCAGGAAAAGCAGTCGACTGAATATGCCAAAAATGGAGAGAAGGGGCTTAAAGCAATGGGGTGTTTGTGGTCACTAGCACCAACACACTAACATGACCAAACAATACCGTTATCAGTGTTGTATAGCCCTAACAAAATCCCTGTTGTGTTTCCATTTTCCAGGGTATTGATGGTGAGATGGGAATTCAGGGCCCTGTTGGCCCTCCAGGACCGCAAGTCAGTGCTGCCTACATACACACACAAACACACACACACACACACACACACACACACACACACACACACACACACACACACACACACACACACACACACACACACACACACACACACACACATTTACATACAGTATGTCACACAAGCAGGTACAATATTCTGAATATTCTTACAATGGGATTCACCACCTTCATCTGTACTGTATTGCCTTCAGGGACCAAAAGGTAGACCTGGACTGGCGGGGAGGAAAGGACAAAAAGGTCAAAAGGTCAGCTCAAACCCCCTGGCTGCATATATGTATATTGACAGACTCTTGCACTTTTTCGACATTATATAGTTTATTTTTCTTATCTAAACCAATTCAGTCTCACACAAATCCACTATTGCCTCCTGATTGATTAATGTTTGCTAAAAGCTAGTGTCCAGCTGTTTTAGGAACTTACTGAACCATTTTAAATCCCGAAACTATATATTTGTGATCTGTTTTTAAAAGTTTACATCTTCAGTAGGAACCAATGGACTTGGGGCTGAGTGCCGCAGACAGGCTAGGGAAGTCAGAAAGTGTTGGGAGACAGACTAACATATTTGTTAGTTTTAGTTTTCTCATAGAAAATTACAAACATATAGAATAACACCATCCTTATCCTTAAAGTATGAGAATCTCTCAGATAAAAGCCCTCCATTATGATGCTGTTATGTCTATTTAGTCTAAAAAAAAAATGGATTGAATTTCAGGGAGATGAAGGCAAAAGTGGACATCCAGGGAAGGATGGACGTACTGGGAAGAGGGTAGGATGATACACTTCACATCTAACATGAATGTGAACTTGAATTCACATTCTAAACTCTAATATTATCCATTTTAAGGGGAAAAGAGGGAAAGCTGGAAATAGAGGCATAAGAGGAAGGCGAGGAGAAAAGGTCAGTTTGTGGCTATTGATCCTGATGATCTGTATGAGCTGTTACCTGCATAAATCTTTGGCTTTGACTTTAATGCTTTTATTTTCAACTCATAAAGTGTTCTCTTGCTCCTCAGGGGAAGATGGGAGATTTGGGTCAATTTGGTCCTCCAGGGAGACACGGTACATATGTAAGTTGTCAGATTTTTTAGAACTACTGTGTTGTAGATCATTTTTAATACCAGTTGATCATCAGCCAACCCCTTCATCCTCACAATCCCCTCTTCAGATATTCTGGTTGTACAGCCCCAGTGTGAATGTTGTGCTGTATCTTTGTGATGTTGTGCTTGTCATCCCATGTCTTAATTTTGATGAAAGCAAACTGTTAAGTAAAAACAGAATTATTAACATTCATCTTGTCTTTCACAATCTTTGCCTAAAGGGTGTAGCTGGTCCTCATGGAGAAAAAGGTGAAATAGGTAGACCAGGGTTTAAGGTAGGTCTTTACTTGTTTATTTTACCTACTCATTTACTTTTTACTACTGTACTTTATTTATTAGGGTTCTAACACTGAAGAAACATGACCCTAATTGCCAAGATGGTGGCGCTGTAATTAAGGCCCAAAAACGCAGGTCACATCCCTCACACTGTAAGTCGGATTGACTTGAAATTTTAAACACAAGTCCAGCTCGATGTTTCCTACAAAAAAACCTCCGGACCATAAAAGTCTGCCATGAAGGATTTTTTTGTTTTTGAAAAACACATTTTTGACATCTACTCTTAAGCCGTAGGTTCTATTGCTATCAAAATGTCTGTGGATTGGACCAAGTTTATCAAAAGATGCATAAAGCTTATTTAGCTTTCAATATATTACCCAATAAACTTCAAAAGGGGTGGGGCTTAGCAGGGAAATGGCCATAACTCATTAATGATTTGTCCAATCATCATATATCTGGGTACATATCTTTAGGCCCTCCTTGAGAGTAGGCCTGCTGAAGCATTTTGAGCTTGGCTCATAGGGATGCTACAAATACCAAGAATGTGTACCTTAAAACTCAGAAGACAGAATTTCATCAATTTAGGTGTACATGCTCTGGGGGCAAATATTAACCAAAATATGAAGTGCCTTATTGATTTGTCCCAGTGGGCGTGGCCTATCACATATTTGCTCATAACTTAAGATGCTTTTGAGCAACCTGATTAAACTCACTGGTGACATCCCGTGCTATCTCCTGAACATACATACACTTTCGTTCAAATCCAATGAAGGGGAGACAAATGGTGAAACTTTGAGTGCACAGCTATTGAAATTGAGATGGCAGCAGGGAACACAGTTGATAACCTAATGTTCGCATACACTACCTGTCAAAAGTTTTAGAATACCCCAATTTTTCAACTTTTTATTGAAATTTAAACAGTTCAAGTCCAGTGAATAACCTTAAATGGTAAAAAGCTCAGTTGTAAACAGCCCACGGTAAAAAAAAAATGTTAAGGGCACCAAAAACTAAAAAATCTTGAGAATTTCATAGAAAACAGGCCTTTTTCAAGGATTAAGAAATTGGTTAATTTACAGCTTTACTGAAGAAATGGAAGTAAATGAAGCCTTGAAAGTTGATGCAAACAGTTCCTACAGGTGCCCCAACTTAAGTTGATGACTTACAAACCCTCTGTCTGTACAAAGGCGGTGTTGGAACAAAATGAATATTACTACACCCTCTGATGCATTATTAGAACACCACTGTACTGCAGGAAGTAGAACTATATACTGCTGTCGGAATGGTGAGAAAAAGAGAAGTAACAAAGGAAGACAGACTGGTTGGTCAGGGGTTCATCCTACAGCCAGATGATGACCCAAAACATTAGAAGAAAAGAATTAGACAGTGGCTTCACATGATGGAAGACCATGGAGCTGGTTTGGGATTAACTGGACAGAAGGTGAAAGCAAAAAGCAACCTGCAAGTGCAACACATTTGTGAGAACTTCAGCAACAGTGTTGGGACAAACTATCTGAACAATATTTGATTTCAATTGTAGAAAGAACTTAATGAGTGTGTTCAGCTGCTGAATGAGTCAAAATTTTAAATTTAATTTAGATCAACAAAATGATTCCAAATGATAACCCGTTTTTCATTATCTACATTGCATGTGAATGCAAGGTGTAGATGTAAATGTGTAAATCTTTGAGTCCATCTCTTCTTATGGTACCTCTGGTAACCTGACTACTTATGCTCCAGATGATAAATGTTTAAACTGTAGAGGGAACATCATTTTAAAATTTTGTAAAATTTTAAAGACAAGACAATAATTAATTAATTGTCACAGCTCAAGAGTGATGTGACAGCTATGAAAGCTGTTTGGTTTGTGAATGTTAATGTAAAGATTCTGACAATATATGAAATGTGGGATTATCCTAGCAAAGCTGTTTCAGTGGTCCTTGAGTTCCCCATGAAACTAAAATGAGCCAAATTGAATTTAACTCTTGGGCGTATTTGTTTTTTTAAGAGAATACTCTCTGTATTTCCCACTATGAAGGGAGAATCTGGGGATATAGGACCACATGGTCCTCCTGGTCGAGAAGGGTTAAAGGTGAGTTTATGTATCAGTGCAATATTCCATATAAGCTTTCTTAAAGAATAGACATAACTACTTGATGCTCTTATTATGTATTATTATGTATTTTTCTGTACAGTATATCATATTGTTGTTTCAGGGAATGCAAGGCACTACTGGGGAGCTAGGAAGAGCAGGTTTAAAGGGAGAGCAGGTGAAATACCACTGTGCCCACATCATATACACCACATCAAACACATGCCCATCAGACATTATAATTCACATAAAGTTTCCTCATACCAGAATACATTATACATACATAAGAAGTTATCATTATATTGATGTAAAATTAGTCAAATAAAATTATTGATTTTTCAGCACCTATGTCATTTTGATCACAGCGCTTCAGTATAATTCCATACTAAATGCTGTTTTGGGGTTGTAGGTTTATTCTGTAGTTTTGAAATCCATCAATATAGGTATATTACCTGTATTTATGTCACAAAACCTGCTGTGTTCAGCCTCCTGTAGTTAAAATGATAAATAAGTTTTCAGTTGAAGATTTAGCTGTACTCAAGGACAGTTGTCCTATGATGGTGTTTCCTCAGCAAAAGTTTAGAGCCATGTTAGTTTATTGCAACGCCTTGTCATCCCATTTACTACAATTTACACATAATTATATGCATTACATTATAATCATGAATGGTGAGAATTATTACGAAGAATCCCATATTGTTTTGGACTTTTAAATGTGTTTTTATTACCTTTCACATATCCAGTGTTACTTTTGTGAGTAACACTGAATGTAAACATAACTTTTGTTTGTTTACAAGAAACCCCCACAGGGCACCTTTTAAGTCTTAGATGTTGGAGCTTCCTAACAGCACAGGAACACACCAGAGAGGCAGACTTGTTGAAATAATCTGCACTTTAAGTGCGTAACCATGTAACCATAGTGCAACTATGACAAAAAAGATCATTTCATACAACATATAGTTATAGACACCGGACTCACGTATGTGGGAGGAACATCTTTTCGCTTTATGCAGTGTCACACACATAAAACATCATGCTGGCAGGATTAATCACCACAGTCATCTATTGTACATGACAGATGTGATGTTCCCCCTGATGATTCATGTAAATAGCATTACGGTCAACTTATAGAGACTTCTTATGTATGTTAAGAAGTCTCTGCAAATTAATTTTAATACCATATTGATATGAATGGCCACTAACAACTATTTTGAAAGTATTATTTAAAACTTCAAACTATAAACGGAATATGGTCTGGGTTAACGTAAAGAATACACTGTACTGGTATGGTTTGGCATTTATCAGCCTACAATATTAACCTTTCTTTCTGACCAAGGAATGAATCAACATTGTAGAAACGTACCTGCTTCTGCACAACTCAACATTCAAATGTCTTTCAACATCAAGTCAAAGTCATCATCAAGTCCATTTCCTGTTTGAATGCACTGTAAAAGCTTTCAATTAACCATGAGGTCTGCTGCATCATTCTGTTCTGTTCTTCACTGTGTATTAAAAGTATTGCCTGTGTCCTAGGGCAATATTGGCCTACCAGGTAGACGAGGTTCTCCAGGCCTACCTGGGCTGCCTGTAAGTCATCTCCAGTAACTGATATTTTGGCCAATGATGTTGGAAAGAACTCTCTTACCGCTCTTAACATCTGCTCATCTGCTTTTCTGTTTTTAGGGTTTGTTTGGACAGAAGGTGGGTAAAGATTGCTTGAGAGTGTTTCCTGAGAAATCTGATGAAAAATATATATTTTTTAATTAGGTGCTATTTGTGATCAATAGGGCCTGAAAGGATTTACTGGACCACCAGGCCCTAGTGGGGGGAGAGGTTTACCTGTGAGTATATCTGTAAGTTGTGCACAGTACAGCGCAGTGCAGTGGACAAGGAAATAATGCAGCTTAGTGGTGTATATAATTTATTTCTAATACAGTTTGACCAGAGTTGTGAGAGAAATGTGACACCACACATGCTGAAAAACATTGGCATGTATGCACTGGTCTCATTCTATTTTTCAGGGTCCACCTGGCCCACCTGGACCACCAGGGACCTCCCTAAATCTCACATTGACTCAACTGAAGTTAAGAGTGACTGTGTGTTCATTTTCAATGATTGGTTATTTGTGTATCCTGGTTTTCTTTTGAATGTTGATTGTACATACCCTCAGAAATTAACACTATGCATCCACAAAATGAGATTTACAGTCCTGGTTGAAATTACTGGCACCCCTGAATTTTAAGTACAGAATTTAGAACATCTTCACAAATAAATGCAAATTAACCAATTTTGTATAATCAGAATATTTCAATTAAATGTCCAAGGTTACTGAACAAAAGGAAATAAGAAAACAAAACTTGCAAAAATAATACAAAAACAAGATGTACCCCAGACACAGTTATTGGGACCCTTCACTAATATTTGGTTGCAGAATCTTTGGCAACAAGGTTCTAAATATTTCTTGTAGCCATTTAGAAAGCTTCTTGCAGCTGTCTGATGGTAGTTCCTGCCACTCTTCCATTGCTATGTGTTCAAGCTCTTTTATGTTTGCAGGAGTCCTTTTTTGAAATGGCAGCTTTCAGCTCTCTCCAAAGGTTCTCAATGGAATTCAGGTCAGGACTCAGTTTAGTTTCAAATAGTCCATCTTTTCCTTTTCAACCATTCTTTCGTGATGCTGGATGTCTGCTTTGGGTCGTTGTGCTGCTGAAAGACCCAACACCTTCACCTCAAATCTCATTTTCTGACACTGGGCAACACATTCTGCTCTAAAATGTTCTAAAATTGTAAAAATCTTGTGATTTCATCATTCCTTTGATAGATTCAATGCCTCCAGTACCAGAGGCAGCCAAGCAGCCCCACAGCATGATAGAACCCCCACCGTGTTTTACTGTATGTAGGGTCTTCTTTTCCTTTTGGACTTAATTTTGCTGTCTATAAACAAAGTGATAAACTACATTCCCAAACAGCTCTACTTTGGTTTCATCTATTCATAGAACATGGACTGCGGCTCATCTGTGAAAGTTTTTGCAAACATTAGTCTTGCCTTTTTATGCCTTACTTTTAATACTGGTGTCCTCCTTGGCCTTGGTCCATGGAGCCCTACTTGGTTTAGCGTGAAACCACCACTCCAGATTGCTCCAGATCAGCCTGAAGCTCTTTAGATTTCTTGTGTGTTTTTTTTCCACAATCCGCATCAATCTTCACAGACTTCTCTCATTGAGTTTCATCTTAGCACCACGTCCTGGAAGCGTCTTAACAGTTCTATGACTGTGTTGTTGATAACATTATGAACTGTTGAAACAGGGATTTAAAGATCTTTGGAATTATGTTTGTTTGATAATAACATTTCTGATGCTCTCAGATCTCTGTCAAAACTGGAAACAATCATCAATTTATCAATTTATGCAGTAAAACCATCATTCATTGGTTAATTCAGGTCATGTAAGCACTGTCAATTAAGAATAGGTGAGGCTTATCAGTTTTTATTTTGAGGAACTAGTTTAAATTCATCAAAAGGGTGCCAATAATTGTGTCAAACATACATTTTAAGACTGTATTTATTATTTCACTATATGAAAGCATTTTTTGTTGTTGTTCAGTAAATTTGGACATGGTTAATTTGCATTTATTTCTGAAGATATTCTAAATTCTGTGCTTAAAATTCAGGGTGTCAAACCTGCATTTATATAATAGTGTCACCATTTTTAGTTATGCTTATGTTGTCAAAATCTAAAGTTTTCATGGAAGATATTCCTGTGTTTGAGGAGTATTTATTTCTGGTACAACGTCAACTGCTTCCAAGGTGCGTGGAGGAGGGGAAAAGTCCCAACTCCAGAAACACTTGTAGTATAAAGAACAGCTTTATTGTTGTGTTTTGGCTTGTGGCCTTCATCAGGGTGGCTGTGCCCTTATACTACAAGTGTTGCTGGAGTTTTTTACCTCTAAATATCCTAAAATATTCCTGTGTTTGCCAGGGATTTGGCAAACACAGGAATTATTTATACACATACCTATATTTGTATAATATATAGTGCACACACCATGGCTGCTTGTTTTCTACATTAGTAAGAAACAAGGTTGAAATAGTTTTTATTATTTCTTCCACACAGATATATATCACAATATTTGCGACATTCACTTCTACAGTCTATGTTATTGTAATTATATGACTTTTTAAGGTCATCACTTTAATTTCTTTCATTTCTTATTTTATTTATCTCAATCACTGTCTTTTCTTTTTTTTTCCTTTTTTTTTTTTTTACTTCTTAGCCTGTTTCTTGTGCTAATGTAATATGATAGTTTCTCCCTCTGGGGATTAATAAAGCCTTATATTATTTTATCTTAAAACCACTCCTAACGGTTAGAGAGACCAACGTAACGAAAAGGTCACAAACACATATCCATCCAAAAAAGGTGATTCAACATGTAAAATCTTAATATTCAAGAGATTTTTAAAAAATTGGTCAACAAGTGACTAAAATGTTACTGTGTATATCAAATTTATTCTTTTTTCTGGTGCTGAACTTGTTTATTGCATTTATGCTGATGTCTTTAACGTATTTCTGGAATGATTAGTATTGCACTTCCATAAAGTTGGGGGACTTTTGAGACATCATTCAACTTTTACATAGGTAGCACTCTTAAGTGGTGCTCCAAATGACAAGTAAACTAATATTGATCTGTAAATCAAGAAAGTTCCCTTTTAAATTGCTAGTTGTACTTCCTTGAATATATTACATAATTTCATTCATGCATAGTGTTTATCTTGTGTATCCCTTTTCTTGTAATTAATATCGCAGGAGCTCATATACATGTCAGACAAGCCCAACTCCATCCTGGTACAGGCTCTGTTGGACAACCTTCAGAAACATCTACACTGGTACATAAACCCACCAGATGGCAGCAAACAGCATCCAGCCACTACATGTCTGGAGTTGTGGCTTGCTTACCCCACCTCCACTAACGGTGAGACTGACACAGGATCAGGCACTGATGCTCTGAATAATTACAAGGATATGGTCTTTTAAGGGAAAAATATAAACTGTTGCTCGTCTGGAAATCATACGTTTTATCTCTGGATTATACGATGATCTGTAGGTCAGAATGGCCCTCATGTTTGTCAGCAGGTCATGCAAGTGTATTGTAAATATGCAGAGGAGTATGTTAACAAGATGTTTATCTGTACTGTTGCCAGATTTGAAAATTAATAGTAAAATACTGTACATCTTCTTTCAGGGATGTATTACATTGATCCTAACCAGGGTAGCCCAGCTGATGCTTTTCAAGTGTACTGTGACTTCACAGCAGAACCAAAGACCTGCCTGTCTCCACTCCAGCCTCAGGTATCAACAACATATTATTTAGAGTCTAACTTGTAGCATTTAAAATATCATGCACTGTGATATCACATAACTGTAATACCGACTCAGAATACATAACAAGTGAACAAATGAGACTGAGGTTGGGATCATCTGAGAAAGTCTAAAAATAGTTTCCTTTGTTGCCGCTTATCCTGCCTCCCTGTCGCTGTTAACTGTTGTCAATTCTTCTCTCACAGAAATACTCTGATATTTTGGGAAATACTCTTGTTTTTTGTTTAACCAGGAGTTGGCTAAGAAGATTTATATTAACTGCTGGCAGCTAGAGCAGGAGAAAACATAAAGGCTCTGTCAAGCGAGGAAAAATTCACCTTCCAAAAAGTCCAAATGTGTCATTATTTATAAATTTACATAACTTATCAGAGGCCATGCAATAGAAAAAAATAATCACGTGCTAAACTGTGCACTCTGTTTTAATAATCTGTACTGTCTAGCAATTTATAAACTGTGGCACAGATTGCTACACTGAGTGCATGGTTTAGGGGAACTGTTACAGCAAGACCTCTGGGGTTTACATCTGGCAGTAAGAATATGAAGCAGGGAATTATAACTATATCAAACAAGTAATTAAATACACTAATTGATATAGCACCTAAATGGAAGCACAGACTGAGAACTGATGCCAGGAAAAAATGAAAATGCTTTTTGTCACACATATTTCCAAACTAGAAAAAAACGGTCCTCGGTTTAGCAATACGTGCACACAGTATTAATAAATGACATGAAGAATTTATTTCCATTAGATGACCGTTAGTATGCTCCATACCAATACATCCAGTAATCAGATGGGTTTTGAGAGTTACTGAAGTGTGCAGAGCTAGCAACTTTTGTTAAAGAAGAAAAGCTATGTTTTTGGTCTAGTTAGTTGCAAGTCACAGCTGCATTTGAGCTGGTAACCTCTTCCTGTTTTGTGCTAAAAAATCCAGAGTTTTTTTTTTGTTTGTGCCAAATCTGACTCATAGGATAAAACAATGTAATATTTAACAATACATATACACTGTAAATTTAATAGAAAATAGGCCTTTTTCAGGGATTAAGAAATTGGTTAATTTACGACTTTCCTGCAGCAATAGAAGTAAATGAAGCCCTGAAAGTTAATGCAAACAATTCCTGCAGGTGCCCCAACTTTAGTTGGTTCCTTACAAACCCTCTGTCTGTACAAAGGCAGTGTTGGAACAAACTGTGTTACTACACCCTCTGATGCATTATTAGAACACCACTGTACTGCAGGAAGTAGAACTGTATACTGCTGTCAGAATGATGAGAAAAAGACAAGTAACAAAGGAAGACAGACTGGTGGGTCAGGGTTCATCCTACAGCAAGATGATGACCCAAAATATTAGAAGAGAAGAACTAGACAGTGGCTTCACATGGTGGAAGACCAGCACAGTGTCTAGACCTAAACCCCATGGAGCTGGTGTGGGATGAACTGGACAGAAGGTGAAACCAAAGCAGCCTGCAAGTACAACGCATTCGTGGGAACTTCTTCAGTGTTGGGACAATCTTTTTGAACAATATTTGATTTCCATTGCTGAAAGAAAGTCACATATTTCAGTAAAAAACAGAAAGCTAGAGGTGTTTTACAACTTTTGACTGGTATTGTATGTATTATTAAGTGGAGAGACTGCCAGTCTTGCAGTGGTATTGTTAGTTGTGTGTGCTCAAACCTGAGGTAATGTTTTGTGTTGATGTTAATAGTTAGTGTAAACTTTATTTGCAACTTTGAATACACCTTTATTATTTGGTAAAACACGGCAAAATTTCTGTGTTAACATTAATGACCAACCACAGGTTCCAATAAAAGCTTGGCTGAAGGATTCTGGCACCGATATGTCATTTTACTGGTTGAGCACGGTTGAAGACGGCTTCCAGGTGAGTGTCTGATCCTGATAGTTGTTTTTTTTTTTCCGAGATGGATTTAACTTATATTTTCCTTTCTTTCTCTAAATCCCATCTCATAAACCCCTTACCGCCAGTTTGAGTATCCAGGAGGAACAGATGTGGTGCAGATGAGGTTTCTGCGACTGAATAGCAGATTTTCCACCCAGACCATCACATACTCCTGCCAGCCAGGAAACAGACAGAGCCATAGAGGGAGGGAAGTCAAATTCCTGGCTGACACTCAAAGGCAGAGTTACCTGGGGTCACTGCGAGACTGTGCGGTAAATAACAGTGATGAAGACTGAGGTTCATGAATCCAAGAAAACAGTCTCTCACTCGACAGTGAGGAAATTTTAATCCCAGCCCGCACACACCTTTTTTTATATACCTACTCTTCGTGCCACCACTCTGCTGCTCTCATTTTGTCTCATTTTGTTCGTTCACTAATTATTTTCAGGCACTTCCATTTTTGCAGTTTTTCTGATCTCTGGCAAGCTACCACTGATGAAACCTGACACTTAGATGTTTCAAAGGAAAGCCTCACAGCAACTCAAAAGGCACATTTCCAGCAGTTATTGGCAGGCTTTTAACTTGCAACATCTGTAAGAAGTGGTAAATTTAATGGACTGTTGTAGTTCTGATGGAATTATTGCTGTGGAAAGTTACATTATACTGAATTTATCATATGAGAGATTAGAGTAAATTATTCCCATCCCTATTCATTACTTTTATACCAAGTCTTTAGTAAGGACCAGCCTTTATTTGTTTGTATTGGCCAAGCCAGTATAGAAAATGGTTAGAAAATGTATATTAACATTATTTATAATTCTAATAATTTTTTCTTCTTAATGTAAGAACAGAATTTTATCTAACTTAGGATAGATAACTTAACCTTGTACATTTAAGTACATAAGTAGTTATCTTGTCGCTGTACACCACCACAATGGATTTGAAACAAAGTCATCGAGATGTGATTGAAATGTAGGGGTTTACTGAAAATGTTGCATGAACCATAGGTACATACATACAGCCATTTTGTATATATAGTCCCCCATTTTCAGAGGCTCAAAGGTAATTGGACAAACCAACATAATTATAAATATAAGGATTATTTTTAATAGTTTGATGAAAATCATTTGCAGTCAATAACTGCCTGAAGTCTGGAACCTATGTACGTCACCTAAAGGGGTAGATTCCACCATTGAAATGCTTTACCAGGCCTTTACTGCAGCCGCCTTTGGTTGCTGCTTTTTTGTGGGTCTTTCTGCCTTCAGTTTTGTCTTCAGTTTAGTAAAAAGCATGTACATTTGGATTGAGGTCAGATGACTGACTTGGCCACTGAAGAATATTCCATTTCTCTGCCTTGAGAAGCTCTTGTCGTCAGGACTCAGCAGTCCACCTGCATCTTAAGGACAAAGGACACTCTTTTCAGGACAGTGATGTATGCATTTTGTCCAGAGTAGACAGATGGTTTGAAAGAGGAGTAAAAGAAGCCAATTTTTGTCAATCTGGAACAACTGTCACTAAACAGAGGAGTCCTTCAATTGCATCAACACCTCTTTGGGCTGCATATTGAGAGTTCCCATGAACAGCTATGAAATGCAAATACAACACTTGGAATCAACTCAAGATCTTTTATCTGCTTAATTCGTAATGAAATAATGAAGGAACAGGCCACACCTGTCAATGAAATTGATCAATTGTCAATTATCCAATTACATTTGAGCCTCTGAAAATGAGACAATGTATAAAAATGGCTTTAATTCCGAAACGGTTAATGTGATGTTTTTTAAACCCCTTGAATTAAAGATAAACGTCTACACTTAAATCACACCTTGATGGCTTTGTTTCAAATCCATTGTGGTGGTGTACAGAGGCTACAGAGGCTTGTCACTGTCCAAATACTTATGTACCTAACTGTATATTTACACTAAATAATACGAATCATTCTGAAGGGAGAATTAATGTATGTACCCACTTAGATGGCAATCCATCCAGTAGTTTCCCTGACATTTCAGTCAAAAACCACCACATGGAACTAGATAAAAGGTCAGGGGATCACAAAAGTCAGTAGGATTCGTTGTCTGTGGGAATCATGAATTTCAGTCCAAAATTTTGTGCCAATCCATCTAGTAGATGTAGAGATATTTCACTGGAAAACCAGGGATCACTAAAGTCTTTAGGATTCTTCCACTGGTGAACATGAATGTCTTTAAAAAGTTATATGTTAATCCATTCAATAAAGTGATACACCCAACATACACAAAAACAAAGAATCAGAAAAGAAATTGATTTGTTGAGTATTTTAAAAATAATTTCCTTTTCCACAGATATCGGAGACGCACGAGTCAGGAGGCCAGGAATCAGTTTTTCAGTTTGAAAGTGACAATCTCCAACTGCTGCCTTTCAGGGACCTTGCATTGTTTGGAAACAAAGAAGTAACCTGGGAGTTTGGCTTCACCATAGGACCAGCATGCTTCAGCTAGGGACGCCCCCTTCCTCTGAGCATGATTGCATCTATGTGATAGTCTGGCGCTACAAAGATCTGAACAGGCAAACTGTTTATTTCTAATTTTTACTGTCTTCTATAGCTTCACATCATTTTTGAATTGGCATTGCTTGTCAGTTCAAAGTTGTGCAACTTTTTTGCAAGTATGTTAACCAGCCAATTTATTTTGGACGTCTTGAACCATCTTGTTGTTCGTAGTGTAAATTTTGGGTCAAAATGACCAAGGACAACCTCTTTCACTAACAAAAAACTGAGGACAAAAGACACAAAGTGAGCTGAAGATCCTCCAGGAGAATTAGTTTTTCTCCCTTACTGAAGGGACACTCTTTGTCACTCTGCACAGAGTGACTGTTGGCTTGCCCACTTTTTAGGCCAGGGATATTTTGAGCCTGAATTTCTTGACATTAACTATAATTTTTACATTTTTCTCGTGTGTTGTTGGTTTTGAAACCTGCTTATTTATGTAAGGGTTTGACATTCATTTAGTAATTTTAATTTTGATTCAGGTACATTTTGACTTGATCATGGTGTTCAATTGACAACATAGGTGGTTCTGGAAGCTCTGATTGTGGCCTTTGCATTGAAAATAACCTATTCTGAGCTGAAATTTCACTTTTATAAATGTAGGTATGACCGAGCCCTTAACTCTGGGATCTCAGGTGTGGCTGGAATCACCAGGGGAGGATTCCCTCCTGTGTAACTCTAGTGCCTTTACTGTGCATTCAGAATGGGAATTTCTTACTTGGAATCCCACAAAGAATTGGATTAACATCACTCAGCCAGTTGAATGAGCGCTGATCATGGTTCTGATTTTCATTCAAAACAAAACCACAGTCATTCAAGATAATTTCATCTAATATTAGTAAATTAACCCTCTACTGCATTTGGAGCCTATCAAATAAGTTATCTGGGCTGATGTATCAGCAAATGTTAGCTTTTTTTTTAGTTTTTTCCCCTTTCACTGTTTTTATTTGAACTGTGCACAATGACAGTACTCACTTTATTAATGACATTTCAGTCTTGAGACCATCAGGCAACATTTTTTTTTAATACCTACAATGTTTATATAAGTCTAATCAGGGAACAGCCTAATCAGGAGCGAATTTTTGATCCTACGCACCCATTTATAGCGTGTAAGAACTCTGTCCTAGTTATCACCTACAGTATAAGTTAAATGTAACTATTGTATATACATCATGTTACTGTTGTAGATACTTTCTAACTTACTCTAGTTGAATTTAAATTTAGTCTACATTTATTAGTACTTCAATCATCTCCGTGCATCTGCATCTTTGTCATGAGTTTTCTCCTGCTGAGTTTCTACCTGGTTTTAAGGTTCCTGATTTATGTTGTGTTGATGTTAGGTTTTCCTGTTTCATTCTCGATGTTTTTCAACATTTTGCTGATGCAGCAGAGATGTTAAAGCTACATTAATGTATTTTTTGGCCATTTGGGGGCTGCAGGAAAAGCTGAAAACACAACAGTAACATTCTTGCCTCACAAAGGTATGGAGAAGCTAACAGTTGCCTTTTGCAAGTTTAGGATTGATTTAGATTGGTGTTTGTTTCCGCTAGATGAATGTCAGTCTAATTCACGTTTTTTTTTTTAGCTCTGATTTTGTCTCCACCAACTCCTTGAAAAAATATGTGGCTCTTTAGTGGCTAAATGCTCCACTATGTTCACCAGCTAGTGTCTGCAGATGTTTTCAGCAAATCTTTCTGGTGAAAGCGTCTGGCCCAATATACACTTGGATCCTCGGCTAAAGTCTGGCTCATATACTTCCAGGGCTGATTCTGGTGGTTATCCTCCAGTGTTGGCTGAGAGCCAGACGATTTCTTCTGTATATGTAACAGAATTGGTCCAGATGTGGAAGTAGCATCTTACAGTCATGCTGTATTTGGGCTGGACAAGGAGGCTGAATAACTGGGCATATAATGAGCCAAAAGAAACATAAATATTGGGTCCAAGTATTTGCCAGAAGAATTTTGCTATCTGGGTGCCTGCTGCCTGAAAATGGGGTTCATGGGAGTAGAGTTAAAGGCTGGAAAACCAAAACAGTGTGCTAAAAGAGGCTAAACTCTTTATAGAGCTGAGTGGAACTGCAATCCAGTGATGATTCGCTGTTGGTTTGTTACTATGAGTAACTCTTTTTTTTTTACATGTAGCCATTTGATCCATTGTTCATATAAAAATGCATTAGTGCAGCTTTAACCATTAAATGAAGGTATTTTGCTGTTTTAGTTGTATATGGTCCTGCATGGTTCAGTAGGTACCTTACAGGGTTAGAGGTTCTTTGTTAATAATCATACAGTATATATACTACTTTAAAGGTATCAGTTCTGGTATTAATAGCCATGTTAGTACAAATGTTAATGGTATTTGTATTCATAATAAAGAATTTATCAAACAGTATCAAACCTTGCATTGTATTCCAACACATTGGCCTGTAAAAAATATTAACATTATGAACTTTTGTCCACTATAATTTACATTGAAGTGGAATGCTGGAAACGCCGCTGTCTCTTATAAATGTTGTATTTTTTCACTATATTCATATAGTATATTGTGTTTTACTTGATGCCCCTCCAGTGATTGACGAAGTGCAACACTACATTAAACTCATGGATGAAAAGGTTTTAATATCAGTATAGCTGTTAAGGTAAATATGTATGAATCACTGGTACTATGTTTATTAAAAATAACATCAGTGAAATCAGCATTAATTGTCAGTGTGAATGGATAATGAATTCTCTGGTCTGAAGACCGGTCTGGGAGAGTGTCAAGGCAAGGGGCTTACATGAAAGCATACTGCCGCTTCCGTGAAAACCTTTCAGAACAAAAATCAAAGAGACAAAAACAAAAAACAAAACAAAAACTGAGTACTATAAATTGCACTACACTGACGCGTCTGTCACAATCGTGGACCTGACGAATTTGGGAATTTTGTAATTTCACGTAATGTAATAAAAAAAATAGAATAAATACTGGCCGTTTAAGAATGACAAAAAAATATGAGTGTTTTGAATCAATTTCTTTTGAAACATTATCATGGAGAGACCAAAATACACTACTGCTGGTATTTACGATATTTCGAGGCAATCAGTGAAGGCGGCATGGATACATCTGAATCATATTTGTTGTTGTCAGTGAGCTGCATCCCATCCAAAGCTACAAGTGGATTGTAGTTAGCTAGCATATTTTTTGTATCGTCTGTATAAATATAAGGGTTTTAAACATGAAGAGACCCCCGAGTTCAAGTTATTAACGTTGAACTAACGGCAGTTGAAACGCTAACTACTGCTACTCTCCTGGTGATTGCACATGTAACGCTGGACACTTTTCAAGGTAATGTCAGTGCATGTTTTAATTTTCCTCGGTGACCTTGACATCCTCAGCAAAATACTTTTTCAAAGAATATTTCTGCTGTACTTTAAAAGTGTTCGAGTATGTAGCCATGGTATCGGTTGTTTTAGGCCTCAGCCATGCCTCGGTCCAGAGTTGGGCTGTGAACCCGCCAAAACGTTACTTCGACCCTGTGACGTGTAGGCGAGGTAGCCGTAACTGGGGCTATACCAGACTTTACCCTCTTGTGTGAAAGGTAAAATAACGTTAGTCTATAGTTACAGCAAATTAATAGGTATGCTGCACGTCCTGTAAAAGTTGTATCTACTGCATTTAGGTTAACACTATTAATTAAGTCAGCCTGTTGATTAAACTGCGTTGTATGGTGGATATGCATGTGTTGCACAGGTGATTACAACTATGTAACTAGCTAGCTGTGCTGTGCTTACAACCAACATTTATGCTTACATATCCCCCTGAAATGAAACACCACGACCAGTAGTTAGCCATGCTGTATGTTAATCAGCAGTAAGCGTGCTGTAGGTGTTGTGGATTTACGTTACAGTAACTTCAGTCAGCGTCAGGCATTTTCCCGGTAAAACCAAGTGCGTGTAAAGAGAAATTAAGTGGGGCGAAACTCTGCTCTTAATAGCTTACAATTTTGTGATAGTTTGCAATCATACCACAACCACACCTATGTTTACCAGCCAGGCTCACATGCTAGCTGCATCTTGTTCCCCTAGCTTGCTTCGACCCAGGTTTATATCACCACACCTGAAATTTCCAATCCAGCTCTCCTCTCACTCACACTACACTTAAATGTGTTTCTTCCTTTAGGGTTGGGTTACAGACATGCACCCACCATCTCGACAGGACTATGTATCTATAAGCTTTGCTGGACAAGGAAGTGGAAGTTACAATAACAGTAAGCAGTGGAGGAGGCAGTCCTGCTGGAGGGTAAGTGGGTTGCATCAATGAGCTGCACATAAAGGGATTTCCTTTTCTCCTGTCATCTTTACAGACCTCTGGTTACCCCCCTCCCCCACTAAAACCTGATAAGGACAACACTATTGTGTCCCACTCTTCCCATTGCTGGCTTTAGTTACTGATGCTGGCCAATATATCTGTGTAAAAAGATATTGTGGATCTGAAGAACGCATGACCTCCTTCTTTTCTGTTTCTTGATGTAGAGTTGGGTTTTAGAATGACATATTCAGTTTACAATCAACTCTTAACAATTCACACAAAAGCTCTCCAATTGTCCTTGTTGAGGCATTCATTCATTCGTTCAAGTTCATGCTTATTTGTCATTCCATCTACTAAACATATAGTTAAAATGAGATATCACATATTTGAGATATTCCTTTGATCCTTTGAATAAAAACTTTTAAGAAGTGGGAAGTTACCTCTTGTCCATTGTGGTCAACTTTTATTGGCCAAGAGTTGCCATTTTTTATACTTGCAGCAACACAACAATGTTGGGCTTGTTCTAAAAAATTAGTGAAATTAGGTTGCTAATAGTGCACTTAGCAACCTATTTTGCATATTATATTATATATATACTATATGATTCTGGAATTATTGTTTACTAATATGTACAAAATATATGTACTAATTTAACAGCCAAGTAATGATGTGGAATGATGGTACTACAAAAAAGTAACAAAGCCTCAGGTCAGGTGTGAATGGGGAGCCTGAGCTACAATATCAGCATGGCAATTTGACTCTTCATAATGTGGTAACATTACCTCTGAATTTATGTTATCAGGCTTAGGAGGACTTGAACAGTGTTGTTGGTGATGTGAGAATGATCTCATCATATTCAAATAGCATAAGGCATTACTTTTAAAAAAAATAAATAAGCTGCCCTTACTGGAGGTGTTCTGGGAATGTATACCATTATTATTACTATTTATCAGACCAAAAGCTTGTAATGTAATTAACATGAGTAACAATTTGGTTTGTAATAATCCAGTCCCAATATATAGTGTGGGACAGAGCATAATATTTAACTGTGACTGGCTTAATTTGAGTAAGGTCTGTTGTTAGAAAGCTCATAGTAAGTTCTTAGCTGTGCCACACCTCACTTAAATAGTAGTCAAGTTAAATCAGTTTATTTATAGATCACATTTAAAAACTTGAAAGGCACTCAGAGGGCACAGCCCTCCGCCCAAGCTAATATCAAGAAACATACACCTGACCAGAAGAAATTCAAATTCATAGTGAATGATCCAGATCTGCCCCCAAATTGAATGGATTCTTCCCTGGCCCATGCTGCATCCCTCCACCAAGTTCGGTGCATATCTGATCAGTTTGTTCTAAGTAATCCTGATGACAAATAAAGAAAAACAAATCAAAACTTGTGAAAACATAACCTCCTTGGTGGAGGTCACAAAAAAAATTGACCAAGCTGCTTTACACAGAGATGAAATGAGATTATTTGATTGATGGTTACAATCAATCACAACAGCACAGCAGCTCTACATTTATTGTTCTGTTCAAAAATTTTAGCTGCACAAAACCAAAATATTAATTCAGTTTCAGGGATGAGACCCTTCAGTCAAATTGCTTGTTTGGTCCAGAAAGAGCACATAAATTCCGCAGGAACTGCGTATAAACTGGCATTATTTTCTATCTCCCTCTCTTCTATGTGCGTAAAGAAATGGAAGCAGCTGTCCAGGCTGCAGCGGAGCCTCATCCTCTTTATCCTTGTCCTTCTGTTTATTTGTGGATTTGCTGCCTATCCTACTGTTACTGAACACCTCAGAGGTAGGGCTTTTTATACATTAAACATCTCCCTTGGGTGGCTTACGTCTGAGATGTTGGCATGCTGTCAGGGCCTCCTAAACGCTTGAGTTGTTGAATGCCAACAGAATAATTAGTGTTTTATCTTGTTTAAAAGTTCAGTTAAGACAAGTCAGCATATAGTTGTATGCAAAAGTGTGGGCACTCTTTGGCAAATGACATTGTTTGTTGTTTGAAGTGAAAAGATGTAAATCCAACCCCTGCAGCAAACAGACATTAACAAAGGAAAATTTCTTCAGTGGTTAATGCACTGTTATTTTTCATTTTATGAACTTAAAAAATAAAAGGAAATGAACAGTAATTTTGTTGCATGTGCAAAAATTTTGGCACCCTTCTACTTGTAGGCCTTAATGAACTCAGAGTTTGAATTTGCCTATTTTCAGTTCAAAAATCAACAAAATATGGAATTTGACGAGGAATGCCCAAAGTTTTGCATACAACTGTTTAGATAATTCATCAGTTTGATGGGTTCCCTTTGAGGTTCTAATCGTGACCTTCAGTAATAGTTTCATAGTAAGTCTTTTTGTATGTTTGTTGAGGCCTTACAGATGGAGAGCAAGACACAGACACTAATAGTGTCCTGAAGCCTGTCATCCCTCAGATGATGCCCGAGCCTGTCAAACACGGCCATCCAGCACTGCCAGAACAACCTTCCAAGGTTTTTATATGCCTGCTTCTGCTCTCTGAAGATTTCTAAAGGGACTGATGTACTTAAAGTTTTTGGAGTGTGAAAGACTTTCCTTTCTGTTTTTACATTCAGTGTTAATGTTGATTGAGATAGGATGTTGAGTATCACAGTCAGCCTATCAGGTGACCATGCCAGCGCAGAAAGTACAAAATTTGAAGTGATGTCTATATTAGTAAAAAAAATCTATTTTGAAGATATTCAAGTTGGTATTAAAATGTGTTAAGGTTGGAGTTGAGCTAAGATCAGGGTAAGCATTTACACATACCAAGCACTTTATTAGGAACACAATACTAATACAGTGTAGGGCCTCCCGTTGCTCTCAAAACAGCCTGAGTTCTTCGTGGCCTGGATTCCACAGGATGTTGGAAAAATTCCTTTGAAATTCTGGTTCTGCAAGATTTTCTGCATTGCACTGCTGCCACGTGATTGACTGATTGGACAATTGCATGAATTAGCCGGTGTACAGGTGTTTTGAGTGAGTGTATATTACAGGGACAGTAATACAGTTTATAGGTATACAGCAACACTAGACTACTAATGTTAAGTGTTAATCTTTCCGAGTTGACTTCTCCTGCACTTATGAATACACACCCTGGTATTTATCATATTTCGATAGTGGATTCCTCAGATACTCTGTCAGTAAACAAATGCATAGCATATTTCTTGTTGAAATCACATGGGAAATGTGTGAGGAGACTGTTTTTCCATTTCAATATGTGACATCTAAACAACTATGGCAAGTTCATCAAATTTTAAAT
Organism: Xiphias gladius; assembly: GCF_016859285.1. NCBI lineage: Eukaryota > Metazoa > Chordata > Actinopteri > Istiophoriformes > Xiphiidae > Xiphias > Xiphias gladius. The sequence continues at coordinate 28,037,634 of NC_053418.1, read as the reverse complement.
TCAAGTACTGTATATTCATTTTACATTCAAAATTTCACCAGCCTCCAACTACCTAAGTTAAGATGATGACTTCATCACAAACGAACATACAGATCTAAGGCTGCCTGCTTGCTTGCCTGCTACAGTACTTGAATGATACCTATTAGTTATTTTAAACCTAATCACCACCCTGAATAGATTCCTTAACAATAGGAAGATGCAGTGCAACTATTGGAGCAATTTATGTCTAAAACTGAGCCGGTTTCACTTTTGAAGTAACACACCTACAATAATATGAAAAGGTCACTACTGTCAGTACTAGGCAAGTAGTGGATGCCTACTGGAAGATGTACTGTGTATCTTACAGTATGGACATATATGCTGATAAACTGTTGAACAAACACCTGTCAACCAATCAGAAACAAGAATTTTTCATGTCTGTGGTGTAATTTAGAGGTTTTCCTATCCCAAATTTTTATGGGATGACCTAAAAAATTAATGTTATCCTGACATAAATTAATTCAGAGTACAATTAGTCTGTCATACTAGTAAGTCATTTACAAACCAAAGTAAAGGGGTTTCACTGATAATATATCCTTTGAAGGAGACATACAGCTTTTTGAAATAGACATATTAGGAATGCGCCTATAACATTCACCTATAATATGGATCAATATGCTTTTCTCTCTTTATAACTTGCTTACATGAAGTTAAGATTTAAATGGTAAACTAAGTTTCTTGTTTATGTCGCCATTTGCCATAGCGGAAATTATCCAATAAGAGAGGACCGCCCATCCTTCAGAATCGTCTTCAGAGGAAAGGAAACACTTCAGATATAGCCGTCAAGGACAAGGCAGCTGACAGTAAGAAAGAAGGGGAGGAGGAGGGAGTCATCAGGTGAGACATGGGAATGTAATCACAACCAAAGTTAGTTTTGTCTATGTATTTGTATTATTTATTTCTTAATCCATTGGTGACTTTCAGCTGGCGAGGGGCGGTGATCGACACTGACCAGGCCACAGAGGGCACCAAGGATGGGGAAAAGGAGGATTTACCTGCCAACCAAGAAGCCAAATTATCAAAAAACTCAGGTATCTGCTGTTTTATTTACAACTTTCTGTTTTCATTATGAATTAGCATTTATAATTTAGCACTTTTAACAGAATAAAAACAAATGCATCACAATTTTTAAGAGACTTGACTATGTTTGAGTCTGACCATGAAATCTAATATCCACTTTAGAGTATAACATTTTCATCCCCTGAAATCAGTCATTTGTTTCTGAATCACTCTGTAGACTTAAATGGGATAATAAGCTGGCTTCTTGTGTGTATTATGTGTTCCTGAAGCTAGCTGGCTGGAGGCGGTGCGGGAAGCTTTCAGACATGCATGGAAGGGTTATAAAGATTTTGCTTGGGGCCATGATGAGCTCAGACCCATCTCCAAGACCTACAGCGAGTGGTTTGGCCTGGGTTTGACGCTTATAGATGCCCTGGATACCATGTGGATCCTGGGGCTTAGAGAAGGTATGCTGTGCCTTGAACACTAAAAATTTAACTTTTGAGAATCAAATACATACAAATCATAAACCAATTCTCAATCGGGGTTCAATATATTCAGGATGTTCCTAGCACTGGGTTCCTCGACGACAGAGCTGAATACACTACTCCTGTGTCATGCTCTTGCCTCATCACAGCTCCAAAGTTAAATCAGAAATAATATATTTAGTAATTTATGGCTGATGTAACGATTATGATGAGAATGAAAACAAAAGAGATGCAACTATTTTTCATGTTAAGCTTAGTTTTAATGTAATATCTTAAACTGGTTAAATTTATAAAATAATTTTTCAGAATATATTGGTTAATTAATAAATCATTCTGTGTTTATTAAAATGATTTAATCTTGTGTTGCAGAATTTGAAGAAGCAAAGGCGTGGGTGGCCACAGAGCTCACATTCAACAAGAATGTAGATGTCAACCTGTTTGAGAGCACCATCCGCATCCTGGGAGGCCTGCTGAGTACCTACCATCTGACTGGAGACACCCTGTTTCTAGACAAAGCTGTGAGCCAACACACGTGCTCTCATTTTAAAATCTTTATGGCCACATAAAAAAGAAATGATACAAGCATGTTTTAAACACACTGAAGAATGCAGATAACGGCACCTTCTCTATGCACTTAAACTGCCCATAACTTTGCAGACAGGGCTGTGCCTTTTTAAAAAAAACTTAAGCCTTTGTTTCGTGCATCCCTGTCATCTCAGACTCCTTTCCACCAGTCAGTAGATGTTACCCAGACTGTCAAATAGAAACAAATAGTCAACATTCAAATCAAAGCTGTGATACAAAAAGGGCTGCTAGTTAAAGTTTAGTAAGGAGCAACTCCTTTAAACTCTACACAGATATAGACATGTAAGCGTCTGAAGTGCTTCTAGCAGTTTCTGATCCTCCTGGCTACTCGAATAAATGTACACATTTTTTTATCCATTATATACATATACAAGATCCATTCATTTTAAAGATTGTATTACATTTACAAAAATCTTTGTGTCATTGCCAAGCACCTGTAGTATTTAAACCTCAACTGTGGTGGTTAAACCCAGTTGCTTCCTGTTCCAGCTACAAAAAACCTGCAGTTTCTTACTTTGCTGAAGTGGATAAAAGTGTTGTAAAAGAAATTTTCCATTGGCCTTTCACTCATTTCACACTCTAACATTGACAGAATCTCTGAAAAAGCGTACTAGAACTAATCCCCTGTTGTGCTTTCATGGCATTATAACATATATAGTTGGACTGGGAAGCATACAGTGTAAAATTTAATGTGGAGAGTTCAGCAGTCTGGGTAATGGTCTAATTTGTTTACTGAAATTTTGACAGTGTCTAAAAATGAATGTTATTTTCATTTTCATTATGCTATTATTTTCATTATCAAGTAATCTGCCGCTTATTATCTTGATACATGTGACTTCTTCAGATAGTTTGTTATGTCCAGTCAGAAACCCCAAGATGTTAGTCAAATTACTATCACATAAGACAAAGAAACAGAAAATCTTCATATTTTTTTTAATGCAAATGATTTAACACTCATTGAAAATTTTTATTTGAAATTGTTGCAGCTTAACTTTCTGTTGATTGACCAATAGATTAAGATCAGTTGTTTAATGGTCTCAGTTGTAGAAATGCTACATTTAGCACCTTTGAAAATAAAAGCCTAGTAATGCCAAACCAACATCAGTGTTCCCTCTAATCATACATGACATCACATGACATTTGCATGTGAAATGGGATGTAAACTACAAAACAAAGGGTTCAACTGCCACTGACACAAGAAAAAAACAGTACAGGTTCTGTGGCAAACAGCCAATTGGCTGACTGCACACAGCGAAGCTGCACATCACCCACAATATTTTAAAGTCAGTTGTGGTTGACACTGTCACTTCTGGTTTTCAGTGCCGTTCACCTGCAAATGTCTGCATGTAATCTGCGTTCTTCCTCTATAGAAAGACATCGGCTCCAGGCTGATGCCAGCCTTCAACACCCCGTCCAAGATACCCTACTCTGATGTGAACATCGGGAAAGGTACAGCACACCCCCCTCGCTGGACCTCAGACAGCACTGTAGCTGAGGTTACAAGCATCCAGTTGGAGTTCAGAGAGCTCAGCCGCCTCACCCAGGAACCACACTATGAGGTGACCAACTGACCAAGAGATACAACCATGCTGATTCAGGGTCTGCCCAGCAAGGTTTAAGATTGACACTGGCTCAACTTTCCATCTGTGCTATTGCCGACACAACTTGAAGTTGTTATGCTTTTGTTAACATAACATTGTGGCACTTCTAAACAGCACTGACAGATACCACTTCTGATCTGCAGGTGTTGTATTAAAACCACTATCCGGTATGAACTTGGCAGTTCCTGAAGATTATTATTACTCAAATTCCTCAAGTAATTGTTTCAGCCCTGCATTAAGCTGAACACAAAACTGAGGCTGATGAATTACAGCTTAAGGTGATAAATTCCCAATGAGCCAACTTTGTCTGCCTGTTTTTGCTTCCTTTGTGGTAAGGATCTAAGAATAGTTAAATTCTCTCTTCAATGTTTTATCTACCTAGTAGTTTTGTTTTCTGGTTTGTCATTAGTGTTACTGCCCAACAGGACTGCTAGCGTGGCTAGCCCTCCACAGAATTGGAGAACTTTGTGCGTTAGCATTTACTAGTTTCGTCTCTTGTGCACTGATTATTTTTGGGTGTGATATCAGCTGCTGCTTTCATTGCCTTGCAGCAGCCATGGTCACCTCTGCCATCGGACTGTGGCTAGCTGTCAACTACAGGCTAATAATTTCATGGGTCAAAAGAGATGGTCCACATTCGAACACAAGAAGTCTTGTTAACATGGTACGTGCCTTAGTCCAAAGAGCCGCAAGAATTCCTCTTAAAGGCAAGTTTTGAGAAGACACAGGAGAAACAATACACTGATTCTGTGCGCAAGGGATTCTCACGCAATGCATTTCAAATGCTAAATGCCCAGTCATCTATAGTCTTGATCACTGGAACAGTCAAAACCAAGTCACCTTCCAGCTTTAATTTGGTTGCAGCAGTGCTCAAAACACAGACATGTCATACACACATGAAACTTGTGGCTCTGTTCTGGTGTGATTACTGCAGCCCAAAATGACTAAATATGCTGCAGCTTTTCTGAAAAATGACTGTATTCTTTGCAAGAAATTGTAGAAATATTTAAAAATTGCAAGTCAGGGGAAATTGTGATGGTTGAAATTAACTCATAAACATAATTATTACATAATTATATTATGTTATTGTTCTAGGCAGAACCAGTAAAATTGATCTTCAGTGAGCATTCCTGTAGTTGCAGACTATGGCCAACCTACATTTTTCCATATTTAAAAAGGGCAGTGATTGAAAAAAATGGCTGCTGTTTGGGAGACTGGTTTTTCTCAGTGTTTCCTGTAATTCACACCAATTCCCTAGTTTCTTCTTTTCAAATTCTAGTTAGGAGCTTCAGCACAAGGGCTTAATATGCACAGAGTTTCACACTCAACCCCCCCAGATCACGCACGCACAGACTGAAAGAGATGAAAGTGAGATAACAAGGACATGATCCCCTCACTGGCATCCCAACCACAAACTAACAGTTGTTTTTGTTGGAGTGTAAAACCCACCTGGAGATATCGCTGCCTGTTGCCAGCCATTCTTAGCTTAGCTTGACCCTTTTCCAGAAATATTACTAGGTTTGGACAAAATTGCGAGCTGATGTAAATAATGCTGGGATTGGTTAAATTTGCGTTAATTGTGGTCTATAAAATGGAACACAGATATTAGAGTGCAGCATAAAAATGAGGGTGTGATGAATTATCATCTTCTCAGACAGTTTTTTTCTTCTCTGTAGACAGTAAGCAGCGGTGCCATAGATGGTACACTTACCAATAATTACTCCTCTAATGCGAAAGAGAGTCCAGCCTGGCTTTTTTTAATAGGAAATACTATTGTTGCTCAAAGCACCTGGTTTTGACCATTTGCAAAAAAAACAACAACATATGCACTAAGATAGCAACATATAAGCAAGTCACAATTTAAAGAAAAATCCATCATAAAGTGTCTTACTAAGGTGTTGGACCACCACAAGTCACTGGAACTCTACTGGAGGGATGGAACTCCATTATTCCAAAAGATATTCCCTCATTTGGTGTTTTGATGATGGTGGTGGAGAGCGCTGTCTAACCCGTCAGTCCAATTTCTCCCATAGGTGTTCAGTTGGGTTGAGATCTGGTGACTTTGAAGGGCTGGCATATGATTCGCATCATTTTTATACTCATCAAACCATTCACTGACCTCTTGTGCCCTATGGATGTCATTGTCATTCTGTTTCTCCACTCATTTTTCCTTCAATTTGTCACCTGTCTGTATTTCTTCTCTCCATCACCTTTATTCAAGACTGTTTGTTTGTTGTTTTTTTGGGTCATACTATGCAGCAGGGCTTCCCTCATGAAAGTGTTTAGTGGAGAGGTGTATTATTTTGTGTTGACCAAATAAGTTTTGAACAAATGTGCACTGAATCACAGTTTAGTAAATGTCAGGTGTTCATTCCTATAGTGTTGACACCTATTAAATATTTCAGAGACAGAGGAATTTTTTTTATTTGTAAGTGTTTAAGGAGATTTCTGAATCTATATTGAAGAAAGATCATTTGTTAAATCTATTGGCGGGGTTGGCCGCGTGTAACATTTAGAATTCCTTTTCTTGTAATTTGGGATTTTTTTTTTGACAAATTACTTTGCATCACTAGATGAATGTCACAAAACTACCCACAGTTTAACTCATTTGACCTCTGGCCTTGATTTTCCAGGCTGCAGTGGCTGAGGTTATGAATCAGGTCCACAAGCTTGATGGCAAGCTGGATGGTCTTGTGCCCATGTTCATCAATACAAACAGCGGACAGTTCACCCATCAAGGCATCTACACACTGGGAGCCCGAGCAGACAGCTACTATGAATACCTGCTGAAGCAGTGGATCCAGGGAGGCAAGAAGGAGAACCAGTAAGTCGGGCTACACATACCTACTATTAACTTCACATGAATGAATGTGACAATATGAAATTTTATACCTAAAGGACCATACCATACCATAGTTTTAATAGTGTTAAAATGGAGGACTGACCTGTGAATCCTTCTGGTGGTGGAATCCAAGTGCTGAAGTGAAGGTCGGACGACAGAGTTTCACCATATAGCTGTCAAATAGCATTGCATTTAGCTGTAATGTATTGGAAAGCAACGGGGAATAAAGCTAATTTTCAGATCTGAATGTTGTAAAAACTTAAATTTGAGTCATAAATTTGACAGTTATATTGAATGTTCTATGTAGAGCCCCCTCGATACTGGATTTTTGTACTATACCGATTTAGTAGAAAAAAAATTCTGATATTGATATATTGGCCAATATTATATATGTGTGTGTGTGTGTGTGTGTGTGTGTGTGTGTATACATATAGTATATATGCTACTGTGCTGCAGACAGTGCTGAGAGTATTTTTTTATATCGGTGCATATCAGACAACATATACACCAATACCAATACATATGTGATAGGCCAATATTGGCTGATAAAATCAGCTGCCCGATATATTGGTCGGGCTCTAGTTCTATGAATTGGTGATTTCAGAGTGGAGGGCACTTTTAGCTACTTGAAAGCACAGCACAGAAACGCACAAGATGTATGCTATCATTGTATGATCAGGACTGGAAGTAAATAAAGTAGTTAAGAAAGTAACTGCAAAGTAGTGATATTTTCACACCATGATGAAGGTAAATTGCACAATCCACAGTGTTTCAGCTCTGTGAATAGGATATTTTAGAACTGCTTTTGGAGCGGTTAGAGGAAAGGCAGTGATGCAGTGAATGAACAACACAGCAATTTCAGTGCTCTCTTGCAGGTGGACAATAAAGTTGACAAAGTTGTTCATTCCTTGTGATCAAGCATGGGTTGCTTCATGAAGCAGAGTCTGTCCAATCTGAACTACTCGTAGGTGGGACAGATAGTTCTGATGCATAACTCCATCATGGAATTAATCCATAGCTAAAAGATTGTTTTGTGCAATCATAATTATTGTGAGTTGTTATTATTATAACAATAGTTAAATATGTGTATGTGTATTTTGGTGGGTAAGGTGCATCACCAGAACATTTTGTTTTTGCAAATTTAAACAATTCTGCATAGTACTTCAAAAGCTAAAATATGGCTGCATGCTTGGTGAAAAATTACTGATAACACCGGATGGTGTAAGCAGATAGTAATAATTTGGCTAAAACATGCAAAACCTCTGGTATGGTCCTTTTTAAAGAAGGAAGTGTATTGTTAGTCTGCTCTCCTCACCTACAGTTAGCCATATTTTTTTTCCCTTCAGTCCTCCGCACTGTCCAACATCTTGTTTCAGTCGTTAAGGTACTGACTGACTTATTCTTCAGGATTAAACCATATGTCATATGCCCCAGAGTGAAGTAAACTGTTAAATCAGGATTATGTACCATGCTGTTATATCTGAAAGAAATACTTGATCTTCTCAGTGTGTCTTCCGTCTCTACCCATCCCACAGGGTATATTTGTTACCTGCTGTGCTCTACAGTTGTTACTTATTAATCTCCCTATTCACTAGCAAAACAGAAGTCAGCTTGACATTAGTGAGGCACCAGTCTGATACAGTGGATTGGTATTGATGCTGATACTGACCTTACTAAATGCATATGGTACCAGCCAGACATGACCTATCTACGGGAAACTCTGAATCGTAAATGTATAGCTTGATAGTTGTTGATTGTGATTGCTGCCTTGTCAAAAGCTTTTAGAAATGTCAGCAGTTGCTGCTCTGTTATTTTTTTGCATAAATGTTATTATTTTTATTTCCTTGTTCAGACACAGGGTTTTAAGCCTTTTTAGTCACAGAGAAAAAAGCTCCGAATAGGGAACACCAAACACTGGCATCTCCTCTGATGTGAGATTTACTTTCATTAGTCATTTTAGGGTGACCTCTGTGAAAGTGTACAGGACTATTTCAGCTGAACATTTGGAGGATTTTTCTCCGGGAAACTTCCATAGAGCTTATTGAAGAGACTTGGAGATTGGGAGAAAAAACCGAGCTGTAAACTGTTTAGGATACATGTTTTTATTGTTAAAGCTATTTGCATACACATTTAACATGTAACATTTAACAGCAGTTTGTTGCATCAGTAAATCACTCTCCCTCCACAGCTAATTGTGTGTGTGTGTGTGTGTGTGTGTGTGTGTGTGTGTGTGTGTGTGTGTGTGTTTTATAGTTAAGGGATGAGTCAAGTCTGAGAAAAATTAGTTAAGTGTTATAACAGCCTGTGTGAGTTTGTGGTATTTGAAAGAAATTAATTAATGTTGCTTTCAACTTGCATCATGGGAAATGTTTAATCCGGTGTTTTTGGAGTTTGACCTATACTAGGGACTAAAAGTCAGAACATCTCGGTCCCACAACATTCATCAAAGTGCAGTTTTAAATCACTGGAATATTCTTTTTACAAGAGCAGTAACAGCCACATGTTCCTTCACACATAGAATGATCCCAATCATTTTCACCCATTGAGCTGTACTGATTTTAATTTGAAAAGAATAAGTGTGCTGAATTTATATAACATAATCGGTAAAAAAAAGAAAAAAACAGAATTTATCCATATAGAACTGCAAGTAATGCTTATTTTCTGTATCCATTAATCTGTTGATTACATTTTCAGTTAATTGTTTTTTTTGTAAAATGCAGACACTAGTGAAAAAAAGCTCACTAGAATTTCACAGAGCCTAAGGTGACATCTTCAGAATACTTGTTTTAATCAGCAACAGCCCCAAACCCAAAGAGATTAGGTTTACGATCATGTAAGAGAAAGAAAAGCAGCAAATCCTCACATTTGTGAAGCTGGAACCAGCAAATGATTGGCATATTGCTTGGAAAATGACAAAAATGGTAAATCCTTTATTACAGTAATTAATTTTATTTCAGTTGACTGATTAAATAAATGCTGTAACGCTAAGTGCATCCCTACCATATATTTATTTAAAATGGACTGGAACAAGAATCCCCTCCAGACACTGCAGCACTCAAGGGTGTAGGCTTAGATTAAGCAGCTTTGAATGTCTGAATTGTATGGTTTTTCTGTCAGTTGTTGGATTTTGGCCTACATTAGTTGGCATGCATATTGGATTCAAATGGGAAGAGGTAATAATTAACTCATTCTTTTGGGAATATGCGTAATGTCCAGGCTTCAGGCACTGAATCATTAATCGTTAATGGAAGAAATAATCTGCTGCATCTTTGTTCCGGAAAAAAAATCTTCAATGTATTACATAGGAAATTGTCATCCTCACTGATAGCATGCAAGTCTCCAAACATTTTTTTACCCTCCCAGCTTAACACCTTGTGGACTGTATCACTCTGTTTGATTAATTTCCTTATTCATTGTGAAACATACAAAGCTGTTTCTGAAATGTCATTCACTCTGTGTGTGTGTGTGTGTGTGTGTGTGTGTGTGTGTGTGTGTGTGTGTGTGTGTGTGTGTGTGTGTTTGTGTTTGTGTGTGTGTTTGTGTTTGTGTGTGTGTGTGTGTGTGTGTGTGTGTGTGGGGGGGATTTTAGGCTATTGGAGGACTATCTGCAGGCAATAGAGGGTGTAAAGAAGAACCTGTTGCAGAAGTCTACTCCTAATGGCCTTACCTTTGTTGGAGAGCTCTCACATGGACAGTTCAGCCCTAAAATGGTCAGTAATATTCAAAACCATCATCAAGGTTCTCCCGCTGGTCTGTACTCTTTTAACCTTAGCTTTGAACCTTTTGTTACCCTGTCAAATTCAAATTAATTTTAATATCCCCTCCTGTTAACCAAGTTGGTCTGTTCCAGTCTGGGTTAGCGTTGTGGTGTTGAAACATTTGTCCCTACCAAAACTGGCCACAAATGCGGGTAAAAGGGAAACTAGTGTGATGCTCTATGAGGGAGGCTGGCACCAATGTGTAATTTCTTCCCTGGGGTTGCCCGAAACATATGAATCTGTAGCCTGTAAAGCCTGTAAACTGTGTAAAAACCATCAAATCACCATTAATTATTTGATCCAATTACCAATCAAAACAACCACCCTTCATCACTACATAAGCACAGATAACCACAATACCAACAAACAAGTGAAATCAATACCAAAGCAAATAAGTAGTACAAAAAATGAAGACTGAGTGTGTTGTATATGTATAGCCAGGTTATACACACTCACACCACACTCCTACCGCATATACACACCATGCCCAGATTGGTATATTTGAAGCTACAAAAAGCAACAAAGCACATTTGATCCACTCTTATACAGTTATACTACAATCATCGGCAGGAATCAACTGGTGTCAGTTACTTAAATTGGCTTCAGAGGGCCTTGATGGGCACTTGACATTTGAAACAAAAAAATGAACACTTCTGAAAACATGTCATAACTTTGGGGCTTTTGTGTCAGTTTAAAAGTAACTGATAACAATAAAATATGGACAAACCTTTTGAGCTGTGTGTTTGTAATTTAGTTTAAGGGATGATTGCTATTATCAGTTTTGTCATTCATCTAACAGATGAAGCTAAACTGATCAACTGGGAAGCTACAGAGAGGAAACTACACAATATTCAAATGAACTCATCATTCATCTATAAACTAATTGTTCAACTCAGTATAGGGGACTCAAATTTATGCCGTCTGTTGACTCAGGACCATCTAGTGTGTTTCCTGCCGGGCACTCTGGCTCTCGGTGCTCACAATGGTCTGCCTGCTGATCACATGGATCTGGCCAAACAGCTGATGGAGACCTGCTACCAGATGTACATCCAGATGGAGACAGGCCTTAGTCCAGAGATCGTCCACTTCAATATGCACCAGGGCAGCACACGAGACATCGATGTAAAGGTAGATTGTGACAGTATTGCAAGAATGGGTACCACTGACTGTCCGGTCCTAATTATGCAGAAGTGTCCTTTTTAAAAATGTAGAATCTTGTACCTACATACTAATTTTATGTAATTTTGGATAAGGGCATTGCCTAAATGCCAAGGCAAAAAAGTATATGTGACAGAAACGTTTGACTGATAGTTGACATATTTGTCTGAGGTTGTTAAATATTCTACAGTAGAAATGCAGGAAATACACAAAAATGTGACAATAAACAATCCTGCAAAGGTTTAGGAAATTAGTCTAAATTAAGCAGATATGAAAACTCAGATGTGGCTTATAATTTACTGTTTGTGTCTCCTTTGTATTCGCTGTGAAGCTTGCAGACCGACACAACCTTCTACGACCAGAGACGGTGGAGAGTCTTCTTTACCTGTACAGGTTTACCAAAGACCACAAGTACCAGGCCTGGGGTTGGGAGATTCTCCAAAACTTTAACAAGTACACCAAGGTAGGTAAAATGAAGGCTGTCTTCACTGGTCTGTCTTGAGGATCAGTGTCTTAGTTGGGATTCTGTAGGACAAAATCATATTAAATGCAGGTGTGTTATTTAATGCACAGTTGTCTTGATTCCCTCACATGAAAAGGTTCAGTAACATCTGTTGTGATTAAGTTATTTTACAGGGCCAAAGTCAGCATATACACCACGTGGAAAATACATTAAAGAAATTAATTAATGGAAAATTGATGTGGTGATTTGGAAGGAAACTACTTGGTGTAAAAGTGAAAGTAAGTTTAGTTGTTTGACCAAATGTGTAACAATGCTGTTTAAACAAAAAAAAAATTGCATTAATGGCATCACTTCCCATTTCTGTTAACTGTTAAGCAGTCCTGTACACAAATGTTCTTTGGAGTTTTTTACAGAACGGATTTAAGCTACCTATCTTCATTACAAACAGTTAAAGGATAGGCTCACAATTTTTCAAGTCCATCTTAAAACAAGGAATGAACAGATGAACACTGAAACAGTACAAAAGTTCTTAGAGTTTCCATACACAGCGACTCCTTGCTGAGCTGCAGTGGAGAAATACTGACACAAAGAGGGGAATTTGTACCGAAAAGGCAGTAACTGGCTAAGCCTCATATTATCTTCAGATAAACCTTTGAATACTTTTTCCAAAGAACAAGGAATATTGTTGTAAGACAGACTTTTATCCTTTTTTTTCCGTAGTTAGTGGATGTTTTACTATGGATTGAAACCTTTCATACAGCGAGTGACCTACAGTAAAAAAGACTTTCACTGTCATTCTCATGGACTGGAATTTTATACAGTGACATATTCTTTTGTTGTTGAAGTTTAAAAGTTTAGTCACTTCAGTCGCTTTTCTCTGTCTGTGAATGATCAGAAAAGCCATGTTCAGTGTATTTGTCATCTCTTTGCTCAGTTAAATTTTTGGAAATAGTCTGTCCGCAGAGGTCCCATTTTGAAGCTAACTCTGTGTGTGAGGACTAAGAATAGTACTCATAAATTTAATCTAGAACCAGGGTCGGAAATTTCAGAGGTGTTTGTTTTTTTAGTGATGACAGAGAGCGGCACTACTAAAAATTGTCATGTGTTAATACGATATACAGTTAGGTTAATAAGTATTTGGACAGTGACACAGTTTTCATAATTTTACACTACCACAAAAGAACTTGAAACAAAGCCACCAAGATTTGATCATTGACTACAAATGATTTTCATCCAAGTATTAAAAATAATCCTTATATTTATGATTATTTTGGTTTGTCCAATAACTTTTGAGCCTCTGAAATGAAGGATGGTAGTAATCCCTAAACAGTTAATGCGATATTTTTATTCAACCCTTGAAAAAAAGCTGAAACTTTACACTTCAATCACATCTGGATGGCTTTGTTTCCAATCTACTGTGGTGGTGTACACAGGCAAAATTACAAATAAATTGTCACTGTCCAAATACTTATGTACCTATCTGCATATTTTAATAACAGCTGAAACTGGTTGATTACAGACTGACTGCTGTTATGTTATCAGGAAGTTATGTCTAATTAAGTGCATAAAAAGCATGAGAAAAATCTGCACCATTTTACTGTGCTTTGACCTTCTGATTGACATTTCAGTAATAATTTAAAACATTAAAATGGTGAGGCACCAAATTAAAAATAGTATATGCATCTAACAAGGACTCGCTGTGTAGAGTTCTGCTACCCCACCTGAACCCAACAGGTCCAGACAAACTATTTGGTTTTGGGTTGGGTTTCCGACGTTTTGTTGTGTCAAGCTTAGGGTTCAGGGTAGAGTAGGGTAGTCTAATGTAATTGACATTAAAAGACATTTCTCTCTGAATGTGTCAGTTGATTATTCTCCTGAAGTCATGTGTTGCAAGTAGTTGTGCTATGCTCAGTGGGAAGAAGAAAGACCGCTTTCTAGTCTATTACAAAGCATTAGCTTCACTGTAATGGATAAAATAAAATAAACACTATATGCTCATAAAAGGCCAGCAATGCGATAACACTCAAATTTTTACTGCACTGCCCTCTGCTTAAATGTTTATTTTTCCTGTTTTTTAATGGCTCACAGCAGGTCTGGTCCAGTGGGTTATTATTGAAGCAGCCAATCATAGACTTAAATAGGCCCTCTTAAACAAATGGTTTACATAGCTTATCTTGTCAAGGGACTTCAAATTTTAAAAACTGCTTTTCCCCCATATCTTTCCTCACAGATATCCTTCTTTCTTAAAGACTGCGAAAATCATTTAAAGGCAGTTTATTCCAGTCACTTAAACTATGCCTGTGTGCAAGTAAATCGTAATTGGTGGTAAATACTAAATTTTTTCAACCCAAGTGGTAATTGAGGTTCAGGTCAAAAGTAACCCCTTTTACGTTCTAAAATATGGTGATTGGATTGTGTGAATATGCACAAATGCTTGTGTGTTTCAGGTTTCCTCTGGTGGCTACACCTCCATCAATAACGTGCGTGACCCAGACTACCCGAGCCCCCGAGACAAGATGGAGAGCTTCTTCCTGGGAGAGACCCTGAAATATTTGTACCTGCTCCTCTCAGATGACCCCAACCTCATCAGTCTAGACCAGTATGTCTTCAACACTGAAGCTCATCCTCTGCCTATATGGCCTTCCACTGCATGACACACACACATGGGAATTCAAATGGCAAGTATAAACACAACAAAACATCTCAGGGTTGGTCTAACACCAAGATGATAGCTTCGTCTCCTCTGTCTCAGTGAGTGAACTCTGCCAAAAGAACCCTGAACACAGATGGAAAAAGCCTAACTTTCACTGATTGAATTAACTGTTGGCTATGCGCTAATAGTCTTGAAAAACAGACAAGAGCCTGCTTAAATGTCTGGCTTGTTTATTAAATTGGCCAGGCCATTTTTGTTGTGCGAACTTCTGGTAGTGACAGAAGTCCATGTCACTGTTTATGCTGTTTATGCTGGAGAAGCAGAGGGAGGTTTATGTCCTCTTTAAAACCCAGATAGCATCAGCACTGAAGAAAAAACCTGATTGTGACTTGAACTAAAACTGTCTTAATCACATATTGAGGGGAAAAGGAGGAGTGTCAGGTTGGACTGACACAGGTGTTTGAGGGCTGATTCTGATATTTTCAGTTTGAAGCTGCTCATAGCTTATATTTTGCTTACAGTTGTACTTGTTCAGTTTCTAACAAAAATTACCATTTTTTGCCAGAAAAAATCCCCCCAAAACTTTTAAGTCTTAATTTTTTACCCCTGCATTGTATTCTCATTACAGTAGAAAGGTTTCTGAAACAGAATGTAATCCATTGTTACACAAAGCTAGTATCTGGTGGTCTGACCCCAATGCTGGGTGTGAAAGCAGGCTGGTTGTTTTGGTAGCAAAATATTCCCTGACAGTAGCCACCAGCTGTCTGAACTAAAAGCAACCACTACCTACTGCATCTAGTGCCTGACTGTTCTGCTGACATGGGTGTGACTGTTGCAGGGATACGAGGAAAAAGCCGAATCCTCATCACACTGTATATAGTCATGAAGTGGTCTAGCTAGACCTATTCTCAAATGTTGAAGCTAGAACTATTCTCAGATGATGAACCTTCCTGCCAACAGTTTTTGCTGTCCCATGCTGCATTCATGTCATACTGGACATGGGGGGATTTTACAACATGAAAATCCCACTCAGTCACTTCAGGTCAAAGAGAAAACATTGCTTGGAAAGTGCAACTTGATGATAACGGATGTCAATGACCAGTCATGTGCAGTGGAAGAGAGTCTGCTGCTACAAAGGTTTAACAGATAAAAATTTTATTATAAGGCCGGGGCATATGATGGTATATTTTGATATCAATTTGTCATCTTTTTCTCGTCATACTGTTCATCAGTGGTGGGAGCAGCAATCAGATCTTTTGCTTGAGTAACAGTATGGAAGCATTATCAGCTAAATGTATTAAGGTTTAAAATATGTATGGAGAGTATGCCAACCAAATGGAGTTTTTGAAAACTATCAAACCAAAACTTTCCCTAATAGCCTATGAAAAAAACTATAGAGTAATGTCTTTATAAAGTATGTCTTATTGGGCATATTTTAAAGGGTTTATAATTTGTAAATAATGTCTTTTTAAAATAATTTACAAAGTGGTGCCCCCATTTTAATGTTGCAGGTGGTGGAGCTGGGGATTATGTGAAATACCGTTCACAACGCATTGTATTTTTTAAGCTTATCACACCGTAATTTTGCATGTAAAATTTTAATGTGAATAAAGTAGTGAATAAAGTGAAGTAAAGATAAAATCGCATTAAATAAATAGAACAACTCAAGTACCTCAAAATTGTACAATGAGTCACGTACTTGAACTTTCCACCACTACTATTGGCACATTTGGTAGCTTTCATTTATTTCTGGTTGGATTAGGCCGTTGTGGGTAATGTTACAAATCAATAAGCAGGACTGCTTTTGTTTTTGTATCAATATAATGAAGTACCTTGACTTGTCAGGTATTTAATTTGCTGCTGGATTAGCCAAAAACGGACAGCTCTGTTTGGTTATTTTGTTCATAAACTCTCTTATTAGTAAATTATTTGGAAAATCAAGTATCACAATAAATATCAATATCTCAATTTAAAATTACAAACTCATCTACACATTACCCACTCCTTATATAGGATTTCTGATTCGCAACTGCCTTTCTCATTGTAGGACTTGAATTGAAAGTCCTGCATGCTGTTAAAAAAAGTGTCAAACTACTCACAGCCAGTGAAGCTGTGAGCAGTTTCTCCATTTCACTTGCTAGGAATGAATGCACCATGGTGGCAACCAGCCATCTTGAAAGGAAATGACTGGTCTGATAACAGATTGATTGTGTTGGCCACAGGGAGAACACGCGCTCACGGTTTAGCGATAAGCTCCTATCTCTGATGTCCTCAACAAGGAAATGTCAGGTGTGGGGAATAATATGCTTCTGATAAACTCTAACTATCCTACATAAAACTCAAGTCTGGAATGTATGGCTGGCTACAACAAACCATGTTGTTGCTCTAAACCTTCCAGATGTTACTTCTATATGACATGAATGCAGCAGTTGGGACGCAGATGAACTTGGTCTGATTCCAGTTGTTGCCAAGCAGCAGATTTACTTATGAACTGTGAAGCTTTTGTTTTATGAGGACAGCAAAGGGTTCATAGCATCAGTGATTTTGTTTGGTTTTTTTTTTGTTTTTTTTTTTTGGGGGGGGGGGGTGGGCAGCCGCTCTTCTCACTGAATGTCCCATTTCATTCTTGTTTTGTAATTTTCCTTGATAAGGTTTTAGTATTTGTTTTATTTTTAGTGAAAGAAATGAACTGTTAAATTTTACATATAAATTTTAGGATAATACATTCATTTGTAGTGTACATTTGAAGTTGTAATTGTAGCTATATTAATACATTGAGCTCAGATTGTGCATTTTGTTTAGTTTTCGTAGTAGTAGCCGCTGAAGGGCATTTCAGTCATTCCTATAATACCACTAGTTTACATCATAGCTCTACTTGTAGCTGTTGCTTTTAAGAACTTTATGAATTTTAAATGGAGACCAAACTCATTTTGTATATTCTGTGTTTTTCCTATCGTGTGCCTTTAATGTTGCTTCAGACAACATTCAGAAGACAACTGTTAACTGTCTGTAATGTCAATTTCTATCCATTCAAGCTATTTTTAAATGTGCATACTTTTCTGATTTATTACAGTGTACAGTCATTGTGATTACTGAAGGTATGAGTATTTTTACAATAGAACAACGAAATAAGAATGGATATTTTTCCAGCAGTCCCTCAAAGCAATCATTAGGTTTACATAATGCTAATCTCTACCAGTGTGTGTATTTAAACCCAGCCTACAAGGGCTCCGCATGATCCCTCCCTGGATTAATTTCAGCATAATTCCTGAGCCAAAGATATGCTGAAAATACAATCAGCCATGGTTTTTGATTTTGTTTTTAATGATGAAAAGCCATTTCTCCAAAGCCTCATCTTTCAGGAAAAACTAAGAAAGGAGATATTTTCAGTGCTTTTGATAACAATGTCACTGGTGTGGGTTTTGAAGACTGGTGGTAATATTTTTAGACTAAAGTCATTGATGACTGATTTATTTCTATATAAGTCCCAGCCATCGAACAGACTGCTTTTTACAGCAGGCTGCACACACAGACGCCTACACCTTACAGAGTACAGAAGCAGAGATTTCATGGTTTACAGCCAGATTTGACAAGTCTTCAGGTTCATGATTAGTGCCCAACAATCGGTTGTAATCATAAGGTGTAATTTACAATGCTAAGAGCAGAATGCACATTAAAGTGTAAAATTGCCAGAATTTAGACCATCATATTAAGAACAAGAAAAGTACAGTTTTTACAGCTTAACTTTAAAAAGAGTTAAAAGCCTGGCGCTCCATCTTAACAGCTGGTATAGTTGGGGTTGGGAGGCCCCATTACTCATCCATTTACAGGGTTCAAAAGGAATTGTGGGTACTGAAATCGATTTATTTATTTTTTAATTTATTTATTTACCCTCGTTACTATGTGAACATACACTGCCAATGAATATCGTATTTGCGTTAAAATTATCTTTGGTTATAGTTAAATGGTATACTTGATTGTCATATACTATCATAGACAAATGCGATAAAATGGTCTGTACGTATTTGATAATACTGTTGCAACTATAAGTTAAAGTTACATTACAAGCAACATAGCCACTCTCTGCACCAGTTTACTGGTGATATTTTTAACAGCGATATTCTCAACCCAAGATCTGTCTTTTAAGTATCAAAACTCCACTATATGCTTGAAAGATGGATTTAAAAGTTTGTTTCTCCATCAGAGAACAACTGCTCATTTTATATTAAATAATTTACAACATATTCTAAAAACAAAGATCTGCAGTGGGAAAGATTTAAAAAAAAAAAATGAAAGAAATAAAACCACTTGCCTTACATAATCTTCTCCGATCTTCTCCACAGTCGATTCAGTGTGCTCAAAATACATATCTTTTGGCAGAGGTTTGAAGAGGCTGGTAGACGAAACTTTTCACCATTAGAATCTGTTGTAACTTGATTCCAAGGTGACTACAATTTCTTGACCTTTCTGTCAAAGAACAAAGCAAAACTTTCTTCACTTGTACTCTGCTGAGTTTTGACAGAGCAAAATCGCTACTGGGGATTTGACATTTTTTGAAAAGTAGTAATTGGAATCCTGCAAATAACATTTTTCAAAGACCTCCTCAAAGCCATTGTCATTTTTGTGTTGTGTGTCAAACCCAACATGTCCTCTCACACTCTGAAGTGTGATCTCTGTCCTGATGCTGTGGAATTGGATCTTATATAAATTTGGAACATGTGTAAGAGCTTTGTTATAATGGAGGGGCGGCTGCATTGGTTCAATGTTTGTTTTATTTATTTCAAACTTTCTCTAACACACAAAATCTATAGTTGATGTCACCTGGTGTATAATAAATGTTGGAGCTGCTTAATTCTGTGAAAAAATGTGGAAATTAAAAGATTTTATTGCACAAAAACAAAACATTTAAAGCGATCATTGACTCATGAAACAAAGCAGTGATCTAGTCACCATGGTACATCTAGTTCACACTTTATAGTATTTTTTTGGGGGTGTTCAAATGTTCAAGGATAGAAACTCACAGAACACAGATCAGTGGCACCACTGGTTCCCTTTTACTCCTCCTTGGATCTTCCCACTCAAGGCTGAGTATGGAGGTGTTGGTGGATTCTGGTTCCCTCCCTGCTTTTTGTGTGTTTCTACATGTCGATTATTCCGATACTGTGACATGGTCTTGCATCCCTTTTGACTTGGATTTGCCTTAAATTCACATCATACTATTACTAAAAAGTATACACCATAGAGTTGAAAATCAATTGAGTAACCATTCAAAAAAGTTAAGTGGCAACAGTTTTGACTTGAGAATTGCTGGCTCCAGCTTCTCAGCTGAGAATAGACACTGGATTTCTTAGCCTTCCACGATTGTAATGTGAATATCTTTGGGTTTTTGACTGTTGATCGGACAAAACAAGTTGAACACATCGGCCAAACTGTAAATTTGTAATGCTATTGTTAATGTAGATTTTGGAAACCTGATGAAGAGCAAGCAAAATGTCACTTAATATTTTTGTACTTTCCCGCAGCTGCCTCACCACTGCCAATGAGTTTTAGTTTTCCTCAGCTGTGAGCAGCTCCTACATTCCTGTTGTGTGTTGTGTACTGAGACCATACTGTCCACTGGCAGCACACTCAGAAATCGTGCAAATTCATTATACATACTGACATTAAGCTCAATCAATCCAGGGTAAACGCACTACATATTCTACACCAACAAGTTAGCATGCAGAATAGAATTATGAGCCAGAGGTGGACTTGTTGAATCCAGTATTTTCTGTACTCTGGATGTAGGTTTGAAGTGAACCTGAATTCTGCTACAGTCGTGTTAGAAATAGCTGGTTTAAAGTGACAGTTATAATCTGGTCCTCTCCATCTTCACCCACTGTGCAATGAAGTCTGCTTCTGTTTTCCTGGCAGTGATTACCGACACTGGATCAGCATCGTGAGATCCCCTGCATAAAACAACAATAGAGAAATGTCATGTTCCTTTTTGCTCTGTGAGTCTAAAGGGACTGTTCCAGGGCATATAGCTGGCTGTACCTCAGGTCAAGATGATGGGCTCCTTCAGGAATGTTGACAGCTATCAGTGATGAGCTCAACGACTTGCGCACCTAAACATCAGAGCTGATTAATTCAGACTTAAAACAGTGACTTCACAGTTCACTGAGGTGTACTCACTTAGTTTAATCACTTACCCCTCCATTTGCCCATGGGTCCAGATCTCCATTGGAGAAAATAATGTTGCTGGCTGTGGAGAGGGCTGAACACAAGAGGAGAGCTCATTAGAAACAAAAACTGGTGGAAAAATTTGGAAATTTCATTTTAGGTTCCAAAATTTGAAATTCAAAAAGTGTGTACAGCACCGGTTTTCTAAATTATTACTAATGTCAAAGCGTCAACGTAAAAACGTAAAAAACATATGAGTAATTGCTCATTAGATCTTAAAACCCATAGAAAGATGTGTCCACTGCTGGGTACAATATATCTCCTACTTCACTTAAAAAGTTCCCTATGAATAAAGTACTGTAGGTTTCAAGTTTCCACATCACTTGTGTAAGTTGCATACTGGACCATGATTGGCTTAAGACTAGTTATGTCACTAAATCCTGTTTGTGATCCAATCGTATTTTAAGACAGATTTATATACAAATGCAGATAATTCCAAAAAGTTCACTTATTTTTTCTTGTCACTGTACAAGCTGGTTTTCTGACACACAATAACAGTTAGTTATCATTTATCAAGAGGAAAAAACCTTGATGAGACAGATAAAAACTATACTGCATATGTGACACAGTCAACGAAACATTAACTATATCCCTTTAACAGTGATGAATATAATTATCATTTTTGCCCATTAACCTACACTCAATAACACATAATGACAAAGTGAAAACATGTCTTTGTAAATGTAAAATGTATTAAAAATAAAAAACTGAAATCTCTCATTTACACAAGTATTCAGGCCCTTAATTCAGTGCTTTATAGAAGCCCTTTTGCCAACAATTACAGCTTTGTGTTTTCTCTACCAGCTTTACACAGCTGGATTTGGGCAGTTTATCCAATTCTTCCTGGCAGATCCACTCAAGCTCTGTCAGACTGGATGGGAAGCATCTGCGAACTGCCATCTTCAGGTCTCACCACAGATGTTCTAGGGGGTTTAAGTCTGGGCTTTGGCTGGGACACTCAAGGACAGTCAGAGACTTGTCCTCAAGCCACTGAGCCACTCTGCCACTGAGAAGCATCCCCATAGCATGATGGTGCCACCACCATGCTTCACCGTAGGGATGCTATTAGCCAGTCGAAGATGTTATGAGCAGTAACTGGTGTTGAACAGACATAGTATTTGGAGTTCTACTCAAAGAATTAATTTTTTGTCTCATATTTTTCCTCATGCTCTCAGAGTCCTTTAAATGCTGTTTGGCAAACTGTACGCAACTTCTGAAGCTCTGTCAGAGTGACCATTGGGTTCTTTGTCACCTCCCTGACCGAGGCCTTTCTTGCCTGGTTACTTTACAGCAAACTCTAGGAAGAGTCCTGGTGTTCCAATTTCTAAACTTCTTCCAAACTTCTTCAACTCTTCAAATGACTTGCATGGCGGATTGTGGGACCTGATAGAAACAAGTGTCTGCCTTTCTAAGCTATGTCCAATCAAGTTCTAGACACATCTAAAGGATAATTAAAGCAAACAGGATGCACCTGTGACAAATTGGAGCAGCAAGGGGCTTTTATAAAAGGAGTTTTTGATTTTTAATAAATTGAAAAAAAAACTAAAAGACATGTTTTGACTTTGTCATTATGGGTTACTGAGTGGCAATTTCATCCAATTAAAATTAAATCTACAAGACAATAAAGTGTGCAAAAACTGAATACTTTTTTGAAATCACTAAGTATCACATGAGACAATCTGGTGTTTCTATCAGTAATCAGTGCTCACCATCACCCCAGAACTGGGTTTTGAGCCAGTCTGGTCGTGGAACCACACCCCAGCGTTTGAAGCAATAAAGCTCTCGGTCTCTCTCAGTGAAGGCCAAGGGGGGAAACATGTCGGTCACATTGTTACTCTCAAAGCATAGATTGATCTCTGTGCATGCCTGAAACCAGAACAGAAGCAGGGTAAGTGTTAGAATCATTACGATGAAGCACTGTAGATGAATGAGATTGCCATAATGAAATTCTGTCAGACAAAAATGGAAATACAATCTATTGTAGCATTTTATTTAAATATACTGACATTTTATTGAAAAATAAATCTTTTAAAAATCAAAACTCAGTGCATTGTTTTCATATTAAAGGACAATTGAGCATAATTTGTCAGTTTTTTGTTGTCATCAAGTGAGAGCCTTCTATTACAAATTTCTGTGTTGGTTCTCACCTCATCTCATCCATTCCAAGAAGAACAACATTAAATCAAGATCAATCTATCACCTGTACTGAAGTTGTAGGTTTCATGTTCAGAGGACACCAAAAGGGAGGTGTGAGCTGGTTTTCCAGTTTAACATATAATGCCTTTTTACACCATGAGCATTGTAATGTGTATAAAATGTAAAATGTACATAACCAGCACATGTCTGTCAAGTTTTTTGCACCTGTATTTGTGCCATGATTAAATGCATTTTGGTATTGGTATCAGCAGATACAGGTGGAAAAATAGCTTTCAGTGCATCCATCCACAACACTTCTAGTTTCCTCCAGTTCCTAAAAACTCTTAAAACGGCATTAACTAATACCAACCTGAAATAATCCTGTACTGCTGTTTTGATCAAATTACATACAAATACTATATGCTGTGCTATGTATTGTTGGATGTCGGAGTACCTGGTAGTCCCAGGAAAGACTGTCGAAGCCCAGTCCACATCCAGTGGGATCAGCACACTCCAAATACAGATTGTACAGATCGAAACAGGTCAGCCACCCAGTAGCGTTGTACACAATCCCTGCAGGATGGAATGCATAAAGGTTATTTAAATGTCTGGTTATGGGCTATTGTCATGTGTCTATCAGCGGTAATGGAGACCAGGTAGGTACTGCACAGTTCTGCAAGTTCATGTTCACTTTCACTTTCATTATGAGCTTATTTCTGTTCAGGATCATAGAGATTCTGGATTGTATCCCAGCAAGTACTCAGTGAACTCAGTGGAGAGACAGACACACACACACCGAGTCATACGTTTCAATACTTCAGACTCTAGTCCACTAGGAAGAAACCAAGAGAACACAGGCAGAGCACACCAGTTTCACCAGGAACCAACAAAAAAAAAAAAACTTCTGGGTATGAGGTTGCTAATGTCAACACAAGGCTTATTTTTGGAACAACTGCTAGTGATTGTATGCTCAAATAATATAAGCAGTTGCAAGTTAGTAAGCTAAGGAATATGAAGCTGGCCAGTGCCTTCTAGTGTTTGCTGACATGAAATACATCTGATCACTAAATGAAGAACTTTTCAATCTCTACATACTCATCTTCATTCACCAATATCTAGAAAAAAATACAATCCAGCTTCATTCTATCCATTAAAAAGATATACAATTATTCATTATTTTGTGCTAATGATAATTTTGTAAGAGCAATTTCCTCAGATGAAGCACACAAAATTCTAGGCTGCAGTTAATAATTTAGTGTTCATTTCTTTTACCTGCAGTGTTCCTGAGATTAGCAAGTAGGTCAGATCCACTCAGCATTGTTTCACAAGCCACCTGAAAATCAAAATCATGTCACACATCACTGTCAGCTTCAGTCTCTTCTTAAAACGTATCTGGAAGAGATCTCATCAGATTCATGTCACTCTTGTCATATCTGTTCATTTATTCAAATCTTATTTATTTTTGCCCCCCCCCCAACTGACTATGATGAAAATATTAGGCACTTTGGCATAATTTACTTTTATGCATCAATTTACATCATCTTAATCTTAGAATATCTACATTATCATAACTTCATATATGTATATTACAGATGTTTATGTTTTATGTCAATGTAATTTTTTAATCTTTTGTGTACCCTGCAGACTTGTTGTCATTCTTACATTTCATTCCCATTTGTTCTTTTGAAACTGTTTAAAAGTTTTTATTTGCATCGATAAAGTGTATTTCTCTTGCTTACATCAGTATCACTATGTGCTACAGCTACAAGGATCCATTTTCCTACACTGGATAATAACATCGACTTTGGACAATAATCTTTACTGAAGCCTGACGGATCCTACCAACACTAAATTTTTGTTAAATTTTCATAATATAAGCCTGCAAGCCATTAAAAGGAGAAAAAACAAGAAAAAAGAAAAAACTGTGGTGGGAACTGGACATTTTAAAATCCTAAATACTAGATTTCTGAGGTCAGTAATAAAATCAATATTTTCAGAAAAAAAAAATGATATTACTTGTTTAACTTAAACCCATAACAACCTTAACATTGTTAATAATGACCTCTCATATTTGGTTTTTAAATAATCCTGAGCGACATATGTAGTGAGCAGGTTAAGAGATTGTTGGCACCCTCTTGACAAACTATTAAAGCTGTAATGGTGACAGTTTTTTCAAAAATATCTTTGTCATCTTTGTACTCATATTTCATGTTATTTACTACTATATACTAATATACATCTAGGCAACTAAACACCTGGGCTCTAATATTTACTTGGGTTTTAAAGTGATATACAGTAACTGCAACTTTGAAGCCACACTGGAGGTCCACAGCTGTTGTCCCACAGGGGTTGTAGACTTAGTTATGTTGCAATGTGCCACTTGGGAAGGCTGAATATAATAAGTTTCTGTTCTGTTTTCAGAGTAGTTTCAGTATATGTTGTGTTGCTCACTCAAGGATAGCATTTAGACTACTGATTTGTGATTTAAAAAGTTCTGTACACTCACAGTGTGTATACCTTGACAGGGTTGGCGGGCATGTTGCCCATGAAGTGAGTGCTGTATGGGTAATCCAGCATGGCCATCATAGTGAAGGCGTTCCTCAGCAGGCCGTACAGCTGGTGGATGTCCTGAGCAGATGATGGAGGTTTACACAGAGTAAACTCTGTCTGGATTCGACTGTAATCTGGTAACAAAACAACAGTTAGTGGGTTTAAATTCCTTACTACTTCTGGCTGTACCTTTGGGCTTTTTTTATTAAAATGGTTTATATTCTATATACTCAACCTGGGCCATGTTCCCATACCGGACATCCAGGTACCACTGACTTTGCGTTTTATAGAGGAACAAGATAAGGAAATCCTTTATCACCAGATCTCTTTGCTCTCTGACAGAACCCCTCGCTCGCTGCTAGGCAAAACAAATATTTTTCTTCATCAGACATTAAGAACTCAATCCCTGATGTTTTTAACGGTTTGATAGATTCAGTCCTATCTCAGGATATAAAATAAACCTGTCTAAGTTAATTATGATGCCACTCAACAACCTTGCAAAACATGTCCAATTGTCAGATATGCTGTTTAAATTCAAAACAGCAGGATTAAGTTATCCTGGTATCTACATTCAATCTACTTCTGAACAGTAAAAGACAATCAAACTTAACTTTGAGAAAATTACAAAGTACTTAGATACTTGGCCTACTTTCCTTGTAACTCTTCAGGTACCGATCTCACTTACAAAAATAAATATATTAACTCATCTGCCGACCAAGCAGCGGCAGCTGCAGGTTTCCTGCCCCATCCGGGAGTGGATTACGGACTTCCTGACCAACAGGAAGCAACAGGAAGCAACAGGTGCGGCTTGGCACCCACCTGTGTGCACCCATAGTATCTGTACTCTCTGTACACCAATGAGTGCACCTCCAGCCACCCCTCCATCAAGTTGCTCATGTCTGCTGGTGACGTCACAGTCCTGGGCCTCATCAAGGACAATGATGAGCTGGCCTACAGGAACACTGTGTCACAGCTGGCAGCATGGCGTACAAAAAACAACCTGGATCTCAATGTCAACAATGACAGTGGAGATGGTCATGGACTTCCGGAAACACCCACCCACTACTCATCAACAACACAGCTGTAAAGGTGGAGGAGTCTTAAGTCTCTGGGTATCGGCATCACCAGCAAAATTAAATGGGAGACACACTAATCCAACGTCATCAAGCCAGCTCACCAGAGGATGTTCTTCCTAAAACTGCTGCGGAAGATGAACATCTCCTCGAAAGTTGGCACCCAGTTCTAGAGAGCCACCATCGAGAATGTCCTCACCTCCTCCATCACTGTGTGGTACCCCATTTCCTCTTCCGACACCAAAAACTGACTGGTAAGCATTGTGGGAACAGCCAGGTGGCCAGGAACAGGTGCCTGTGAGTGGTCTGCACGATGCCAGAGCCAGGAAGCAGGCCATTAGGATGGTGGCAGACTCAACACACCTGGCTGCTCCATCAGGACCAGCAACACCAAACACCTGAACAGTTTTTTCTCTGGCGCCATGAATCTCCTCAACAACCCATCCTAGCTCCCATCTCGTCCTCCGACCACCCACCACGCATCATTGCCAAGCTATTCAGATTGGGCAAATCATGAAATTTAAGTATCAAAAGATAGCTTCAAAAGTGAAGGACTATGCTTATTTCAAGATTTAAAGGAATCTTATTATGTTCTGGGTTTTTCAAGGTTCTTATATTTAAAACTTAAAAACGCAATGGAAAGATATGGAGTGCCTTAGCATTCCTCTCCAGTTTCCCCTCTAATAACACTACTTTCTACAAGAACTGAAGGATTGGTCTCCACAGTCTATAAAACGCTAATCTCACATAACCTGAATAAACTCTCTATTATGTTGGTTTAGGAAAAGGAACTGCAGGGTCTTGGTTTTGATTGTAACTGGCCCCAAATATGGTCAGGTATTGATCAAGAATAATTAGCCCATTCATTATAAATTTGCTCATAGGACATACTACATCCCCAAATACAGGTACAGAACACGTAACATATGTTCCTTTTCTGAAACAGGTAATTTTTGGCATATGTTCTGGACTTGCAGTATTATCCAAGAAGTCTGGGAATTCATTATGGAAATTTTGCAAATTGATCTTCCTACATGTCTGCTTCTATTGATTTTTGCTCATATTAATAATCTCTCTTTGTTTCACCAACAATGTCGAATAATTTGAGCTGCTTTGACAGCAAGGAAGACTGTTATTCTTAAAAACATGATGGATTGCCAATCATGATTAATTCAAACTTGGATATATAAATTCCATGATATCGAGATGTTAGCAAGATCAACACCTAAATTAAAGGAAAGGAAACACTTGAAAAGTGGTCAAAAACTGGTATAAAGCAATATATATAACATCGCACATGTGGACTAGGTAAGTTTTAAAAAGTTTTATACTCTATCATAAAATATCTGAATGACTTATTTACGTAATCAAGTGCATACGTATTTATGTGTCTGTATATGTATGTATATTTACATTTATACAGGAGCATGTGTACTAGCATATGTATAATGCATATATTGCTATCTAACCCCCCCCCTCCCACATTAAAAAGAAAAATAATTCATTTAATCTTTTTTTCATTTGTTAGCTATTTAAGAAATTGTAACCACTATTCAAATGAGAAAAATGGTTGAAAAAAGTTGACTTAAAACAAAACCAAGTGTGATTGCTGCCTTAACAACACAATATAGTCCAATATTTCTTTTTAGTCTTTTCTGTGCATAAAATTAAGGTCATCTTCTCTTCAGAAAGAACATTATGACACAGATTTACCTTGCTGTTCAGCTAATTCTTTCAGCTGATGGAAAGCTCCTCTCACAGCATCTCTGCATTCAGGGGCAATGCTCTCAAAATCCTTTGAAAGAGAAACAAAGGTTATTATCTAACATGCACACCCTTACAAATGACTTGCTATAGTGTGCCGATTAAATAAACTAAGTGTTACCAAGACAGCTGTAACAGTTTTAGAGTGAAAAAATACTTGGAAAATGACAGCTGGCACAAATTCAGATATTTTGGAACCTTTTTTAGGTTAGGGTTAATACTGTTAAGTACACTTGTCTGCCTAAATCACCAAGTGGGCAGCAACAAAAAGAAGACCATCCATGCACTTACAGCTGTAACATCTCTGAAAAACTGCCTGGAATCACCCAGCCCAGCAGTGGAAAGTATGGGAGCACTGGCAGCCAGAGCTCCAGCCACAATGTTTGGATACTTGAGTCTCATATAGACTGACAGCATTCCACCATAACTGCAGAGATGAGAGAAGACAGTCAAACAGCAAATAAGACTAACAATTTGTCTCTTTTATTTTAGAAGAATTCCTGGGTCATGTTTGGCCTAAGATGGACTGAGGAGTAAGTAGGTTAGTGTCAATTTGCCCAACTATAATCAGATATCTGAAAGCAAAGAGCAACTTGTCATTGAGCCGTTCCATACTTCAGAAGTCTCAAAGCATAAGTACAGAAAGGCCTTCTGAAACCCAACACTGCAGTTTGTTAAACCTGGCATCTGATTTCCAACCACAATTCAATCTGCATGTGTTTGACAGATTACAGTACACTGAACTGAAGTAAATAGCTGCAGTTTCTATTTTGGCTTTACGAATTCCTTTGTATAATTGCGTCGGATCAGATGTGTGATTAGTCAATTGAACCATTAGTTGACTGACAGAACATTAAATAGCAACCATATCAGTTCTATTTAAGTTAATAAATTAAGTCCTTTTCTAAACAAAAATGCCATACATTCTCTGGTTCCAGTTTCTCAAATGTGAATATTTGCAGTTTTTTTTTTTTTTTTTTAAATTCTCTTATGATAACCTATATGATAGTTGAGATTTGCATTGCTTGTCGAAAAAACAAGCCATTTAAAATGTGTCAACTTGGGCATTTTATTGACTAAATCTGTTTGTTGTATTTGTTGTTATCTTTTTTTTTTTTAATGTTTATTGCTTTGTGCTGTTTTATTTGTATATGCTACTTTTGTGTGTTGACTTGTGTTGCATTATGGTCTTTATGGTTTTAAAAGGTTATAGAAAAAAAATTTTAAATGAGAAAAGCATGACACAATATAATTCAAAATGAACATACAGTTGAATTATTATCTCTCTAAAAGATTTTCAACAAAAACTGACCCTTCATAAAAGCCGGATTTATTGCAGAGCTGTTGGAGTGGACTACACTGGTTTCAGCTAGGTGTACCTAATAAACTGGACACTCAATGTACATCAAGCATCATGAAATGATGCCTCAATTCCTGTTTGTACGTCGTCTCCCCCTAAAAGTCGTTTGTGCACCATGGCGAAAAAAATGATCAAGAAACTAAAGATACCAGCAGGTTCAGTGGATTTTGCTTTAGTCTTAAAGTTGTTTGCAACAATGATTTCTTATGGTTAATGTGTAATATCTGATGCCAAATTAGTGGGGAAAATTTGGAAACTGCAAACTAAAAATTAACTCTAGTAATAGCAAAATTAACTCTACAAAGAGATTATTTTGTCTAGGGCACACAAAAAGAATGCCACATATTCAAGCTTCAAGTAAACAATCAGTTTTGGACTGATCAGGTAATTTAACAAATAAAAACCCCACAACAAGTCACAAAAGTGGACGACACCAAGAACAGTGGCAGTTAGGTGGATCCTACCTGCCACCAAACACGATAACAGGACAGTCTCTGGCTGCCAACTGCTGTTTCAGCTCGGTGATCATGACACTATAGTCAGCGAGGGCCTGCTCCACTGTCAACAGGCTGATCTGGGGGATGTTGAAGGAGTCTTTGCCGAATGGTAGAGATCTGCCATAGTACCTCTGTAAGAGGCAGAGGATTGACAAAGAGATTCAAAGCAAATGCAGGCAGTGTCAAAGCTGCAGTTTACCCCATTACCCCACCTTCAGTTGTCATCCAGCCTTACATGACTCTGTTAGGGAAATAATACTTTTTGACTTTTCTGGCCACATAAGATGATAAACTCCAGGTACAACTAAACTGCACATATTAGAATGGCAAATTTAAAATACTTTAAACACTGGAACGACTCAAAGAAACATGTTGAACAAATAAGAGTGCATTTAAAGGATAAGTCAGGCAATGTTTCTTTTGGTCAACAAATCTCTTTTGCAGACAAACAATGGATGTATCCTACTAACAAGGGTTGTGTGTGTATCAAAGCCTGATATATCTTATCCCTCTGCGCCATTGAGCTCCACTGTTGTCCAGAAACTATTAAAAACACATCAGTGAGCCACACTGTTACACTGGGTGACATGTTCCTCCATTACCATGAACACACACTGTAGTTTATTTTGACTCAAACCCACACACACTGTCCTACTGCCCCAAATACTCACTCAAGAGCACCATGTGTGGATTGATCAACCACTGAAAATAGTCCTCAACAAATGCACTACTTGGCCCTGTTTGAGTAACCTTTGCTAAAAACTACATTGGCCAGCTGTTGTATATTTGTGAGCTGGGAACCAATGGACTTAGGGCTGAGAGCATATCATTGGTTTTCTTTTCATGGGCTTCGTTGACAATAAGAACAATATAGAAGCCAGCCTTATCCTTTAAGTAGTGCTGCATATCATTAATAATTTTTCAGTATTGTTTCTGTATTGACACATTTTCAACACCTTTCTTTCCACAAAACCCTTCTCAAATATTACATTTTTTCTAAAGCAGACGTAGAAAAGCATGTCGTGATAAAATGAAGCCTCAATTTGGCAAAATTTGATTTAAATCTGGAACTATATGATCAGAGAGGAAGTGAAAAAGATTTCAAATCTGACCTGAAAATTGATGTCAGATTTCAGTCCTCAGTGCTACAGACATTCGAAGTTTGATACCCAACCATATATTAAAGATATTTCGAGATCAGTGGGGCCCATGGAAAAAAGACCCCAAAATGACAAAAAAGACAGAGGCCCTATTTTTCCCTCTAAAATTTTCTTCATTCACGTCTTTAATAATTTAACTCCCTACAGTTTTGAAGCCACAATTTTAACTTTAAAAAAGGGACGGAAGATTTTTACACTTATATGAGCTGACTGGATTTTTGTTATGGTTCTTGGTTCTCTTCAAGAGGCTGGTAATATTAAAAAAAATGACCTTGTAAAATTTGGAGAAATGTGGAAAGTGATAATCAGCTGACAGAATGAGTCAAACTTTAATCATCCTTTGCCTTTATCACATGATCTGCAAATTCTGCTCAGCCAGAACTGTTTGGTCAAGAGCTGTTTAGTCAAAAATGACATTACTGACTGGACTTTTTCATGATTTGTCCCAGTGTTTTCTTACATGTTCAGCAAATATGACTAGTGCCCCCTGCTGAGAAGCCAACTCTGTGATAAATCCAGAGTTGAGGGCAAATTCCCAGATGTCTCCCTCATTGCCTGTGTAGAAGAAGATAGGACCATAGCCTTTCTTCCAGTACTTATCTAAAAGGAGAGGAAAAACACAACACAATGAGTCATTTGCTCATACATTTGTTACATTTCTAATGGGAAAGTAGTTTTACCTGTGATCAGGTAACGCTGACTGAATGTCCCATTACCCATGCTGTTAAAGTTGAAGTGATCCAGAGTCTGACTGAAATACTTCTCTGTGAACTGAGGTTCTGTCTTTGTTCCATGGTGATTTCTTGGCTATGAAAAGGAATGAAATAAATGAATAAACTAAAGTATTGATTTGTTCCTCACTCTTATGCAACTTTTGATACATTTTTTACAGTTTTAAGACATAATCAATCAGATGTGTGTAACATTATGGACCGACAATGACGAGAAGTAGAGCTCGACACTTTTGAACGGAGTTCACTCCAAAGCGGAATGACGTTTCAGAAAAACAAAAACCAGCAAACCTTGAAAATTAAAAAGGTTACCTGAAAATGACTGCGTGGCAGGCCGTGAAGCGCCTCGGCAGATAGCAGCGTGACCGTTACCGTGAAAAAAGCTAATAATTCAGTCATGTTCCAACAATTACGCTTTAGAAACTAAGGGACAGTAAATCAATCTATCAGTCCCCAATGCGCCTGCGCATTTCGCGCGTGTCACATGACTTATGTTGTGATCTGTGCTGCATTGATGTGCGCCTCGTACAATCGATCTTCAAAAAGCAGAGCTGATGCTTAGATTAATTGATGGGAGAACATATTTGTATCACTGCGTGGCAGCAACAACTACAGGTGAAAATACAATACTAGTAGCATTCCTTTTACAGAAAATGCCACACATATACATACACTATAATGTCCCTTTTGCAAGCTACCTTTTACAAAATCAAATCTTTTAAAAATGTGGTTTAGATGATAATTTGGATTTATGCTGTGTCTTATGTATTTTACCTAAAAAATAAGAGACATTTCCCTTCTGCAGAACATATATTCTCTTAGAATAAGATGTGATATCAGCAATGGAGGAGCCTAAGACCATTTACTCATTAATTTAGAGATACTTACTTCACTATATTACAGAGGTAAACACTGGACTTTTTCCTGAACTATTCTGGTCTAATTGACAGCTATAGACAATACAAGATCGAACGGAAGATGGAACTGAGGAAAGTTTATATGACCAAAGTGCTTAATATACATAGCATATATACACAGTATAAATATAATGTGAGCCTGTCTATATATGTAGAAAAACAAAGAAATCAATTATAACTAAAAGTATAAAAAATTAAATAAAGGTAGGTGCAAAGTGCACAATGTTCAAAATCATAAGCATTAAAAAAAACCCTAAAACATAAAGAGCATATAATATACGATACATTATAAAATTACACAATATTTAAAAAAATTATATAATATATAAATTTAACAAATTAAATAAGAAAATAAGACGCAATAGACACGATTTCCAAACACTATGTAAAACTGAGCAGATACAATATTAAAATCAGTCATCTAATATTGTACAATATAACACTGACAGGTGCCATTTAGCATGATAACTTTTGATCATTAAACTGAAGCTCATACTGTATATTACATACAGTACGTAAGAGTTCGAAGTATGACTCTTACTTGTAAAGGAGTGTTTTTACATTGTTGTCCTGCTTCTTTTACTGAAGGGAAAGATTTTCATACTTTTCCTCCACAGGTAGTCATGCTGTGGTGCATTCATTACCAGCTGCGCTTTCAACCTTGTGAGTCTTTGTGTGTGTGTGTGCGTGTGTGTGTGCGTGTGCGTGTGTGTGTGTGCGTGCGTGTGTGTGTGTGTGTGTCTTCATGGCAAAATGTGTTATTGCAGACACCTACTATAGTGGGAACTACCACAGAGGCAGTTTTGAGTTCTTTGGCAGGTGTCTGTCTGTCTGTCACAACTGTGCACGATCCAAATGAAGTTGGAAGATCGGTTTGGTTCGACCCATGAGTACTGAGTGCTGGTGTAAAAATGTAGTAATGACTGTTGTTATACCCATGAGTACTCGTGGGTCCGGACGTCAACACTGACCTTGACTGGCGTGATCCCACTGCAACAAGGTTTGTAGTCTGTGGAGTTTCTGTGATGGGTGGGTCCACACTGTGATTGTAGTACTGTACTGCAATAACAAAACACAACCTGTACAGCAGGTTGACCCAGTGGGCTAAGCACTGAAAACACCAAACAATTTTCCTTGTTTTTTTAAACATTATAGCCATTATTATGTCTCTCTTAGTGTATTACTTTATTTTTAAGGAGCTGTGATTTCTGTAAAGCAAAGTAATTTTTCTCTTAACTCCCTTCTCTGAATCATTCCTCATAAAGGGACATCAAAGGTCACCCTGAATAGATCTCATCCAAAACTTCTCAGCAATTCTATGATGTAAACTACAGCTTTCATTCCGTGTGTTAGCATAATATACTAACTCAGTGTAATTACACCTGGTATAGAAACCTTAACCACAAAGGACAACAGGTTGCCAGAGATTTGGGGCATTCAGGAAAATATTGTTGACAGTCAGTTTGCTGCAGTTTTCTGTTATTCACAGTTTACCTGACATGGTATGAATGATTACGTTAAATACCCAAATAAAGAATCTGCTGTAAGAAATGAATGTTCAAAAATAGTTTGAGCCAAAGAGGAAACTGATTTTCATGGGGTTATTACATTTAAAAAATCCTGTGTGACTCATGCGTACGTGCCACATTGGCAGGTGAATTCCAGAGCCTATGTGCCTCGGTGGGTCCTTTCTGGGGAATGTGGATAATAGACTTCCTTATAGCAGCAGGGTGGAGACTTTGGAGGAGGCCTTTTTCACTCACTCTCACTTCCCTGTTGGCACAGCGTGGAGGTAAGCAGGTACCAAGGCAGAGTTGGACAATAACTGAACTCTAACCTCTCATTCAGGAGCAAAAGGTAAGCAGTTGAATGTAGGCGATTTATAAAGTTTCTCTTATAATCTATCCAGCTTGTATGATCTGAGCTAAACAACATGTGTATATAGGCACTGGGTAAGGTACAAGGAAGTATTCCTGTAAAATTGTGCAAAATGTTACAGATTAACATCAGTGCAGTTTCTCCGTTGGTTTTTCTTTTCTTTTTAATTTTTTTCAGATACTCGTTTTTATATTTGTCTTTGATCCAGCCTACATCTCTTTCATTCATCCTGATTCCCCCCCACCCCTCATCTCTCTCTTGTCCTCTTTGAGGAATTTTTCCACCTTTGTCAAATTGTTTAATTCAAATAATTTTAAATTAAATTTAAAAAAATAAAATAAAAAATAATGGATTCAATGCTACTTATCAGTTCATTCATTTTCTGCAGCAGTGGGAAGTTACTAATTACATTAACTTAAATACTGCAGTACTTGCAATTCATTTAAATATTTCCATTTCTGGTTATACTTCTACTCCACTAAATTTCAGAGGGAAATATTGTACTTCTTACTCCACTACATATATTAGACAGCTATTGTTATTAGTTACTATGCAGATTAAACGTTTCATCCAAAAATAAATCACCTTCCAAAAGCTGATGCACTGTTATACATTAAACTACAAGAGTACATAACCTTTAAGGCTCCACATGGACCAGCTATTATGTTAAAATGTTGTTTAGATGCTAATTCCTCAGTAATATTAATCCAATAACATATTGAAATATAATAAAATAACACTGGGGACTATTCTGAATAGTACTACTGAGTACTGAGTACTATTTACTTTTTGATAGTTAACTTTGCTTTTAATTAAGTAAGATTAAGAACTTTTCCTTGTAATGAAGATTTATTATTATTATTATTATTATTATGGTACTTTTAATTACATTTTTTTTTATTTCCAGTGTAAATATATATCTAATGTGTACTTTTCTCCACAAATGTGTCTATCAGCCTGATTTGGTACCAATTACATTTACAAAACTTTCCAGAGAAATTCAGTAATCCACACACATAACAATTAGGTTCATAATTATCATTCTTCTAATTTAGCAGCCAACTTCTACAAATGCAATTGTTACATATGAATAAACAAAAAAAACAAAAAATAAAACCACATAAGTGAAAACACGTTATTTTAATTTCTAAAAGATGTTTTTCTTATCTGTTGTCGAAATCCTTCCTACCTCCTTTTCTAATTATCAATTTACAATACCTTATCTGATATATTAAAAAATAAAAATATGTAAATAGAGATAAAATAATACGTAATTGCCTATAATGGAAACAAAGAGAAAACTTAACTGGAGCAGGGAAGAAATTCTGCTGGTTATAAATTAGTTACATCAGATAAGTCATATAATAAGATGAATTTAGTACCATAGTAACAAGTGCAGACAACGAAGATACATGGAAAGTAACTGCAATCAAAATCAGCACAGCCGTATTCTACTTGTGTGCATCACTGATAAATGGAAAATTAAAAATGAAAAATAAAATTTGGTGTAACATTAAATGCGATGACTGATATTTTATACTATCACTCATGTCAGAAGGTACTGTATATGTACACCTCTGTATTTGTATTAGAGTTTTCTAGGCGCATCTTTGAATCCACTGCAGGGATGTTTGGAATCTTCTTCATTTCAAGAGCATTTTAAAGTCATTAGAACTTTGAAAAATAGTTTTTATTCTTAAGTTTGTGAATAAGAGTAAAAGTGATGGACATCTTCTTTTACCTTTTTGATTTAAGTCCAAAATTTCAATGTTAACAGTTAAAAATATGGGCTCTGACGTGAAAATCATTTGCATCCTCGATTAACAACTCTAAAAAAGCAGACGGACAAACAGTAACCTCATCTGTAGTATATCTGTTATCTTTTTTTTGCTCTCCTCTCTCCAGTCTTCAGAATGCTTTACACTGAGTTATTACAATTGTGGAATGAGTCCGTGCAGGCTGTTGATGCCAAGGACTGGCAAGGAGCTCTGAACAAACTTGAGCGGATTAGTGAGCCCACGTCTCGCACTCTGTTCAATGCTGCCTCAGCTCACATGGCTCTGGAACAGCTGGACCTGGCCCAGAAGGTCTGTGTGTTGTGTGTATTGGAATATGGGGAAAACCTGAGATTCCTGTCAATACTTTGAAGTGATTCATACTATATCAGACACCATAATTATAACTTTCATGACAACCGATACATTATCTAACAAGGGGTTTATAAGTTATGACTAAAGGCTGTATAAATAGTTAAATAATATTTTATTAATGCTTTATGGATCAGTTATGAGCTATTCATAACATCCACGATGACATTTGCTATAGCTCTTTAGTTTATTAGGAAGACCCCTTCGATAGACTGTTTGACCTCTTGGAAAACAACTGCACAGACATAGGTCAGTCCACAGCTAAAGCGGAGTTTGTCCCCAAACCTAGCTATGAGAATGACCATAGGTATCCGCCTAAGGATTTCAGACTGTGAGCAGGTTGATAATGGAAGACAGTGCATAAAGTGCTGCTGCATTCTGTACAATTTGGAGTGTGTGAACTGTTTTCTGATTTATTCCAGCTAAAAGATAATTGGAGTAGTCTAAGCGTGAGGAAATAAGAAAATGAGGGATTTAGTATCTCAAAAACTCAAAATTGAATGGATTCTAGCAACATTCTTGAGATGATAGAAGCAAGGTTGGATGACTTTATATGTATAAATATCTTCACTCTAATGATCTTGCAGCAGAAACCAGATTTTTCAGTACAGGCAGAATTTTTTCACCTTTTTTATTCATTTTGGTTTTGCAAATGCCCTGTAGCTGTTCCCCCTCTGCACATCACCATTGTCCTAAGAGGCTATTTGAATACTTGTGGAACCTAGTCTTGCCTCTTTTATGAGTTGGGAATGGAGCTAATTGGATGTCTTTTGTTCACACAGAACAAAAAAATCCAGTGAAATTTTGTGATGTTGCACAGTAATATTTTTTGGGTTGTACCACAGCCAATCATGGCCATGGGGGTTTGCCACATGGTTGTTTACCATCAGCTCCAATCAGGCTTACTCGCCTTTGCCCAAATATGAATTTGGCCCCTGTAACTGACAAAGATTGCAGCATGAAATAAGCCAGAACCCAAGCTTTATGACGCCCCTTCAGGCTGTTTAGGGGACTTCACGTCTGTGATGTACCCTTCTTCCACTGTGCAGTTGTTCGCGAGATCATCTTGTCACATTTTTGTCACTAAAATGTGAGAATTCAAGCAGCAATCTCTTGAGCAGAGCATTAAAACTGTATCTACTATCATCCACTGTACATCAGTCTGGCTTCACCACTGTTGAATACCTATACTGTAACAGGCAAGAAGTATTTATAATTCTTCCATCTTTTTGCATCCTTGTCTTTTCCCCTCTGTGATGTCCAGGCTTTAGACCTCACCATTGCCAAGGATGAACGTCTTGCTGTTGGCTTCTTTCAGAGAGCAGCAGTAAGGATGCAGATTGAAAGGTAGGAGCCATCACTCTGTCTATGGACTTTCAGTCACTACACAGACACTACAATACAGACTATGCAACAACAACTTTGACACTATGTTTTAGAATTTGACAGATAATGGTGATGTCTTTAAAACAACTGACTCAAGAGAATCTTGGGAAATTAAGAGAAAATCAGTGTACTTTTGCTGTGGATAAACTATACTTTAAGGGGACAATCTACTTCTCTAGGACTTTTTAATCATTCAGAGCACTATCCTACTTCAACCCTTACACAGACAGCAGCAGAAAAAGTTGGCCTACTTTTGCAGTGCCATCTTGGAGCTGAATCCCATTTTGTTGGACCCAGTGTAGTTGAGTCGGTTCTGGTCTACTCGCCACTCTCACAGGTGATGCTCCCTGGGACAGCAGGTGGTTGATCAGGTGGTCTGGGAGCCTCACTCCAGGATGAATGGAGCATTGCCTTAAAACTAAAGAAGACCTTTTAAAAAAAGGCACGAGTAGATGGGCTGTGCAGCCGTC
Source organism: Xiphias gladius (assembly GCF_016859285.1). NCBI lineage: Eukaryota > Metazoa > Chordata > Actinopteri > Istiophoriformes > Xiphiidae > Xiphias > Xiphias gladius. The sequence continues at coordinate 27,998,757 of NC_053418.1, read as the reverse complement.
GCTGGTTTCTCTATCTGTAACTGCTGATATTTTCGCGTTCCCTAACTGAACTCATTGAGTAGTTAGTGTTGAAAGTAATCTCGTTAGCCGGATATCAAAACTACCAAAATGCTATCAAAGCGAGACTTACTGAAGCACAAAAATATAAAAACTTAGGCTCATTGAGTTTGGTATTGAGTTACAAACTGAGGCAGATAAAGATCAAAATGTACACAGCTTAACAAAGATTAAAAATACAGGAATACCAGTCTAGAAAAGGTAAATTAAGACTGGAGAAGAGTCTTGATAAGCAGCAGCCAGGTAAAGTAAAAGAAAGGTGGAACTGCAAAAAGGAAGACAGTTAATGTACCAAAAGTGCCAAAGTGCAAAAAATGCCCAGAACAAAAGGCAGTGCTCTTTTTCACCTATCAAGAGACGTGCATTATGGGTGGACTAATGGAATTTTGCACCCAAATTGAGCCAATGAGCATCCATTCTTTTCTTTCAAGGAATTGAGCAGGAATGGATTTGATTTGGAAAACACACTGCTGATAGATTAAACTAATTAAAATAATTAAACAACTAATTTGATCAACAATATAATAATTTACAGTCCTACAGCCTAGTCTAATAACTATATATTCCAAATAATGTTAAGTTTAATTTGGACATTTTTTGATTTGTAGAAGATTAATATATGTAATGTAGAGACCTATATTTTACCATAAGGCTTACAAAGGGCTACAGAGACATATCTATCCATGTTCACTGGGTGGCAGTGTGGTCACGGCAAACGTTGCATTACATTTTGCATTTCATAACTTGGCCTTTTTAATTGACAAAGACATGGGAGTTGAATTTTTTACATTAAAAAAAAAGTTGAGTAATATTAACTGGATTAATGAATAATTGGACAGCTTTGTTAATGTTAATCAAGGGAAAAAATCTCATGATATGTAGCTTCAGGAATGCAGCTGCAGTTTATGACAGGTCCCTGGCAGCTTTGTTATCAGAGGCCCCACAGGATATGAGGGGGAGTGGGAATATGTGGTTTTTGTGTATGTGTGTAAAACACAGAGGAAGAGAAGGAGAGAGAGAGAGAGCATTGCAGATCATTATGTGTTTGATTAGTGATGACTTTCCTTTGTAAAATATATTTCCATTTGTTGAATAAAATATTAGTCTGTGTTTCATGACCTCTTTATCTGGTCTTGTCCTTTTCATGAGATTCACTGCCAAAGTGCCCCAAAAAAGAATGTAAAGTGGTATCACGGCCTGCTGTTATTTAATTTTCATTCCAAAAAAATTGGCCTCTTTGGGTTGGAGAAAGATGGTTCTTTGTCTGGCCAGTCTGATTAAAAGTCTCTGATAAAGTTTATGCAACCCACCTTATTCCTTGGTGGAATTCAAAAAGGGAATGTGTCTTAAATAAACTTTTATCCTATAACTTGTGGCCATGGTGGCTGCTGTTCTGTGATGTAATTCCAGTTGAAACTGGTAAGTGATGGGTCAGTCTTATGTTTAAAATTATGGGCTATCAGTTAAATAAAGAAATTCAGTTTTATTTGACAGGATAGCAGAAAGGAGGGATTGCTGAAAAATTTCTGATGAATGAATTGGTTTGACTTAATAATATATAATGACTGTATTATGATATAGTTTGACATTTTGGGAAATCCGCTTATTTGACTTTTTGGTTAGAGTTGGGTGACAATATTGATACAACTCTAATATGGCTCTGTCCATAGATAACGGGATCTTTCTGTCAGCACCTCTACAGCTGTTAGATCTTGTTTGTGTAATTCATACAAAACCTGAAGTGTAAAAACAACACATTGTGTTTTTTGGGGGAGTTATGTGCCAGACTATTACTTGGCTGGGCACAGTAACTTGCTGGGAGACTTTTCGTCACTGTGGGGTTGCCAGACAACCAGCGGAGACTCCAGGAAGGTACTGTGCCCAATGAAGAAATAGTCAGACCCACAACAACCTGTAAAACCAAAATGTGTGGGTTTTACACTTCAGTTTTTGCATAGAGCTTTTGTTGCCCAAGGTGCGGCATTTTCATTTTGAAAATGAACAGTTTTTCATCAACTACTGTTTATCTGTTTTCTCCACTGCTCTCTCTCCAGATTGGAGGAGGCTCTGTCAGACTGTATCTGGGCACAAAAGCATATGAGAGGAAACATGGTTATTGACTACAGACAGCTGGGACTGCGATTCAAACTCTACAGCTGGCAGGTTTGACACTAACACACATATACACACACATACGACACAACGCACCTGCAATCAGAAAGGGGAACGGCAGTCTCCACTATGCTTCTTCTGACAGATTACAGTGAAATAATAAGGAAATCCAACCCCATGAGGTCTGTCAGTAGTGAGGAAAGAAAACAACTGTGATGTGTCATCACCTCCATTGTGTAGTTCAAATGTCACACACTCCTGGGAGCTAACAAAGCTTCATTGATGGAGGCTAAAGAAGAGGTTACACAACATCACATATTTCTCACAGTACAGATAAGACATGCCGAAGCTTCCCATAGACAATGCACCTGTGCTTGCAGCCAGTTAGTAACAGTTAAACTGTGACTTAGTGGAAGAACCATGCCTAACGGCTGATGTTACCATTAGTTTGAAAATCACATCAATCAATTTCTCTTGAAATGGACAATTGAACTCGTGAAAAAACTGCTACTTCCTTCAAAATAGTGCATCTTCATTGGGATTTCTTCCAGAGTGTCTTCCAGTGGGTTTTTATAAAATGTACAACTAGTAATGGCATCACTAAGTCTTTCTAGGTGTATTAAGACAAGTTTTAGAGGTGGTGCAATTGCACAAAACGTCAGAGGATAGTCGTGAGTGGGTGCAAATAGATGTAAATGAATTCTGGGTGCCACAAATTGAGACTAACACACATCCATTCTATTTTCACAAAAGAATGCCAGAAAAGCTTTCCCTTTCTCTTAAGCACTTGGTTTTTGGAATGTGTCCATCAGTGACAGAAGCAGCTATTGTTTTGTTGCTGCCATCACAGGAAAGCAATTCCACAGAACAGCATTTTAGGAATTATAGAACAAATTAACAATTGAACACAGTGAACTGGAGCGCTTAGGTTGTTTGACAATTTCTATGACACAGTAAAACAAGGATAAATAATGCATCCTACTCCATTTCTCTGACAATGTTATTCTTCAAGGTGGAAGACTTGTGAAACTGGCACAGGTCTCTGGCTATTTGAATCATAGCTCCAATAGAAGCATCGAATGCACAGACATATCACCCTGATGAATACTGAGACAATACTGCTGTTTTTTGGCCTTTGTAGCAGAAAAACGTTTGCTGATAGCACCATCCTCCAGTGTCTTAAAACTTCAGTGCATGGCGATTTTTGTTCCAAAACCAGAAAGTAAGTTTGGAAAGACAGAAATTTAAGTAAAGACAGTTTATTTTGGTAAATGATGATGAAATCTCTATAAGAGGGTTTTCACACAACAGTACAGATAACATGAATATTAATGGGATGGTATAAATGTGTGGTGTCCCCTAGGTTTTATATAATGCAGCAGCTGTATACTGTCGGATGGGCCAGTGGGAGCAGGCCAGGGAGGTCCTGCTGTCAGCCTCTCAGGAGAGAGGAGGAAGTCGAGGTGGAAACATAGAGGTGGCTTTGGAAAGTGTCCTGGTGAGTGTCACAACTTTCACAATAGACTGGAAAAGGCAGGAGACAGACTTTGTTGACAAATTTCCACAGTCAATTGCCCTAGCAATGTTTATGTATATGTTTGTTGTTTGCATGTCTGTCATTGTCACTTCTTTGATGTCCCAACAAATATAGAAAGATTAGGTTGATTCTGAAATGTGAGGAAAGTTATGTCCGTCCTCACCTCTATAAACATAAAATGAAATGGAAACTTAAGCTTCCTGGAAAACAGTGAAGCTGATAATCAAACAACAGCAGAAATGTCCATGAGCAACCTCAAGCTGCTTCTGATGAGCAGGCCAGCGCCTTGCATGCATTGCTGTGTATGTTTTAGCAGGTGAATGTGAAGCAAATTCTAAAGAGCTTTGTCCATTAAGGTAGAAAAATGTTACATAAGTACAGTCTGTTTATTGTGACTGATAGCTCTGGAAGAAATCTAGTAAATAGACCTTCATTTAAGAGTACAGAAGTACATTTTCCAACGTCAAGCTTAATTAAATTTCCTATTCTCATTTTTATGAAGGCCCTGAGAAGCTATTTTCTCATCCAGCTTCTTATTCAACCAGTAGGATCTTACATGAACACAACACTTTCTGCCACGTTTAGAGCAGCTTTCGTTATTACACTCGAAAGATTTCTGTATTTGTCTTTCCTGTCAGTTGTCTTCTCACTGGTTTGAAGTAGGCTGGGCTCAGCTGGCAAAGTATGATGTCACATACTTACATGCACTAATCAGGATTTTTGACTCAAAAACTGGTAAAAGCTGTAGGGCCGTTTGCTTATCTTTCCAGGCTGCTGAAAATCAAATCTGATCAAACCACAAACCGCAGTCCTCATAACTTATGATTAAAATTTATGAGTCATACATTTTAATGAATAATACCTACGGATGTTATTCCCCATTTTTAAATTTGACTGTTGCTTATTTACAACTATTTGCTTATTTATAATATATATACATTTGAAAACAGGGGCTTCAATTGTTGGCCTTTTCCATTCAGATTTACAAATGACAAATGATTTTGTTTATTTTGCTGCATAAACTGCTGATTTATGGGCAATTTGTAACACGGGATCCATTGGAGCAGTAATGATGGTGGGGCATTGCTTTTACACTTTCCCTGCCCAGATTTATCCTGCCGGTCAACAATGCAACCATGCCCACTTTAGAAGGATTTCTCAGTGTTAAGTCCCAGCCAACAACCTGTTTGGACATAAATTACATCATAGGATGTAAAGAGGCCATTTCTATATGTCTCAAAGTGATATGTTTAGTTAGGTCACAGTATGTTTTGTAGTTCTTCAGAAAAGATAAGTCTATGCTTATTCTAATAAATCAATTTAACAACTGTTTCACAAAACAAATACAGATTGTTCAGGCCAGAGCTGATTCCAAAAGATCAGACCTGAAGATGAATTTAATGTACTTTTCATAAATATTCATACACACACAATCATTGTCATTTGCATTAAAAAAGAACACTTTCCCTGACTTTTAAAAACAGAGGAAGGAAGTCCTGGCTCCTCTCCTGGTGTCTGAGGATTTGGTGTTTCGTCCCAGGAAACGGGATGTGGAGCAGCTGCAGCAAAGAGACTTCTTGGGCAAAGCAAAGGTAGAGTGTCCCCTTGATGAATTTGGTGTCAAGGATGTATGGTAAGATGCTTGAATTATTCCAACTTGCTGTTGTCACTTACTATTTAACTATTGGTAAGGTTACTGGAGCTAGATAAGTAGGGATGGCGGCTGGACCACTGAGCAGGCCCTGGCATTCAGATAAGACTGCCTATCTAGGCCAGTGGGGGCAGGTAATGTAGCAGTAGATACTTAACATGACCTTATATCTACACTGTATCTGTACTTTGCTTGGGTGACAGTAGGATTTAAAGGCAGTTATATTGAATCATGTTGTGTTGAAGGTATGTTAGGTCAGGGTAAGAGAATGGTGTTGCCTGTCATGAATCTCAGTAGATTTATGACAACACAGCCAGGTACTCACTGCAGGGCCAAGTGACAGGCCAGACATAATTTAACATTTGTACTGGGCTTATTTTGGCACATTTCACTGTGTATCACTAACTAACTTCAGGCATGGAATAGTCATTAACAAAATGCCAGAAATTAAGAAATGTCATGTTAATAAGCAATTAATTGCTTAATTAAATTGATTCTTTCTTTTCAACTTTGGATTAAAAATCTTCATCTGCTTTCTTGTAGAAATGGCACCCAAATCATTCGATTAATTCCAAAACAATATATGGGTCGTTTAAACTGGGAATTTAACAAAAAAAAAAAGTTAAACAGTCAAGTAAAATGTGTAGAAACCAGTAATAAATGATGTTCTAATTGCAGGTGATTTCCTCCATGATTCCCAATGATGATTTTGGAGGCTTTGAACCTCTGAGGCTGCAGGTAAGGCTGGCAAGAACAGAGATTAATTGTTGTCAGTCTCTCCCTTTTTACTAACTGTAACCCTGTCTACTCTACAGAAACCTGGTTTCTACGAGCCCAAGGTGGATGGATCTCAGTGAGTATTATCACCAATCAAATAGAAATGTTACTAACCTGAGCTGTCAATATTACTATGCGAGGATAATACTATCATTTAATATTTATATACACATACACAATATAGTAAAATAATGCTTGTAGATGTATGACTGATTTCGTCTTTTCACTTTCTGTCAGGGATTCTCGGTACATGCGCATACGCATCCCTTATATGGCACGGGGCCCAGGACAGCTGACTGTGCCGGGAGGGGCCATGGTGTTTTTATTCGGCGAGGAGGACAGGGATGGGATGGCAACTGTTATATATGATGGACAGGTGAGGAGTTGTGTTGGGGTGTTTTTACGCCCTGAAAAACATTTATTATTTTGGCCACCTGGGGACAGCAGAACAAGCTGAAAACACAACATTTACATATTATGACTATATATGGTAACAACCAGTTGTCTATTTACAAATCCAGCTGACATATTATCATTGATTTGGAGTCATGTTTGTATCCACTTGGTGAATGTAAGTCCAATATTTAGTTTCCTTTTAGCTTAGAATGAATGACAACTTTTCTCTGTGATGGAGGTGTAAATAAGCAACAGTTCACCATATCAACTTAAAGGTGATAATATGTCAATGTTGTGTTCACAGTTTGTTTCCACTGTCACTAATTGACTAAAAAAAGTATACCATTTCAGGTAATTAAAACCCCAAAATTTGCAGACGCAGTACTGAGAATTTGGTGTCTGCGAACCTTGTGGCTGGTGACAAAGATGTTTTTTTCAAGACAGTGTCTTTTATATGTCAGTGTCTGATTTTTATTCCTTTATTTTTTAGAGAGGACATCTGCCAATTTCCCTACTTGAACCGACAGATATCAGGACGTCCAAAGGCAAAAAGGAGAATGTAATGTATTTGTCCATGTAATAATAAACTTCATCATGTTTATTATATGTTTCAACACAGGCTTGAGACATATTTCAAGTTTGTGTCTAGAGGAAACACAACCTGAGTTTCAGTTTAGAGCTTTAATGTTGACTCTCAGCTTTATACCAGCTTCACTCATGGGACTGGGCAGAAAAACTACTGTGTCAGAGAAAATACATAAAAAATGTTCTACAAACCATTCCAGCTACAGTTAAAGCCCTTCAGCCCCTAACAGTTACAAGATTACTCTACTCCTTTCGACCAAAAGATACAAGCTTCCTGCTGGGAAAACAATTCTGGGTATTTTCACCATTGGAAAAAAAAAAACAGTGTGTCACGGGCCTCCCTGTCCTGTTTTCTTCCACAGAGATTTCCCAGTGGGATCCCCTTCCCACCAGGACTCAAGCCTCCCACCCGTCCACAGTCCCGGCCCAGTCCTGCAGCTCCTCCTCGGGGTAAAAATTGATCACACACCTTCTGGTGCTCCTACTCCACTTTTTCTAAAATCCTTCTACCTCAGGAGAGGAAGACCTCGCCACCTTCTTTCCTCTGATCTGCTCCAGCAAGCACTTCTCTATTATAACAGATGGTATATTTTTTTGCTTATTATCAGTCTGTAATAAAAATCGTAGTTTCCAGAGGAACTCAATTCAATTCAATTTTATTTTATTTATATAGTGCCAAATCATAAAAGAGGTTATCTCAGGGCACTTTTCATATAAAGCAGGTCTAGAGCATACTCTTTAAAGTTACATTTTCAGAGACCCAACATTCCCCCGTGAGCAAGAAATTGGCGACAGCAGCGAGGAAAAACTCACTTTTAACTGTAAAATTTTTATTGAGCACATTCATACATCCAGACTATCTAAACCACTTTATTCAAAGGTAAAACTGTGACTGTTTACTGTGTGAATTCAAATGACATTATGATTTTGAGGGGGAAATTATTAAGAATTATTGAACATGCACATATGAAATTATTTGTCGATAATTATAGAGTATATACAGTGCATTCAGAAAGTATTCCGACAGCTTCACTTTTTTCACATTTTGCTATGTTGCAGCCTTATGTTAAAATCTTTTAAATTAATTTTTTCCCTAATCAATCTACATTCAATACCCCATAATGACAAAGCAAAAACAGAATTTTAGAATTTTTTGCAAATTTATTAAAAAGGAAAAACTACATAAAAAAAGGAAAAACTAAAATATCAAATTGATGTAAGTATTTTCAAATTCATCAATATTTTGACGAATGTGAAAATACGATTTGTTAAGACGATTTGTTTATTCTGATTTATATCAGAATTAAAAAAAAATACAACTATTAAGTGTTTAACCCTATACTTGCAATGGCATCATGGAACAGACTCCAAAAGCTCAACATCTACTTGCCTAACCTTCCATTAGACTTTTTCCATTGTGTGTGCTCAGACTCTACCTTTACTGTTTTCCCTGCAGTACCCTTTGCCTCCGACACTCCACCTCCATCCTACACTACTGTCACCCACGCACCATTGCCAGCCTCAGAGCCTCCCAAATACACCGCCAGCGCAGCCAGCGACAAGGTAGTATCCCCCTATGCAAAGCCAGATTTATCTGTGCAAGCAAAAAGGTAGAATCACATCACATTTCTTTTCCTCTCACATTCAGCTTATACAACCCTGTCTCTTCAAACCCTCTCTCTTAGATATTACGTTTCTATACCACAAAAATGCAACAGCAAACAGAGGTGGATGGAGTGGATGGGGCATGCAGAGGGCACTACTGTCACACACAGTCCCCTCTGTGGTTAGGCTTAGGCAACAAAAGCACTTTGGTTAAAGATTGTGGTTTTGGTTAAATGCAGATAAACATGTTATGTCGGAAGTCACTGTTAATCAGACCATTGGGCCCTTTCCAATCCCAGATTAAACCAGACCAGGATGTTTCCATTAAACTTAACGTAGTGCTGTGAGCAGTGGCATAGCACTAGAATCTGGGCCCTGTACACAGACAGTCCCAGCAGGCTCCCCTTACCCTTTTAATACATCCACCGCCACACCTGGAGGAATAACTAAATCAGCAAGTGCTGACACATTCATCTGCTGTGGTTATCACGGTAATAGGTAATGAAGGGTTTTAAACTAATTTAATAAATCATAGATCTTACTCTGGCCCCCATACTGAGAAAGGATTACTGTATTACTGTATTTCATAATGAACGACAATTAAGTAAGACTTAATTAATAGATACACAAAACAGGTAGCCTGACTATTAAAAGTGAGTAGACCCTGCTGTCACTCTCAGACTGACTGGTCTTTATACAGGTGTCGTGTTAAATAATAGATCAGTCTGACTGATTAAACATTTCTTATTTTCTGCTGAAAGTTTATTTTCATCAGTAAAATTCATCAAAACATTTTAGTAAACTAATCATGAAAAACTGTGTTTTACAAGGATCTTAAATGATATTAATTTAAATAACATTGTACAATAAAACGTATAGTTACAAATCTCCTTTCAGTGTGAACTGCTGAAAATGACTTTTAGGAACATCCGTCTGAGCTCAGCTTGTCTGACATCGTCAGTAACATGAGGAGACGGTGATGATGAACCTGCAGCTCATTCACTCTCTGTGGCTGTTTTTCAAAGTGAGCACAATGTGGCTTCATTTATCAGCAAGATAACTATAATAATATTGACTAACTAGGCACATCACATACAAATATTAAAGCATTCCAAAACACTGGCAAGCTTTTGTCTCAGCTGCTTTCCCCATGATAGTTTTCCTTTTATTTCTTTTTTTTAAGCCTAATTTTACTTTTTTTAATGATCTAAATGGCACTTCGGTTAGATCATTCTTCATTTAAAGGACATTTTATCATGTTTTCTCACTTGTGGTGGTATTTTAAAGGGCACTATCAGATTTTCTTCTACTGAAAGGACACCCATGATGGCACTTAATTCCAGATTGTCACATATAGAGGCACTCTATAGGGTACTACACACTGATTTATCCATAACTAAGAAAGCCATTACAGAACTTTGGTGTGTTTTCTCCTCTGTGTGGCCACCTGGGTCTCAGTGACATTAATGCAGAGGCTTGATGAAGTTTCATAGTACTGAAACACTGACCTAGGAATTTAGGTGCTTCCACATATGCACACTATGCACATTATCCTATGCAGCCAGCATTTACAGTACTTGAAATGTCAACACAAAACCCAAATCTCTCATCAATCTGGTTTTGCGTAATTTATCCTTATCTTATGTGGCAAATTTGTAGTGTAGAATTTACATCTCATTTATTTCTGAAGACAAGTCAATATCTTGGATTACACTGAGATCTCTAGATCTGCATTGAGAGAAGTATATAGGACACATCATATTTAGTAAGTGTTTAAGTATTAGGTAGTAAGTATTCATTTAATTTACATACACCGAGCAACCACAAAATTAAAACCAATTACTAGTTTTAATACCCAAATGGTGTACATTGCAACCCAGTCTCACAGCAGTTCGTGAAATAGTCCCAAAATATAGTCTATTGATTCATGTACATGGACATAAATTTTCCTTTTTTTTTAATGACACTCAGCACGACTTTCAAAGTAATGTATTACAATTTGCAACCCAGTGTCAGAGCAGTTTGTGAAATAGTCATGAAATTTTATGTATTGATTCGTGTACATGGACAGGAATTTTCCATTTTTTTCATCACAGGGAAATATGGACTTGTGGTGACTCCAGCATTATTAAATTTATTTATGGTTCTGTTTAAACTCTCACAGCACGTGGTTAAGGTTTGGGAAAGATCATGGTCTGGTTTAATACAGAAAAAGTTTGTACGTCCGCCATCTACCCCGAACGCCTCAGTTAAACTCCGCTGTTGTTAATGAATGTTGCGTTTCATCCATTCAAAAAATACATTTCCCCTTGAAACACTTTAAATGTGCTGAGTGTCACGAAAAAAATGGAAAATTCGTGTGCATGTACATTAATCAAGGCATTCAATTTCGTGACTATTTTACGCTAAAAATCATACTACTACTACTGATAGCACTATAATTCCTCTTATAAATAGTATTACAAATACTAATCATAATTGTAGGGGCAATAGTAATGCTAGTAATACTACAGCTAATACTAGTACTAGTACTAGTACTAAAACTAATACTAATACTAGTACTAGTACTAGTACTATTATTAATAGCACTAGTACTAATACTAATACTAGTACTAGTACTATTATTAATACATAATAACCATGTAAAAAGTATTCATACTGACTAGAAAAGACCAACATTTTTAAATAAAAGGTCACAACTGCATTTACATTATCTTTTAATGTGTTTCTGCTCATTACTCCCAGCGTGCCAGCTCAGCTCAGGTAGAAGAGGTGGGCTATGTGGTGGTGAAGGTCCACTACATGTACACTGTGGCTCTGTCGGTCCCTCTGGACACACCGTACCATGAAGTGAAGGAACAAATCGCACAGAAATTGGGCCAGCCTGCGTCTCAGCTGCGCCTCAGGTAACCGCAGGCCTGCCAACCCACTTCTGTCTCCTTGAATTTCAACAAATGATGCTTAATTTCTAAAAATATGCTTTTCTTTGTCCCCTCCATGATGTGTGTCCAATATCTGTTCTGGCCAAGAACCCTAACATGAGACATAGGACACTGAGGCTGCAGCTCCACAGACATGAGAGGACCATGAAAGCAATAAATAGCAGAATACAATTGACACAGCATCACTATGAGATAAAAACACATCACAAAAACATTAGGACATCTAAGGATTGATAGCAATGGGACAAGTTCATTTTTCTAGCTGTCAAAATTAAAATAGGAGCTGATAACAAATGCAATAGAGCCTCACTTTGACACTTGTAATTATCTGTGTCATCTTGTCAATAAAGTCATTACATTTATTTTTGATCCTCTGCCAACCCATATTGACCCCTATTATGCCCTAAACTTTCCATCTTTCCCCCTGCTACCATTCCCCCTCACTATTCTTTGTCTCATTAGACATAAGCAGCATGGCTCCCAGGCGCTGATACCACTGGGTGGAGAGGTTGAGCCAGGCCGCACCATACAAGAGGTGGCTGAGGCCGGCAGAGCCACCCTGTGGTGCCAGGTGAGCATTTACACTCACAACTGCACGCACATTAGGCCTTGAAATTTACATCAATTGCCAGCTGCAGAGGTGTGTCAGAAGGTTTGCAGTAGCCTTCCTGCCAGATTCCCCTCCTCCGCCACTGTTAAAACAGCACCAATTCAAATTTGTATAGAAAAAGCTGATCAAATATGGAGAGCCCTGTTGGTCTAGGGGTTAAGGTGCTGACCATGAACTGCAACGTCCTCCTGTCTTCAGTGAAAATGCTCTGATCAACCAAGCACCAAACAGCAGACAGAATTAGCAACTGGCTGGTGAACATACTGGAGCATTTAGCAGCTACAGAACCAGATAAATAAGAATATGTATCCCACTGAGAAAAGGTCTTACTTGAAGTTGAGGCAACACTGCATCTTCAAATTTGCACTGATCCCTAGCTGCTGTACACTGAGTGTGGGCCCCATATGGCCCACCCATTCCAGATGTAGACACTCCCCTGATTGGCGCATAATGAATCGAACTGAAAGACCCCTAAATGGACATCACGCTTTTACAATCACAGTAACCAATACACTTGATCATGTGCACTGGAACAATGTCAGCATAAGGTGTAAGGCTTTTCATTTACGTAGCTTTATTCTTTGCTCTGTCAAGAGCACCTCAAGGTTCCCTGGATTTACTGCATATCGCTTAACTCCCACCCTACTGTATACACAGTTACTGACAGTTTGCATCAAAGCTTATGGACACCAGCAAAACAACATGTTATAGGATGATAATGTCATGTATTTGATTTTCACAAACAACATCAATGCAGCGGTTCATAATCTAGTTTGTTTGGGAAAAAAAATTGTCGTAATTCATAGTGGCTAGTTAATTTAACAACTGGCAGCCACTGGCTAAGTGATCAAAAAGTTAAAAAGGTAATTTGAAACCTAAAGGACTGTATGGAAATTAAGTTATAGAAATAAAACGGTTTAAGGGTTTACAATATTTCTTGGAAATAAATCCTGCCTCTGTTTCCTCATCACAATCAACTAGGGAGTGGTTGGAATATTCACTGTTTTGTTGTTGTTGTTGTAGCGCTGAAGCCTATTAAGGTTTAAGCAGTGATTGTAATAAAATTGTATTAAAATAGTCAATTTCCCTTGAAGGAATTAATAAAGTTGTATCTTTTCTTATCTTAGGATAAATAATCTAAAATTCTCCATGCATTGCCTCCTTTGCTTATAGATGATGAAAAAAGCTGTATCAATTTAATTTTGATGTGTTATTTTGACATGTTGGAAGGGATGTGTTGCAGTTTTTTCCTATGTCAAGGGGAGCCAAATGGATGGGCAAAAGAAAATATTTATAATGATGTGGTGAGCCTGGCAATTTACAGTTCACTGTCCTTTCCCATCCCAGTATTTTTCATACTGCAGAGTATCATGTTGTTTCACCAAACACTTCCTCATGCCCAAAGTCACATATATTTAATTAATGGTTTGTCCAGGTAATTATCTACTTTTCTAGGCTAATGAAAATTTACCCTCATTCCCTTGTATTGTACTTCAGAGAGAAGATCCCCTGGCCAACCGTACCATCCTCTACCAGATGGTGGCGCTCTATGACTATGCTGCACAGGGCCCTGAGGACTTGGAGTTCAGCGAAGGAGATACCATTGACATCCTGGGTCAAGGTGAGGCCCTGCAGGTTAAACTCATACTGATTTGCTTGTCAGTGGAATCAAAAAAAGTCTTTTATCCTCATTGGGCACTTTCATATTAAATGTTCTCACATTACTTCATCCCCTTTTCAGATGATCCTCTATATGTTTCTCTCTTACACTCTCTTCTAGTTAATGAGGAATGGCTGGAGGGACACTGTGCAGGAAATATCGGCATATTCCCCAGCTGCTTTGCCTACAGAGAGAACACCCAGAGCTCGGAGTTATAAAAGCGAACGAATTACTATGCAGTCATCTCTAATAAACCTGTTAATGGTGGCTGTTTATAGCCTCAGATAAACCAAACCATACCATTATAGAAGTATACAGTCCACTCAGAATTGACCTACTTATGGTTTAAAAATATTTCGGTCCCATATGATATCACTGTAATGTTGCTATAGTGTCTCAGAGAATGTTTATTGTGCTGAAGAATGTGTTTACATTCTATGTCCTAAGGTATCCCTATAATATTCCGATGGTATTCTATAATAATAATAATTATTGTTATTATTATTATTATTTTCTATTTATATGCTTCCTTTTGGGTCAGATAATCCGTAGGTACGATATTAACTCCACTGTTATGCAGACGACACAGAACGTTATGTTCCACTGACTGGAAGTGACATAGACAAAATTTCTCATATTATGGCTTGTTGCTCTGATATCAAATGGATGCCACAAAATTTCCTCCAGCTCAATGAGTCCAAATCTGAAATTCTTTTATTCTGCCCCCCTAACCTAACCTTTGATTAGAAAAATAATCTTGGGAACCTGTCTTCCAATGTCAAGCAATTCCACCTGCAATTTGGGTGGGATCTTTGGTTGTGAGCTTTGTTTTGACATACAAGTCACTAAGGGAGTACAATCATGCTTTTTTACAACTAAGGAACATTGCAAAAGTAATTTTTTTATGCCAAGCAGACCTTGAAAAAGTCATCCGTGCTGTCATCTCTTCACATCTGGATTATTGTCATTCCCTGTAATGCCAAAAGGAAATCTCCCATCTTCAGCTTGTTCAAAACACTGCTGCCAGACATTTAACATATTCTAAGAGACAAGAACATATCAATCCCATGCCTGCTACACTACACCGGCTACCTTAGGTACAGAATTGATTTTAAACTATTACTAATTATTTTAAAGCTCTACATGGCCTGGCTCCCACCCACATCATAGATTTACTCATGCCTTATGAGCCTAGCTGTTGCCTGTTCTCCTCAGGTAGAACCCTCCTAACTGTTCCCAGAGCCCGCCTTGTTACTGAAGGAAACCAGTGTTTTCTGTTAAATCCCTGCAGCTGTGGAACTCTTTGCATTGGCAGGTTAGCAAACTCAGTTAATTCTTTTAAATCAATCCCCAAAGCTTACTTTAAAGTGAAGGCTTTTTAAAATAGCAAATCTGTTGTCTATGTAGTTTCTATCCCTCTTTTATCACTTTGATTTTATGATTCTATTACTCACTCTGTTTTATCAGGTCTTATGTTCCATGTTATTATTTAAATTTGTGTTGTTTTTATCTTGACTCTGTGTAAAGCACTTTGTAACTGTGTTTTGAAAAGTGCTATGCAAATAAAGATAATTATTATTATTATATTTTATTTTTATGTTCCTGTAATATTTATACAGGTTTATAATAATCCTGTTCTGGCAACCATAAAGATGCCATAAAGTATTATATTTTATTCTCATGTATTTTCTTAAATAAGTTACTGAAAATCTTTATTTAATATCAATGTGTCCTTATAGATGATAATTGGCTGATGATAATTGGCTGTGCTGTTGGAGAGCAACAGCTTTCACCTCTGCAGGACACCATGATTGTTTTCTGTAGACTGCCAACAACTTGGTGGCAGTCTACAGAAACCCGTTGGATGATGGTGCACCACATTTTTAATACAGAGTCAAAATGATCGAAAATTTGTTTTTTTGGAAATATGTTGTTTTTTATTCAATACATATTTAAACCCTGTAGTTTATGTAGATGTAAGCATTTTTTATGAACAGCTGGCAAATGTGTTGCCATCCTTGCAGAAAAATGACTAAACTCAGCCGGTTGAACTAGCTAGAATATTGCAGTGAAAACTAATATATCCTTTATTCATGACTCTGTGAATTAAATCTATTAAATCAGACCTGTCAGTTACATTGCTATATGAGCTAATTCATTAAATATTTAGCCACAGTTTTGCTTGACAAAGCCATCTCTCATGAAGTTTACTGTATATAGCTGTAGATTAAATATTTAATGCACACTGGATGACTTTTTCTTTTTCGGACACCCTAGCAGAAAAATGACTAAACTCAGCCAGTTCAACCAGCTAGATCATTGCCGTGAAAACTCGCATATCCCTTATTACCGAGGATGATTCGTGAGTCTGTGAATCAAATTTAATTACATTGGACTTGTCATTTACATTGCTTCTATTTATGTGAGGTAACTTTTTTAAATATTTTGCCATAGTATCGCTTCACGTAGGTGTTAGCTTAAATATCATAGTTACAAACAAAGGTCCATTTCAGGCATCACACAGCCATTTGCTTCTTTGTATCAATGGTAATCGATTATACAATAAGACTGGAAGTGGGCAATTGAGAACTAGGTCAGCAAATGTGAAACTTTATTATCATAAGAGTCCTCAGGAATTGGAAGTCACACTGAATGATATCAACATATTTTTCATTTCTCTATGTTCAGTGTTCAGTTTAGACTCTGAGGAGGAGGACCATACATTGGCAGTCAGACACGAAGTGTTTTAAAGTACCTTAATGAATATCTTTAAATCTTTGAGATCACACTGTAACCCTTTCCAGCTTTATTTAAATCAACAGTCCTGAATCATTAGTCTTCTGAGAAGTCTTTTTAGCAAGACATGGTTAACATCAGCAGATGCTTCTTGACCCATAAAGGGTCAACCCAAGGCAGGTTTGGGTCAAAAAGGGACAAAGCACAGTTCATGCATTACCAAACTATAAAGTGTATTATACTGTGAGCTTTGGTTTTGATAGTAGTGTGGAGGTTTGATGTGGTCATTATCCAATTATTATAAATCAGATGTGGCATATCCTTACATTATTGCAGCTATGAATGTTTTTTGTAACAAGAGTCATAGTCAGTCCTCTCCTTGAGGCGCACACAAGCTACATTTTTTTTTTTTGTTCTTGCCTTTGTAAAACAGAAAATTAAAAAGTTAACTAATGTATAAACAGTAACATTCGGGAACAGATAAGATGTACTAATTCCATACAGGAATGGTCTCTCTCTCTCTCTATCAGCTATAAAGGGCACTACTGTTATTACTGAAATAAACAGCGTCTGTCTCTCTCTCCTTGCCACTCTTCACGCCTCCGTGGTGCTGAGAGGCGCACAGCAGGCATCAGCGGCTACTTTTCATCTGCTTTTTTATTTTTAAAATTAAGACTTATATTAATAGGAATAATGTTAAATAAAAGCTAAATCAAGTCCTTTATAAATGTTGTATCTGTCACAAAAATATAAAGGAGAGAGAGAGAGCTCAAAATTGGTGGTTTTTATGCTGTTGGGTTCAGGTAGCTGATTAATGCATATTTTTGCGTGTCGGGTGGAGCGGGTTGGTTCTCATAGTGGTAGGTGCAGGTATTAAAAAAGGACATTGGAGACCTATGCAGTTATGATGGCTGTGTCTGCTACTAAAATAAGTCCTAAAACAAACTTATCCACAAACCTTAAACAATTATTGACCGATTTCAAATCATTCCCCTTCAGAGTTTCATTACGGGTTCAGATCCAAACACTCCACTGGAACTCCAAAAACACAAAGTGTCACATAATATTACTATACACTGATCCGCCACAACATTAAAACCAGTTACACAAAATTGAAATAGGCAACTGATTTTAATGTTGTGACTGATCTGTATCTTCCTGCTCCAAGGTCAAATACATTGTTCAACAGGGATCAGAACTTGGGCCACTTTTGTTCTATGAGTACTTGCTGCCCCAGGGTCACATTTACAAAAAGCACAACATAAATTATCACTGCTATACCAATGACACCTACATAGTATCTCTCTTTCTGTAACAGTCAATCATTCCTCCCAGCCTGTAAAACTAGAGACAGGCTTGTCAGAAGTCTATCACTTGCTTGTTTGTCCAGCTGGGTTACAATCATGTTTCATGGATCTTTTCATTAATCTCTATGGCTGCAGTTTCCCAGTGGCAACTCATTAAACCCAGTGTCTGATATCAATGCCCCCAAAACCTCTGAATATTTCTCAGTTCAGTTTCTCAAGAAAAAGTGGAGCAATAATTAACGAGTTCAGTGATAGGAAATGGACAAAGGTCAGCAGAGAATCCCTGATGTGACTGTATTCTCTTTGTTTCCACGTGTACTGTAGCAATGTAAACAGATCATTCTCACATATTGATATCTGTTATTGTAATTTTATGCAAACCAATGTTATTTGTATGTTCAGATGTCAACCATTGTAAGAAAGAGAGTATGCAACTGTTGTGACAGGGTTTTTCTGTACCTCAGTGTAAAAATAGTCCATTAAATGATTAATAGTAAAAGTCCTACATCTGTGTTAGTGAAATTTTGATGCTTTCACATGGAGCATTTTAATATTTCAGCTAGTGAACCTAAATTTACAAAGTTTATATAGACATTGGGTGAATCTTTAACAATCCATTATATTTTATAAGCTGATGGTGAGTTTCTATCAGCTATAAGTATCTACAGCTTTCAGATAAATGTAGTGGAGTAAGTGTACAGTAGCATAAAAAGGAAATACTTAAGTATTTTAATTTTATAGTGTCGTACTTGTAAATTAATTTAATGACTTTTCATCGACTGCTTATGTTACATGGCCGGGAAGTGGAAAATGAATCATTATTTTCAAAAAAGATTCAATTATCCTCACACACAACAGTGCAAAATTAGCCGTTCTAAATGTATCCACTCTGGATAGTGTTTTCGAAAAGATCACTTTCCAGAGGTGGAAAATGGTAGCTGAAAATATGTGTTTCAAATATATACAGTATGCACTAATTTGGACATAGTTTCATGCTGCATAATGACACATCAAGATGAGTGACAAGTCGTGAGGAAGGAGGGCAGGACAAGTAAATTTATTTTGTGTGTATAGGATATATGTGAATGCCCTCGTGAATTTAGACATGGCGTTTCATCAAATCCATGGCTATTTTCGCTTGATCTTTGCTCGATTTTATAATGCTAAAAGCTATAAAATCAAAGCGTTACTTTGTTAGACTAAGCTATAGTGAGTGTGATACCTTGCAAATACATCATGCATTCAGGCTGCTTTCACATCCTCTTAACAGTATGTCTGGGTGGTGGACTAAAAATAGCCATCCAAGTCTATGTGTATTAGTTGGACAGGGGGACCTTAACTCCCTCAGACTGTGGGAAGTTCACCAGCTTGGGCATTAATTGCCAGCAAGGGAAATGTCAGGTGTTTTTAGCTGTTGTCACAAATGGTCGATGTAAAAAATGGTGAGGTGGGGGCACAGGAGATGCTGAGAGCTCCATTCAAATGGCTTATGAAACAGAGGCCTCTAATTACTGCACTACTTACCCAACGTACAGAATAAACGCCCACCTTCCCCTGCCACAGCTACTGGTAGTGAGAATGAATACAATGGGAGATATATTAGCTTTACATACAGAGTGAAAGCAGTCAGTCAACAAATAACTCTTCTCTCTACAGAAAGGCAACAAGTCTGAGCACTTTATCTTTGGCTTGTTAGGAAGAGACAACAGTCTAATGCCATTATCCTACATCCTGAATAAAATGTAATAAAATGTAAAAGCATATGTAATGGAAAAACCATAATGTGGTCATGTTAAAATTTAATTTTCCTAACATGGATGTAACTGTGAAATGTGCATAATTTAATTTTAAAAAAGGCTAAGAGTGTACAGCAACTGTAACAGCTCTGTGAAGCTGAACTTAGTCACAATGGGGCTTTGAGCTAAATACAAACAAGTCTAAGTATAGCATGATGCTGCCACCATGCTTCACTGTAGGGATGTTATTAGCCAGGTGATGAACAGTGCCTGGTATTTGCCTGACAGTGTTTGGAGTTCTTAACCAAAAGTTTCAATTTTTGTCTCATCAGACCGGAGAATCTCTTCCTCATGCTGTCAGATTCCTTTAAATGCTGTTTGGCAAACTCCAAGAGGGCTGTCATATGCCTTTTACTCAAAGTGGCCTCTGTGCAGCCACTTTACCATAAAGGCCTAATTGAAGGAGTGCTCCTGAGATGGTCGTTCTTCAGGCAGGTTCTCCCATCTCTGCAGAGTGACTACTGTATTCTTGGTCACCTCCCTGACCAAGGCCATTCTTGCCTGGTCACACAGTTACTCCATGAAGAGTCCTGGTGGTTCCAAACTTCTTCCATTTCAGGAAGTGATGCAGTATACAGAGTAATAACAATGGAGGTAGAAGAAAGAGCCAAGCTATTTAAAGCCTTATAATTGGGAAGAGAGATTTTGAAATCAGCTCTTGCTTTTATTGGTTGCCATTGCAAAGATATCAGGACAGGTGTTATATAATGAGACTTCTTGGGTCTTGTAAGAACTTATAACAATATAATGTTATGTCAATGCTCATTTTCATTCGTATGAAAAAAATATAAAATTATATCCATGTACATTCACAGAAATAAAACAAAATAAAAAAATAAATAATCAAATTAAATAAATCGATAAATACATTGACAAAGATAAAATACATGTGTATATACTAAATAAAAGAAACTTAAAATAAATCTAAATCTTAGAATAGGAGAATAACTGAGATGAGGCAGTCACTTCCAACTTTTGTCGTCCCCTTTAGTCTTCGTTATCCTCCTAAACCTCTCCTGTTTCCCTGTCCCCTACCCTTCTCTCACTAATTTACTTGTTAAATAAAATAAAAAAGTGTGTAAGTTTAGGTTACAACTCAGGAGCTGCTGGGTGCAATGTGTGATATGGGGGGGCTGCCAAATCATATTATATTGTGGGAGTCTGCCCTTTAGGATATATCTTATCCTTTCCTAATCTAATGTACTGATTACATCACATAGCCACATGAGATAGGAACCATTGTTTCTATCCATGACATAAGTAGTCCTTTTTCGCTGTGATGAGGCAGTAAGAGAGGAATTGTTTTTGGGCTGTGGTGAGTCTGCTTAATGCTTCAGATACTCCAAGAATAATCAATAAAGGTTTTTGTTCTTGTGGAGTGTTATTAATTTCTGTTATGTTTTTGAAGATATCAGACCAAAAAGATGCAACTTTGGGGCATAATACAAAGCTTTGAAAAAGAGTTGTCTCTGAGGAATGATATTTATCACACATAGGTAATACGTTTGGATATATAATGTGTATTTTTACCTTGGGGTGATAGAGTCTATGTAGTATTTTAAAATGTATAAGACAGTGTCTTGCATTTGAACATTTGTGTATGTGTTCAAGTTGAGTAGGTGAAATAAGTCAGAGTGGGTGAAAGTAATGTAATTGATATGTGGCTCAAACATGAGAGGGATCAAAAACTACTCCCAAATTCTTTACTGTACGGCTCTGTGAAACTGCAGCCATAGAGATTAATGGAAAAATCCATGAAACATGATTGTAGTCCAGCTGGACAAACAAGTGAGTGATAGACTTCTGACAAGCCTGTCTCTAGTTTTACAGGCTGGGAGGAATGATTGACTGTTACAGAAAGAGAGATACTATGTAGGTGTCATTGGCATAGCAGTGATAATTTATGTTGTACTTTTTGGAAAATGTGACCCTGGGAAGTACTCACAGAAAAAAAGTGGCCCAGGTTCTGATCCCTGTTGAACACTGTATTTGACCTTGGAGCTGGAAGATACACTGATCAGTCACAACATTAAAATCAGTTGCCTATTTCAATGTTGTGTAACTGGTTTTAATGTTGTGGCCGATCAGTGTATAGTAATATTGTATCTGACACTTTGTGTTTTTGGAGTTCCAGTGGACTGGAGGTCTGAAAACCAAAACAATGAGCTAAAGAACCCCATAGAACTAAGAGGAACAGCAGAGTTGGTGATAATTCTCTGCGGGTCCATCTTACATGTGACATCATTCAAATCACACATAGTCATTTGATATATTGTTTATACAAAAAATAATGCAGCTTTATAAGTAAGGTGTTTTCCACAAAGGGATTTGTCTGGTATTCTCTTTTGCTGCAATGTGTGACTCTCTTTGGTCTCAGTGCTTTTATCAAGGACTACAAGTGCAGGTGAACTCCCAATAGGTTTGCAGCTTGTAAGGTTATTGTGAGTCTTTGAATATTGTGAGTTTTGCAGACAATACCATATTGATTTGCTCATTTATGCTCTGAAGTGATGTACTCCCTTCATTATAAAACAATGATCAGAATACTTTCAGTGTCTCTCTCCCTGTAGACTGTCCCATGTTTTCTTAATATGTGTATTTTTTCGTCGAGCCATGTGAACTGTTGGACAGACATCTCTGCTGGTGAGTCGATGCAAGTTTTAACTCAGAGAGGGAGTGGATTAATGTTATCTCAAGATAAAACCTCACTCACCCACTCCACTTAATTTAAGTCCAAACTAAATCCTGTCCTTTAACATGATCTCTTTAACTGTAGGAGGTTCCACTGTCTCTGGGAGTTCTGTTGATAAGAATGGACATTTATTACTTGGGGTTATAAAAAGCTCAAGGCGCTGGATGTTCTCTGCTTTTTATCCACTTTAGAATCAGAATTTGCAGAGCCCAGAGGGATAGCTGAAAGAGAGCATAATCTCAAAAAATCAAACCGCGATTTTGCTATAGTGAGTAATGCAAACTGCCTGCCCTTGTTCTACC
Source organism: Xiphias gladius (assembly GCF_016859285.1). Taxonomy (NCBI): domain Eukaryota; kingdom Metazoa; phylum Chordata; class Actinopteri; order Istiophoriformes; family Xiphiidae; genus Xiphias; species Xiphias gladius. Next base: position 27,975,992 of record NC_053418.1, on the reverse strand, counting down.
TTATTCCAATGCATATAATAAATATTATTCCTTCTCTTTAGTGGATTTTAACATCCTCAAATTTTACTAAAGTAGTTATAAAAGCATTACGTTCAAAGGATGAGTTTTTATTACATTACCTGGTGGGATTCTTATATATCAAGTAACTACTAAAAAATTACTACTTTCAGAGCTAAACGGACAACATGTATAAAATCCTATATTGCAATATCACGTATTGTATAATTTCGATTTAGTAAAATTTCCAGGAATTCAATTTACAGCTTATAATAAAATAACCAGATGGAGATGTCTTTGATGGACAACAAATTTACATTTTATCATGGTATATGTTGCCATATTTCTCAAACCTATGGCAAGCTAATCACTAGACAAACTGTAGGGATGTTATTTCAGTAAGCTCAACATGGACTGGAGCTCAACAACAGCAGATCATTAAGTCTCAAAATATAACTATTCAGAGACAAGAGGTTAGAATACGCCCTCTGGGTATAATGCATTAAAGGCATTTAAGGCATAATGCATTAAAGAAGACCATAAGGAACAACCTAAATCTTCATTATTAACCTGGCCTTATATAGGACATTGCAACAAGGCAGAGCCAGTATTATGACTGGCTGTCTCCAAATCCAGAACAAAGCAATTGACATTGTATTTTCAGACTAATATACTTGGTGTCTACATACATTTGACTATTTAGTGTAAGTTCATGTGCATGTTATGAGTATGTTGTCTATCCAGCTGTCTGTGTCTTTGGTTTTTTAAAATTATGTGCTGTTCATGTGTCACTAAAATGTTGATCAAAACAACAACAACAAAAACTGGAACATACAGGGGCTGCTCTATGAAATCCTTCTGATAAGTTTGTGCACAAATCTGTCTTCGTGTGTGGGTGAGAGAGAGGAAAATAGAAAGAATCAGCGAGAAAGAGCTAACATGTAATCTTTAAGACTGTAACCGCCCCCTGTTATTTAATAGGCATTAATTTGCCTTCCTTCCCCAGTGACAACATTGTAATGCATAATGTAATGCACCCAGTAAAAAATAATACACTCCCTTGCTACTTTAATATGCAAAAATGGAACAATGCATAGATGCTTTTTGGGGGATCTGGACATGCTGAAATTACATTTGCATGCTACCAGTTTTGGTATTTTTTTCCTGCCTTTAAAGCAAAACTATAGAATGAAATACCGCCACAACTGCTGGATGGATTGAGATGAAATTTTGTCCGATAACATGGTCTCCAGATGATGAATCATAGTGACTTTGGTGACACCCTGACCTTTATTCTAGTGCCAAATTGAGGTTTACATTTGTTATTTTGAGTGAAATGTTTAAACAAATGTCAAACGGATTGCAATGAAATTTAGTAGAGAAATTCCTGACCCCATCAGGATGAGTGGTAATAACTTTGGTGATCTTCTGGCTTTTCATATAGCGCCACCATCAGTTCAAAAGTTTAATTTGTCCAATACTTTGGTTTATGACCAAATACCTGCCAGTCATTCCCATCATCCCCAGCTGTTGTTAGTATTTAGTTCTAAATAGCAAATGTTAGCGTGCTAATGTGCTCAAATGCACAGCAAAAGTTATAGTCTTGCTTTAAATAACATATTATACAGCCACTTAAGATGTAATAGGACATGGAGCCTTTTTCATTTTTTATTATCAATTATTTTTTGGCATTTACACCTTTACTGAACTGTTGATAGTGAATAAGCAGACAGGAAACAAGGCAGAGAGAGGGAAACGGGGCGTGCTGTAACTATTCAGTTCTGAAAAATCTATTTTTTTATTTCTTTTAATTGTCTTCGGCAAAAAAAGACGAAAGGCTGAGAGACAGTGCACATCTCCACTTTTTGTCTTTAAAAACCAAAAATAAAGTTCTTGGTGTAATCACGGACAGAGTTAAACTTCACCAGTCACATCAATAACAAGGTTTGTATAACAGCTAGAATCAGAAGATTCACGTCCACGCGTGACGTAGAGAAACGTGCCCTTACCTTTATTTCCAGCAGGTTGGACTGCTATAATGGTCTCCTCTGAGGTCTCCTGGTAAGAAGTCTCAGGCAACTTCAGCTCATTCAAATTGTTAAGGTCCTCTCATCCTCTCAACTCATCTGGTAGCTGGTCTGCCTACTGTTCCCAGAGTCCAAACTAAACGTGGTGATGTCACTTTGACTACAGTTAAAAAATTTTATTTTCTCCACAGCTTTTGACTGAACCTTAAAGCTGACAAATCAATATTTTTATATTACCTAATGGGAAAATGATTTTGTCTAATAGGAAAAGTCTCACTCATACAGACAAACCTATGGAGAATTATCAGCTACTCTGCTGTTCCCCTTCAGCTTTACAAAGCGTTTTACTATCTTTCAGGTCATTGTTTTGGTTCAGTCTCAGTGTTCTTATCAGCGTTGTTTCCAGCAGCAGCAGGCAGCTGTTTCACATTCAGTGAAAGGCTCTGTTAAATTCACTGTACACAACCTGCCAAGGACCAAGCAGTAGACAGACAAAGTTGGAGACTAATGGGTGAACATAGTGGAGCATTTAGCATTTAACTGAAGAGCCAGATATTTCCCCCAGGAGTTAATGGAGAACAAACCAGAGCTAAAAGGATAGTGAATATTGCCAGTAGCTCAGTTTTATTTTAAATGCCTATCGTAAATATATGAGAGTATTGAATGCTTGATTTGTTGAGTTTATCTGACAGTAGAACTTTTTGGCATCCTTTGTTTTTGTTCTTTTATTTAATCTTGCCTCTGCAGGAAATGTAAGTACCCTTAGGTGTATGACAATTAAATAGAAATATATACCAGTTCATTCATGCATTCATCAGGTGGACACAAACACAACTCCAAATAAATGATAATATTGCTCTGTGTCTGCTGGATGTATAAATCAGTGACTGTTTGTCAACAACATTGCCATATCAACTTAAAAAATGATAATCTGTGATAATGTTGTACCCCAAGTGGCCAAAAATCAATGCCTGCAGCTTTAAGCCCTCACCATTATGCACCTTGCACTTACATCTTTACTTAAAAGTACTTATAATTTCTTGTTCTTATTTTTTAAATTATTTTGTCTTTTCTTTCTTGTTTCTAATGTTTTAATTCAGCATTTTGTTCTGCATTTCTTTAAATGTTTTCATGCATTTATGCAATTGTCTATACGTACAAAATATGCTATACAAATAAACTTGCCTTGCCCTGTATACTGACATACATATGTGTATTTACTTTTCTCGTATTACCTTGGCTCACTCTGCCATTTATGTTGAGTAATACTATATTATTGGAAAACTCCAAAACTCTGCATTGCTGACCAGGGGTTGAGGGTTAAGGAATGATGGAGTGTTGGGTGAAATGGTAGTGAGGAATGTTAAAATCTAAATTTTCTCAGCTTGTACACATTTCCTATTTACCATTTGTTTGCAATAAAAACATATTTTTTTTAAAACACATCACAGTCATCTGGAAACGGAAGACAGTTGATGGCAGCAGGGTCACTTTACAGGATTCTCAAGGGGACCATGCTGATGTGATGAGAAATCCAGTAATTTATGTAATTTTTGTGTTAAACAGCATTGACCAAACACCTCCTCTGGGATGGGGGCCAACTGGCCTCATCCTGTCATGAGCCCGTTTCCTCAGCAGCACCCTGGTGTGGCAGGAATGTTTCCTGGGCCTTTCATTATGCCAATGGGCCAGACAGAGGGAGCTCGTTACTGTCAGGAGGAGGAAGACAACTCTGGGCTCCTATAAATAGCTATTTAAAAATAGCCTTAGGCTACAAGTATGACAAGGAGTCTCAGGAAAGAATTTGCTATAATGCAGGTTGATCAGCTTAAAGGGTGACAGGCAGACATCTACTATCATCTGCATCCAACCAAACCAACATCTTCAATATGAACCCAAAGCAGTGCATTCACATGCTTTTAAGTTGTCCAATTAATTACAGTTGTCGGAAGCAGGGATTTGCTCAGGAAATTGTGAAATAAAACATATGGATTCTGACATTTACCAGTTTGTGAAGTTAAACTCGTGCTATTCCTGCTTTCATTCAAACGTGTACGATATCAGCCAATGCTTTGCCAAAAATAATCATTTAAATAAGGATGAATAGTGTTGTCAGTTTCTAAGCAACACACACAAACACACACACACACACACACACACACACACACACACACACACACACACACACCCCTGCGTCATTTCCTATACACAGAGGGTCTGAAAGCTTTCAGTTCAGCACGCCCAGGCAGTTGCGCGCAGAGAAGGCTCCGTCGTAGAAACCCGACAGACTCCGGAGTTTGTTTTGTGGACAGAATAAAAATGTTTAATGTCATATGTTATTATAAGGTACCGATATATGATTTACAATAATAAAGACCGCCTTCCATGGAGTATAACTTGCCGGGTTTCATATATTACACAGGACACTATTCGCCGAGGCTCGTCCCGTGAAGGCAACGGTAAAGCTTTTGTTGTTTATGGAATAAAGAGACAACAGGACAGAAAGACGATTTATGCTTTGATCAAACATGCGCGCATCGACTGGGGAATTGTTTGTTTTTCCTGTGACACACCGTGTACGGCGCACATCAGCACCCTTACGCGCGTAGATCTCCGGTTACCTGTTGAAGTTGCCCGATGCGCGGTGAGCTGTTTCACGTTGTGCTTTCGGACGGGAAAATCGACTTGAACGGCGCTTCACCACATGCCCGATCCGTGCCCCGGTCTGTATGATGCACTGTTTCCCCGTTATGTTGTAGGATGAGCGCTGATCTGGAGCGCGTGTCGCACAACACATCGGTGAACTCGGCCGGCGCGGGCGGCCGTGAACTCTCGGCAAACGTCCGGAGGCTCCACAACGCTCTCAACTTGCTGCTCAGCGAACTGGAGAGAGAGCACTTCATTCACTGTCTCAATGTGTACCACGCCAAGCGCAACGTCTTCGACCTGGTCCAAACTCTCAAAGTGATTCTCAACACGCCCGGCAAACGGCAGCTGCTGCCCATGCTGCGCCTGGTCATCCCGAGGTCCGACCAGCTGCTGTTTGACCAGTACACATCGGAGGGACTCTACCTGAAGACAAACCTGCTACCAAGCAACGGCAGCGCGGAGGGCTTTGGAGACGAAGGTGACTCAGCCCTGCAAAAATATGTCAGTTCCATCCATGAGCAGTGCCTCACCTCAGGCTGTCCGGACGGTTTCGGCACCGCGGCGGAGCTGTCGGCTTCCATGGCCCCGTCGTTCCTCGAGGGCTCCTTTGGAGAGGTGCGCAAAGTCACCCTGACACGCACCAGGAGCCACGAGGGTCTGGGCTTCAGCATCCGTGGGGGGTCGGAACACGGTGTGGGGATCTACGTGTCCCTCGTGGAACCTGGCTCATCGGCCGAGAGAGAAGGACTGAGGGTCGGGGACCAGATAGTGACCGTGAACGACATGATGTTCAACAATGTCACTCACATAGACGCGGTGAAGGTAGGGTTTTATGCAGGTGTGCGCGTGAGTGAGTTTGAGCTGTCATCTCATAATTATTTCGAAAACAACCTCAGGAAAACCTCCACGAGCGGAAGAATCAAGTAAGAGTTTGTGTGTGAGAGCCTGTAATATTTTTACACACTGTATGTGTTCCAGATGTAGACACTTTATGCCTCAGGCAGAGAGAACATTAGCCTACTATAAAAACACTGGGAAATGCAGCGCTGCCCTAAAAACACAACGGTAGTTTGTGACAGTGCTGCTTTCTCTGCGGGCCCTCGGGTCCCCTTGGAAGTGCCTTTAGTTCACCAAGATCCTATTTATTAATTTCTTCTACACCACTTGACAGTGGCTTAATGGCTTTGGCTGCTGGCACCGCGAACCAAGATGAACTCAAATGTTCAGAAGCAGATGGAATGAAAGAAAACAATGGTTTAAAGCGGTTTTTCTTCATGTTTCCATGTCACAGACACCAGCGATCCTTGATGAGATTTAGGGTTGCAACTAACAATTATTTTCCTTATTGATTAATCTGCTTATTATTTTCTAGATTAATCGTTTTGTCTATAAAATGGCAGAATAAAAAATGCCTATTAGTTTCTCACTGCCAAAGGTGATGTCTTCAATTGTCTTGTTTTATCCAACCGACAGTGCAAAAACCAAGGATATTCAGTTTACTACATACTGTATATGACAAATATCAAATCCTCACATTTGTGAAGCTGGAACCAACAAGTTTTTGACCTTATTGCTGGAGAAAATGACTGAAACTATTAATTGATTGAATAGTTACCGATTCATTTTCTTTGGCTCGACTAATCCATTAATCGACTAATCATTGCAGCTCTAATGAGATTTGTTCAAAAGGGACAACATGGGAAAGCTTCAGTTGTTGATGAATTTGAATGAATTTACTACACTGCATGGGTAGATAATAAAGGTTACAACGACCCTATATTACAGTCAATATTCTAAATTCCGTACTGGAGTTTCAAGTATAATACATGTGGGGGGTCAAATATGTAATTAAAGGGTCAACTCACCCAAAAATAAGCCAAACATATTTTTACACATCTAGTGGTTTCTAGCCATGCAAACATCTTTGGTTTGTCCAGGTTTTAAGATATCTGTCAAAGTGGTCTCTGCCTCCAACCCAATACAATAAGTACGTTTTTGCTATTGCTATATAGCCAACATTAACATTAACAGGTGTTTAATTACCAGTCTAGAGGAAGTGTTGTGAGTTCAGCATCAAACTTCATTCCTTTTACTCACCAAGAGCTGTCTCCAGCGGTGGAGGGCAACGCCAATGTTAACTCTTGTTTTGCTTCTATTTCTACCACTTCCTCTCTTCTACTGAAGCTAGCGTGCTAAACAGCTAGCCCCAGCCCATTTTGTCTCCACTTGGCAATTGTGAGTCACTGTAGCGTCAGTCTCCAGTCGAACATGAGAGGAGGAAGAAGTAGTGCTGCCCAGAGGGCATATTCTAACCTCTTGTCTTGTAAATGCAACCATTAAAAATTAAAACATAAATTATTTTATCTTGCTAAGATTTCATACAGTTTGGATACTTGTGCTGCACTCTCTTGCAAGCAAACAAGACCAGGCCCTATAGTGCATGTGGTTTTTGCTGTGACGGTAAAAGGTGGTGCTTCTCTTGATGATCTGTTGGAGGCCTGAAGCTCACCCAAACTGCAATAACACCTGTCACCTGGAGCTCTTGATCTAACCAGCTCACTGTGGCTGCATCTCATTTTACCATTCCTCCATGGAATATCGAAAATGATCCATTGACCGAATCTTGATGTATTCGATATTTATCAAACTAGAAATTAGTAGTCATTATCCTCAGTGACTAGGGCTGCACTTCTCATAAAAGGAATCATTTGTGATTTGCTTGTGTTAATAGTAGCTTAAAACTAATGAACTTCTTTCTGGTGAGACCAGACATGGCAGGATGAAGTTTACTCGCACAGTGGGGCAAAATGGGACAAGACAGGAAATCATGTAATACTGTTTGCACACAGCTTTAAACACAACCTACAGGGCTAGTAGGTTATCCTCAAGTAGAGAAGTATATATACATCTTTTGTCAAATGCAGTGGAAGCCACTTATGGTGATCACGGTTACAGTGATCTACTGCCTATATGGATCAAAAAAGCTTGTTTAAATATTTTGCTCATAGTAATCAAGTAGTCCACTTACAGTATTCATTTGGGGTCTTTTCATACATGACAACCTATAGAAAAAGAATGTAAAACTGTTGTAGTCTTCCTCTCCAAGCTGTCATATGCTTTGGCTCTTTTTCTAACTTATTTGTCCAAGGTTTTTGGACTGCAACAGTGTGAAAAGACCGTCCCTGCCTGCTCTCCCAAAATAAGTTTGCTTTGTGTGAGTGTATATGTGCATGTGTGCTTGCTCTGCGCACTCGTGCACCTTGTGATATCCTCCTCGACTCACACTGCCGTGGTGGTTATTTGCCCTCCCCTTCCTGCTCTGCTCGCGTTTTGGGACTTTTACAGTGTGTAATTATCATCCCTGCGCTCTCACAGCAGCAGGTATGTTACCTGAGTGGAGTGTAATGCTTTCACCCTGACCATTCTGGGCTTGGACAGCAACTGTTCAGTTTTTTGATTACGCTCCAGTTTAGAGATGTGAGAACCCACAAGCAGGGCAAGACCATCTTCTTGGGAGCTGGCCAGTTAGGTCAACATCCATGATCAAACCTTGAGGGAGAACACTCTTATTTCAACAGCCCTTTGGTAAGTCAACAGTGCCACTGATGTCTCTGTAGTGTTTTATAAATAAGATATAATTAATTTTAGTAATGGGCTCTTCTCTCTCATTCAGCTTAACCCAAAATGCTCCCACAACGATGCAGTGGCTTTGAAACCAAGTCCATGTGTCCATATGACTTATGTGTGTATATGTGTGAGTGTTTGTGTGTATGGAGGAGCTGCCTGAGCCCCACTCACACTAAAACTCTGACAGAGAAAGATTTTTTTTCTGTTCATTTGACTTAGACGCAGTCAAAACACGCTTAGTTGCTGTGCCCCAACCTTATAATGATAGTGAAAACCCTGCTGTTTATTAGAATTACAACTCTTTGAAGGGAACCAAATCGTATGGCTCTGTTCCTTTCTCAGAGCCGTTCATTCTTTTTTCTTTTTGACTGGATCACAACAGCGGGGACAGCCCTATTAATGTGAATGTCTGTTCCTGACTGCCCCTGACCCAGTGAGTGATGAAGTTACACCATTGGTCAGCCAAGTGTTAGAGTTTCCCCATTGGCCGTTGCTCTTTCAAAATGAATCATCACGAACAGTGCAACTCATTCCAAATTTATCTCACACTGAACGGAAAACATGAAACATAGTCATATTTCCCTGTGTCATCTTGTTGTGTCATCTTCTCTTGCAATGATTTAATGGCACCCAACTGGAGAATTAGTGCCACCAACTGTTTATATCAGTGAACCAACACCTAATATTCAAATAACAGTTGTGGCTGGAAACGTGCATTAATTCACATTTTTTTGCATTTGCAGATTTTCTGGAAATTTGGTGTAGACTAAAATGTGCATTACATTTGGATGGAAACTTGGCTAATGTGGAAATGCACACATTCATGGCACACAACAGCGTCAGCATGCCAAACCAAGTCAGTAGAAAAGGGGCACAAATCTTACAAATTACACCCAGATTAGGATACCAACTTTATGGGAAAGATATGTACAATAAAGCTGTGGTAACCGTTTTATTTTGGACTGTAGCCCGTAAAAGCATCTTGCTTTTGGTTTGACTGGCATGACTGTGATTGTCAAATCCTATAATCTACAGAGAGTGCCAGCCATTGTTGTATTGTAAAGATTTAATTTAAGAGAAAAACACAGAAATAAGAAAACCTGCCATCTCCTCTTGCTGTGCTGTGTTTCTGAATGTCCACATTGATATGACTTTGATTCTTCTGCTTGATGCAACAGAAAAATGACATGAGAGTGTAGCTCCCTCCAGTTTACTCATGAACACAAGGCGTTAGTTTTGGTCATGGGCATTAATTGGCCATCCTGGCCGTCAAGCATGCCTAAATAAAGAACTAAATAAAATAGAATAAATTACACAAAATTATAAAAGGAGTCCAGTACAATACAGACCATTATATTATATATACATTGTATAATCCATTAACTTCACTATAAGCTATCTATAAATTTACAGATAATTACATTCACTGAAATGTAGGTAGGCATCTCATTGCTATCATGTGAATTCAGCACATTAGCCATTAGCATATCCAATAGCTATAAGCATAATGTAGAAACAGAAAAAATAACCTTGCACACCTCACTGGTTGCATTAACTCAAGGGGATTTAGAAAGGAAATTCAACCTTTACAAGTCTTCACTTAATCCAAATCCTCATGAACATTACTATACAGCAACGTAACTTAAGGCATCATCCTCTGTAGAACCTGGCAGTAGCTCTGCTTCACATGGTTAGTGTAGAGAGTGAGTAAGCATTATGACCGTAACACAAGAACATTGGTTCCACTATAGAAATATTTGACAGGTACTTTTAAACATATATTCATATGTATATGGCATTAATTATATTTATGTTAATTAACAAAAAACATTATTCCATTAAAATGTAAATTATTTTTATATTTAACTCAAGATTATTAAATGAACTTAAAACTGTATAACTGACTCTGAGGACAGCTTCAGAGAGGAACAAGCATGTGGGAGGAAAGATATTTAACAGAACAGATGAGGCAAAGGTCTCAAACAACAAAATAAATGTTTTTCTCAGTTGTTGTCACCATGTTTAAAAATATCCCTGATGATGTACTGTTTTATTGTCCCAGACATTAATGTTTTATTTGCCGCGTGTATTTGTGCTGTCTGACTGAACTTTTTTATACGACCTTGCAAGCTTTTCTCACTAAGTCAGACTTTAATAAACTGTACCTACAGAAATTTGCAAAGAGAAACGACATTTTTTTGGGAGGCTGAATAACTCAGGACTTGGGCAATGTCGTATTTAAGAGCAAATAAAGAGGCTTTTCACCTGCCTATACACGGCTTTACTGAATTAGTCCACCATGAGGGGAAAACAAGCTGAACAGCTCCTTTTTTCTTGACAGCGCTGACGATGTGCTTCAGCTTATTTTGTTCACCCCATCAGATCAAGAGGCAAACCTGGATATTTGTTTGTACTTGTAAATCAAGTTTATGCATGTGTAGAAAAGATCTCTTTTTGAAAAACAAAAACAAAAAACAAAAAAATTACACTGTGTGAATGTCAGTCTGTGAACAAATGATATCAGTGGTGGGGTTACACAGAGACACTGGATAAAGACGTGATTTTGTGAACATCTGTGTACAGTTACAAAGTAGAAAACTGTGTGTAAAACACAGCACTTTAAGTTCCACTGTCTATCAGACTGAAGTTACAAGTACAAATTTTGACCCTGTTTTTTAACCTGAATCTGACTGGGCAATGAAAATCAAATCACAAGGCAGAGTCAAATTGTTTAAACAGAGGGCAGATAATGGCAGAATTTTAAGGTTCTAGATTATCTGAGGGACCTGATGAAGCATGTGTTGGACGAGGTGTTCCTGGACCCATCAGACTCAGTATGAGAGACCATCAAAGGAGAAAGCTATTGCTGGGTGGCGTGTCATGCTTCAGTCAAGTGACAACCTGACGACCACCCAACAGCCAGTAGCACCAGTAAGGTCTTGAATTATCCTAAGGAAGACATGTCAAGATGACAACTCTGACTTTCTTCCCTGAGAGCTCCAGCATCAGCTGACACAAGTTGACTGTACAAGAATGTTCTTCACCTCGACATAGGACATGACCTGGACTGTCTAAATAAAAGGTTTTGGCTACCTCGTGCATTATATGTAACCTGTTACTGTATATTTACACTTCATTTGCCATAAATACAGTGCTTTTTTTTCTGGAGGGTTTTGTACTTTTTTTTTTTTTGTACTATTGAATTTATTAGTAAGTTGAATAGGGGATCTATCTGTGTGGGTCAACCTGTGTCAGCCAACCCTCCTTCACAACTCTCCCCTTGACCTTGAACACAGGTCGGATGCTGCGTGGCTTTGGTGAACTGGTGATTTCCAGGAATGGAAATCAGTTAAATGAGTGTCATTATGCCGACCCACCAACAGAGAGAGAGAGAGAGAGAGAGAGAAAGTGCATGTGTGGATGATCAAGAGAGTGAGCGTGCAGAGGGACAGACAGAGGCGTGAAAGTGTAACTTAACTGTTATCTGGTGAAGTATGTGATGTCATTCAGTGTAATTCAGGTTTAAAAGTGAAGTGTTCAAAACTACCCTGCAGTCTGGAGTCTCTGCTGACAGTTAGAAGCAGGGTGACAGCTGTCTCATGAATGGGTCCAATACGACTCGAATGCTAACCCTGGCCTTAACCCACATTATATGCAGGTCTGCTGTCTGAAGGTGGTATGGCAGTGAGTGGAAAGGACAGATATTAATCTGTCTGTGTCTGCATGATAAGTACAGAGTTTGAGTCAGGATGTTGTCAGCATAAAGTCTGGAAGCAGGGGGAAACAGTCAGCCTGGTTCTGTCCAAAGTTCAAAAAATACACCTATCAACACCTCTAAAGCTCACCAATTAACATGCTGTATCTTCTGTGTTTAATCCGTACACAAAGTGAAAAATGCAAATTTTTGGTTTTAGGGGGAGTTATGTGTTGGAACTTATTCTTGATGAGCAACAGCCAGACGCAGTGTCTGCTACTCTTAAAAACACAAATCTACTCATAAAACCACAAAACGACATTTTTAAATTTTTGTTTGACTTTGGATTAAAGAATTTAATACAATATGTTAAATACTCACCATAAAGGTTAATTCTTGAACTTGAAAATAACAGTATGGCAAAGCATACTCATCACAAGATCCACTTCCTTCAGTATTTTTGAAAATTTCAGCCATACATCTTGGTCTTCCTCAGTGGATGGAGTTTGTTCATTTGTCATGGAGATGGTTTGGTTGTTATCACATAACTAAGAATGGAATTTCATTCATGTGCTAACTGGCAGTCATATATGGTGGGGAGACTGCAAGCCCCGTCTAACGTTGGATACATGGCCACGAATAGGTGATGTCAAGTCTATAAATCATTTGTTTTAACAGCATTTCAATGACTACATGTCACTCTGTAGCAAATTCTACAGGATCTCAAGGCAACATATCTCTAAGCAAAAACTGTACAAATGTGCTTAAAAAGTGAAATCCTTTTCATATGGTGGTGCAATGCTGTGCTTGTTTACAAGTGATTCAGCTTTTTACATTCGCTTTCAGTTCGGATTAGTCTGTAGCAAGGGCAATATAGTCGGTGAGCACAGGTTTTGATCTCTGTACAAGCACAATGGTAACGAACCTGACAACCTCACTGCGATGACAGAATTCTGGATTCGCTATTGTTTTTTCAAGAAATAGCTCCAGCATGAACCTCCCATTAAAAACAGAAATTCTTTATATGCAGATGAAACAAACAAGGTAAAACATGTTAATTAGTGAGCTGAGAGCTGTTGGTAAGTGTGTTTTTGAACTTTGGGCAGAGCTAGGCTACATTTCCCCCTGCTTCCAGTCTTTATGCTAAGCTAGGCAAACCATGCCCTGACTCTGTATGTAACACAAGACATGGCATTGATGTTGATCTCACTCTCATAAAAAAAGCAAATACTTACTTCTCAAAAATTCTGAAAATGTGGAACCTTTAAGGTAAAGGATCACAATGTTTAGTGTGATATAACACCATCTCTTTCTTCTGTTGACTATACGGTCCATCTTTATTGCAACCGGAGAATCTTATCCATAATTATAGTTCCCCTGGGACAAATGTGCTGTTTCATTATTAGGCTCCTTTTATAGTCAGAGGCATGTTAACCAGCTAATATTTCAGCTACTGCTGAAGGCCGGGGCTCTCCCCTAGTCAAAGGTCCACATCCCTGCTCTCATCATGAGCTGAGTAATTCATTACAGCTTTTAATGAAGCTGCTGAGGACTTAATGCCTGCTGCACCAAGGCGCTTCCCTTGTCTGAAGTGTGACTTCAAAGCTGTTTACAGCAGGGTGGTAAAGGCCAGGAAGGTAGCTGCATACACAGAGGACCTAATTTGGGAAGATAAGTGTATATAATCTAGATTAAGCCTGGCAAATCTGTAAAACCAGTGTTGTGGAGAAATAGATTTGAAAATTAATGAGTTGCCTTGCCCTGAACAGAGTAAGAACAAGTTTTTTATTAAAAAATTACATATGAGAATAGTTTAAAGATATTGGAAAGTTAAGATGAGAGAGGTATTGTTTGGGAGGAAAATTCACTTTATACTTTCAAACTTGGTTTCTACTGATGACATCTGGGTTTAGTAACATCACAGTTTTACAGCAAAGTCCAGTAGTTCAGTTTTAACTTTGGGGTCAGTTTTGGATGAATTCAGTGACTACTGCACTGTAATTTGTTCACAATTTCAATGATGAAGCATTCTGGATTCACTATCGCTCTGATTTCTGCCTCGATTGGATTCCTCTCCATGTCAGTGGTGGCTGAGGTTCATGAGTATTATAGTATTTGGAGCCATCTACCATACCAAAGTGATGGACAAAACCTGATTTCTCAGAAACAAAGCTGAATTATATCAAAATTCAAATCAAATTAAAACTGATGGTCATAGCATAAACCAGTAAATCAGTAACACTGAGGAAATTGTTCAAATACAAATACAAGAAGCCAGGGGGGAAGACAGCACTATACAGGTACCACATAAATATGTATAATAATAATGAGACTAATGATAAAATAATAACAATAGCCCTATTATTACTAATAATTATAATACTAGGGATTAAAAATAATACCAATAATACTAACTATAATAATAATAGTAATCATCATATTAATTGAAGCACTGGGTGTGGAGCAGGATCATGGGGGCAGTAGGCAGATCGTTCCACAGTAGAGGAGCCTGATAACTGAAGGCTCTGCCTCCCATTCTACTTTTGGAGACACTAGGAACCACAAGCAAGCCTGCGTTCTAGGAGCGCTGTGTTCTAGTGGGGTAATAGGGTACTATGAGCTCTTTCAGATATGATGGTGATTTTGCAGGGAGCCAATGGAGAGAAGCAGCATTCTGGATCAGCTGGAGAGTATTTAAAGATTTGTTGGGACAGCCTGATAATAAGGAGTTGCAATAATCCAGCCTAGAAGTAACAAAAGCATTGGCTAGTTTTTCTGCATCTTTCTGAGACAGGATGTGAAGGAGGAAGAAGTGAAAAGTCACACAACTGTTCAGTGACAGCTTTCTCAAGGACCTTAGAGAGAAAGGGAAGGTTAGATATGGGTCTATAGTTGGCTAAAACATCTGGATCAAGAGTAGGCTTTTTGAGAAGAGGTTTACATCAGTTTAAAGGACTGCAGTACATAGGTTGTTAATAAAGACATATTGATTATATCTAGTAAAGAAGTGCTGACTAAAGGTTAAACATCCTTAAGCAGCCTAGTTGGGATGGAGTCTAAGAGACAAGTTGATGGTTTAGATGAAGACATTGTTGAAGTTAGTTTGCGAAGGTCGATGGGGGAGAAACTGTCTACGTATCAGATTTTACAGCTGTTTCTAAGGTTTGAACCTAATTTTTTAAATCACTCATTTGGAAGCAAAAGTGAAGGTTTATACCACTTGAAATGTCTGTTACAATTGCATTGTAAAACTTGCATTTTGCTTAGCACAATTGTGGTGAATGCTACCGGTCAATGTTGAACCAGGAAGAAGTGACTGCCAGTTAATATCTGCCAGTTAAGATTGAAGGCCCAGTCCTTCATTTTTTGGACCAGATAAATTTGAGATAAATAAACCCACACAATTGCAGAGTGATAACGTCAACAGTTATCACTGGTGTTGTCTCAGTTTTCTAAAAACAAAAGTTTTCGTACAATTGCCATAATAGAAACATGCTATTATCGCAATTAAATTCTACACATAGTGTAGATATTTTATGTTTAAAAAAATTATCTATTTGTCAGTCGATCTTAGCTGAAAATATAGGCTGGTTATAGGTTGAACTTTGTGTTTAGTGGTAATTGGCAAATGTTAATTAGCATGTTAACAAAGATGGTGAACATGGTAAACATTAACCCTGCTAACATCAGCATGTTAGCATTGTCACTTTGAACATGTTAGCAGGAGGTCACGATATCCTGAATATTAGTCACTAGTGTGGATCAAGCCCCATAAATCCTGGATCCTACACTCCCCATAATGCTACATGATAGCATCTTTCAATCATTGTGTTGGGTAAACATCCACATCTTTCAATAAAATCTCTAAAAGATTAGTCTCTAAGCCCAAACTGAGGTTTCTCAGAATTGATAAAGCTCCTCCAGAGGCACAGAGGACATTATACAATTATGAGAAGTACTCCCTATGACTAATAATCTGTATTTGATGTGTAAATGTGTAAATTAGTGGAGTAGCCCTTTAAGAACATCATACTAGCAACACAGAATAGTTCTATTACTGCCATTACTACTGCCAATAGTAATAATACTTATGAACAATGGATACTTAGATTAATGTGATCAAAATGTCAAATATGTCTAACAACATCATATTTATTATATCAGAGATGACTGACTGACTCACTGACAAGACCAAAGTGGGCCCTGTAATACTCAGTCTAATGATATTGATAGTATCTCTTTACAAACTGAGAAATTAAGTGCAGATATTCTGTGACTATAGTTTGTGTTTTCTCTTAATCCCAAATACTATGCACATGCATATATGCTGATAAAACATTTTGACCACACCTGCCGCATATAATGTTGGTCCTTCTCATGATGCAAAAACAGCTCTGACCTGCCAAGGCATGGACTCTACAAGACCTCTGGGGTATATGGCACGAAGACCTTAGCAGCAGATCTTTTAAATCCTGTAAGTTGTGAGGTGGAGCCACTGTGGACCAGAGTTGTTCCAGCACATCCTCCTACAGCCTGTTGCCAGTTCGTAATTTCGTAGTTACTCCCCACTGTTGTCTGGGAGCACCCCATGAGCCTTGCCGTTTCGGAGATGCTCCGATCCAGTCATCTGGTCATAATGGTTTGGCCTATGTCAAAGTCACTCAAGTCTTTACACCTGCCCATTTCTACCATATCCAACACGAAAACCAACTCTCACTTACAATCTAATATATCCCAGGCCTTTACATGCACCATTGTTATGACATAATCAATGTTATTTGTTTCATCTGTGATTGGTCATGATATTTTGCTCATCAGTGTATATAAAAGTCCCTGTTAGCGTTTCTATTGGGGATTTGCACACATGTACACATGGAAGGTATTTTCCCATATTCAAAATAGACATAGTCTGGTAAAAAACAGTTTCTTTCTCCTCCTCCTCTTTCTCCTCCATCCGTCCATTCGTGCAGCAGCAGGGGGCTTGCTATGCTGGAATTCCACAGCTCAGGGGCAAACAGACTTCCAAACTTGATGTTGTTTATACACGAGCAGGCACAAGGGCAAATACCCTTATCCAGAGCCCTTGCAACCAGCCACAGTTACTATAAATGCCTGGAAAATAAGAAACACATTAGCAAAGTGACATAAGAGAGATCATAATAAAATTCATGGAAGCGAGAAGTACTTCTGTCCTGGGGTGTTTCTAGGAGCTGACAAGGTCTGGGGCAAGACCAAGACCACCTCGGGTTGAGGTCAGGGTGTGTGCATGCACAGAGCGTATGCTGAATTTTTTTTGTTTTGTTTTTTGATGAGCTTTGATGAGCACTCAAGGCTCACACACCTAACAAATATAAATGTGTGGCCTTGAAAACCTTGAATCTCTTAAGCCTATCTTGATAGAGGATTCACTGCTTGTATGCTGCCTGTTTGGCTCCATCATATTACCATTTAGGCTTTTGGCCACTTGTGTGTCAAAAGCTGTTTGCAAAATCAGTGGATAAAAGTTTTGAGAGTCCAGAATTTTTACTTAATTTCAAGTCTGGTCAAATTTTTCTGAACTGTCTTTACAGTGACATTTAAATTGAGAGTTTACAGTATCATGAAAAAGTCTGGGCACCGCTGGTCGAAATTTCTGTTACTGTGAATAGTTAAGTGACTAGAAGAGGAACTGATCTCCAAAAGGCATAAAGTTAAAGGTTAAACATTCCTTTCAACATTTTAAGCAAGATTGGTGTATTATTTTTGTTTGTACAAGTTAAGAGTGAAAAAACAGGAAAGGAGCACCATGCAAAGGTTTGGGCGCCCCAGGAGATTTGAGCTCTCAGATAACTTTACCAAGGTCTCAGACCTTAATTAGCTTGTTAAGGATGCGGCTTGTTCACAGTCACCGTTAGGAAAGGACAAGTGATACAAATTTCAAAACTTTATAAATACTCAGTTGCCTAGCACCCTGAAAATGAAATTAACTGATGTCCATGAAGCAGGACAAGCCTATAAGAAGATAGCAGAGTGTTTTCAGGTAAGCATTTCCTCAGTTCGTAATGTAATTAAGAAATGCCAGTTAACAGGAACAGAGGAGGTGAAGTTGAGGTCTGGGAGACCAAGAAAACTTTTTAAGTGAAATGCTCATAGGATTGTTAGGAAGTCAAATCAAAACCCCTGTTTGTCTGCAAAAGGCCTTCAGGAAGATTTAGCAGACTCTGGAGTGGTGGTGCACTGTTCTACTGTGCAGCGACACCTGCACAAATATGACCTTCATGGAAGAGTCATCAAAAGAAACCCTTCACGCATCTTGGCGACTGATGAAGTTAAAAGAGAACTTTTTGGCCTTAATGAGCAGAGTTCTGTTTGGAGAAAAAAGGGTGCAGAACTTCATGAAAAGAACACCTCTCCAACTGTTAAGCACGGGGTGGATCAGTCATGCTTTGGGCTTGTGTTGCGGCCAGTAGAACATTTCACTGGTAGAGGGAAGAATGGATTCAATTAAATACCAGCAAATTCTGGGACCAAACATCACACCGTCTATAAAAAAAATGAAGATGAAAAAAGAAGATGACTTCTACAACAGCATAGAGATCCTAAATACACCTCAAAATCCACAATGGACTACCTCAAGAGGTGCAAGCTGAAGGTTTTGCCATGGTCCTCACAGTCCCCCTTCCTAAACATCATGTAAAATCTGTGGGTAGACCTCAAAATAGCAGTGTGTGCAAGATGGCCCAAGAATCTTACAGAACTAGAAGCCTTTTGCAGGAAGAATAGGCGAAAATCCTGAACTGAAAGACTTTTAGCTGCTACAAAAAGTGTTTACAAACTCTGATACTTGCCAAAGGGGATGATATGAAGTACTGACCATGCAGTGTGCCCAAACTTTTGATCTGGGCCCTTTTCCCTTTTTGTTATTTTGAAACTGTAATAGATGGAAATTAAAAAAAATAATCTTTCTTAAAATATTAAACAAATGCGTCATAGTTACTTTAACCTTTTAGAAATCAGGTCATGTTTTACTTTCTTTTTACTTTTTCGTGCCACTGTAACACTGTGTTTCAAATTGAATTTGTAGCAAGCCTCCATCAAGGTCAAAAGCAGTAAAACGTGGTGATGAAGATGTTTAATATTTAGAGTAAGTTACATAACAATCAGGCCCTTCACACTACATATGAAATATGACAGCTGTGTGACACACTCCTCAGCTGAGGAGGAAAATGCTGTCTGCTGCCTTGTTCCTATTGTCTGGACGTTTGAGAAAGCAGTCCCTAACCTGACCCCTGAGCACCAGGCGGCTGCTTGAACCCAGAGCCAAACCTCTTTTTTTCCATCAAAATTTATATGAAACAATACATTATGTGCTTGGTGAAGATACGTGGCAAAACACTCATAAACATCAAAACTTCTAGACTTGCTGGACTTTGTGTCTGCTTTCACGTCTACAGTAGTGCCAGTAAAGACGCATAACTAAACTTACGGTTGAACTTTAAGGTGCTACTATTTCACGTTAGAAAGAATATTGTTTCATGTTTGTTGATCGGAGTACTATTACGTCTGCCAGTTGTTATAATCCATGTTTGAAAACAATGGAGGTTTCATTTATAAAAATTAACTTGCTGTAAAACAGACAGTGGTCAAAGAACACATTTCGATCTCGATTTTCATAAGCTTATAAGCTTATAAATATAAGCTGTGTCTGAATTCATTTATTCACTCATTCACTACTCCCTATATATTAGACAGTTAGTGCAGTAAATTGTGATGTCAGACACTTATCTTCTATAAAATGTCTGTGCATCATTAAAATGTGGTGGATTGCATTGTAGGACTGTTAGCAGAAAGTCCATGAAGTTAGGGTTTGCTTAACTAACATTAGTCAATAACCCAGTGGCTCTCAAATCTAGGGGCACTGTCGCTAGCGGGACTCTTGTTTGATATGCCTTACCTTTTGTTGTTGAAGTTGCTGAGTGAGCCAGACATCGGACCGAGCAGAGGCAGCATTGACTGTACGCCGTGCCAGTAGAGGGCACCCTGCCTAAAGAAGGCTGCGGAGGACTGACTGAGTGTGTGTACAAGAGGACGTTACCCAGCCCCACCCACTGCCTCAGTCTGTCTACATTCACACCTATGATCCACGAGCAGGCAGCAACAATGGCTGGGGGTGGTCGGGAATTCATTTATTTACATTTTGTGATGATTATTTTTTTTTCCTCTGCCAGAAAGATTCGGGGGTAACCTAAAAACATTCCTGACTAAAGCCACTGAAGCCTGATGTTGATACCGCTGCGTTGTTTGATCAGATGCTTAAAACACAATTCAAGAGGAAAGCTACTTTGACCCCCTTCTATTAATAGAGGCATTACTTAAAAGAATCAACATGAGAACCATTTCTGTTCTGACTGCAGGGATAAACTCACAGATTGAACTGGGGAGGAATATGTCATTTTCCATTTTCATATCCATATGCAAGTATGTGGCAAAAGAGGGGTTATAGCCTGTTAAATTGTCAGTTCAACCAAATCACAAACACTCGTTTTATGCCTCCTTGTATCTAGACATGCAGACTGAGTTGATTTCTAATAAGGCAATCTCTATGAAGGCTTTAGAAGTTGCTATTAAAAAAATAGCTAAAAAATAATTAATTAAAAAAACTAGCACCATGGGTTGAGATTATTTTGTCAAACTACTATTCAAAAATCAAGAATGAACTTTCATCGTCACGAATTAAAGAGTTTAAAAGACAAAATATTTCGTGCTGGAGGAGAACAAAGGCTGGTGCCAGAGGGATTATTTATTATTCATTGCTATTAATAACAGCTTAAAATATATCTGTAAAGCTTGTAAGTTAATGATTTATTAACAGTTATAAAGCCATTAGTTACAACTTATAAGCAGTGAACAACAACAAAAAAAACAATCAACAAAAAGACTCAAATGTATTGAAAAGCTCTGAGAAGATCAACCAGGCCTTTGATCTTAGGTTATTCTGTTACACAACTTAAAAACGCTTTACACTAGCTGACTTATCAGAAAGTGGGACCATTGATTATAACATTTTTCAAATGTCATACATTACAGACAGACCTTGCCAAAATGGCAGCAGAGAATGCAACAAACAGTCACATAAACAGAAAAATTGGTTTTTTGCCTAACAAGAGTCTGTCTGTGAATCAAATGGTCCAGTTTATCATCAGGAAAACTTACCCAAACCTGACGTGAAGATATGAGATATATAAATATAATCTTTATTGTCCCGCAGGAAATTTGTTTTCACAGCTTGTACAACTGTACCAGTAACATACAGATAACCACACCACAGTGTACGGATGACATTCATTCCCCGTCACTCTTCCAGCGCATATACACCTAAACAGTACATACATCACACGAATGGACAACTCTGGCGCTATATGAGCTCATCAGGACAGTTAGTTTAGTAATTCCATGGCAGAAGGGGCAAGCCAGCTCTCCTCCATTCTAGTGTATTTTGAAATACGGATTGAGGGGGTGATCAGTGTTGCTTACATTGTGAGTGCAGGGCGTGAAGTGGCTCTGTCATTCATGTCTGAGATGTTGGGTGTAGAGGAGTGGGTCATTTTGTGTGATCTTGGTAAGCTTGTTTTTCTTGGAGATGGTCAGCATGGTGTAGAAACAGGGGGAGCAGTGGGATCACATATGGATATCTGAAGCTTGTGACCTGTTCTATTGTTTTGCCATGGATGGAGAAGTTCAGTCCAGTGAGGGATGAATTTGGTGTGCAGTGACCAGTTCCTTTGTCTTGTCCACGTGCATTCGATCCATGCCACCTTGTATGGATCCAGCATCTGAGACATTAAATTAGCCAATACAGACAGTATGGACTAAGAAGATCAAGACTTACAGCTCAAAAAGAAATATATACGGAAGAACAAGAAAGGACGCTGACAAAGACGCTGAAATAGACCTTAACATGATGCTAACATGACAGACTGTGTCGTTAGGCAGTGGAGTATGCGGCAAGCGTGAGAATTCATTTTTAATAAAAGAGACCCAATCTGAAAAGGGCTAGACTTGAACCTAACAGAGGTTCATCAGAGGATCATCATTTTCTAACCAATATACTATTGGTCAATCAAATTCCAAAAATAAAATCTGTAATTCAGCAGCATATATCTTTTCCACAGGCTACTGATTTCCTAAAATTTGAGTTGCAGTGATTATGACCGACTACATGATCAGAGCTGATATTGAGCATGCTTGGATCCATTTGCATATTAGACACATTGATACATGGACCTGAGACCTGCAGCAGTAAAATGACACCCTATCAATAACTTTAATTTAGACACATACTAACTTTGGTCCCAGTTCGGGAATTCACTTCCTAAGAAATAAGTGGATCCGAGAAGACTGCAGAGAAGATTTCCTGTAGCTTTTGCACCAGTTTTTTTCAGTCGCAGAGATGTGACGCATTCTACCCCAAACACAGGTACTGTATTTATCAAACTGACACAGAAGGCAGGTGTCACAGTTTGCTGTCATTTGTGTGAGTGTTGGCAGGGTGCATCTCTCTCCTTCTTGCAAATGTATTTAAGTATCACATAAATAATGGGAGGAGACATATTAACAGATGGTGATTATGTATTCTACTGAATTTACTGAGGTCATTCAATTTGCAGCAGTCAGTTTTAGGGAGAAGATTCTCCACCTCTACCACGACCAGGCGTAAGCAGTGCAGACTGGATTTACAAGAGTCTCAAGGAAGGTTGTGGTGATGAAAAGAATGAATCAAATAGAAGCTCATATGCAACTAAAAAGCAAGTATTAGAAAAATTGATCAGTTAGGCTATCAGTTATGAAAACAACGTCTGCTTACTGTAACGCAAACAAATAAGGGACGATGAGTTTTGGTTGACTGTGTGTGCTGTCTCAGTAAATCGGGAGCTGAATACACACAGATTGTAACTGCAAACGCATTGGAAACAGTAACAGCACACATTTGCTTTTGGTACTTTCTTGGTAAATTACACAGTGATTGGCCAGGTGTGCGGAGCTGGAAATGTTGGTGCAGTTTAAACGTCTCAGAGAGATTAGGGAGTGAAAGGAACGCAGCCAGGAGGAGGCCTGCAGACTTTTATTCCCTCCACTCATAGTAGTTTTCCACAGCTGGTGTAAACTTTTGCCTTTTTAGTAAGATCATCTAGTTTATTTGAGGACTTTAGTCTAAAATGTAGTGTCTCCTGGAATAAACTACTTTACCATAACCAGTGTGGTCATAGATCTGTCTGAGCCTTTGTTACCAATCTGTCACTCTCACAGTACGCTCTATTTCCCTCTGTCTGAGCTGTCACCTTGACCTGACTTGCAACACTTATGTAAACTCCTCATGTTTGCCTCTAACACTCTCTCTCTTCTCATTCGTCTCTCCTGCTCCATTTCTTCTTTATCTTTCTCACCAGCCTTCTCTCTTTCCCTGGTGAGAGTTGTGCATTCTTTAAGAAACCAAAGGACTGTCCACAGAGGAATGTGTATCAACAAAATCTGCCTCACCACAACACACTTAAAATGGGAAGAGATATTCGTGGGGCAATTCAGTAATGTTTGCTCTGCAGAGAGAGAGCATCGATATATTTGTATTTATTTCTTTTTGAAATTAGGGTTCTGGGAGCTCAGGCCCATTGTGTTCTGTGTCTACTGCTGAAGCTCAGCGGTAAATAATGAATAAAATAAAACTGTATGGAGAAGAAGTATTTGGAATTTTACAGATGGATTTCATATAGACTGGGAGAATTCAAACTAATGCTAGAAAACATAGAACAGAAAACTGGTTTGCTTGTTTAGGGAAGCTTTCTCATAGGATCAAGTGAGGATTTGTTGGCCTTTATTTACACACTTGTTTGAAAAAACAAACAAACAAAACATACAAAAACATATGTATCTGCTCTGTAAACTGTTGTCATTTGTTTTCCTTTGAGAAAATAATCGTAAACTATGAGAGAGAAATTTAAATGTTGTATTTTTCGGTTTTATGATTGCACACCCTAGTTCTGAATTAATCTGATGGAATACTATTCTGGTGTGTTTATACATAGATGGAGAATTTATTACAATACAGCCAGTTAAATCTGGAATAATGCGGTAAAGTCGGCGTTCCGTCACAGGCAGAGCAGACGGTCACACTTACCCCTATAGCAGCCTGCTACAAGAGCCACAGACACTGAAAAATAGCCCCCACATGAGCTTCCCCGCTAAACTGTAAAAAAAAAAAACATGAACACACATCTTGTCCTGCACCTTAGCTTGTTGAATCAGCCACCAAACATTCACCAGGGGAGAAGTGCAATGTATCAGTTTGTAGGCTAGATAGTTCAGTGGCTGCTCACATCAAACAGCATGTAAACATACTTCCAAATATCACTTCTGTCTGTTAGATGTTGGTGTGCTCTTTACTTTTCAAAATCCCTGCTAACGACTCCCTGTCTGCCCATAACTTGTAACTAAAGCGCAAGTTTGATAACATTGTCTGCTTTTCCCTATGTTACTCCCTATGTTATGTTCCTTAACACTGCCTGCCAGCTGCTGTCAAACACAGACACCGACACACCCCTCCAGCTTGCTGAGGCAAAAAGAAGCATTTCTGATATTTCTCCAGAGATCTTTTTCCTTCCTTTTAATAATACAAAAATATTAACAATACATTAAAAAACACATTGATGTTATTTTAGACTGCAAAAAGGGATGACTTAATGTGATTTCATTGAACTTTAAATATATGCATAAACTGATTCTAACAAAATTGTCACTCTGTGAGGCTTCTGATGAGTCTTGTTGTGAGTTTGTCAGTAGGGATGAGCAGATCATTGCCTTAAAAGTTATAACTACTGATACTAAGACTTTTGAGTATCAGTGCCAGCAGCAATAGGAGTGATACGAAAAAGCACAAAAGAACAAAAAGAAAATAGGATCTGTCTCATGTTAAATTATGCTATGACCACATGAACACTTTTTGTAGTACTGCACTCTGCTGTTCTGCTGCTGTTGTGTGCAGCACTCACCTCTTTAGATCATAGAATCAATAATCATTTGTTATTTACCATTGAAAACTGTGTTCACAGACATGTGGTTAAAGAAAGAACTGAGAATAGTTAAATGAAATTACTTATATTTTTCAGATCGTTCAGTGGCACTGAAAATGTATTCAGAAGCCTTTTCAGTATTGCTCTTCAGTAGCCCATTATGACAAGTTCACCTCATAAATCATGAAACATGGCTGTCTTCTACATAATAGCTGCTTTTAATGATAAAAAGTATTGGTAGGGATATCTTTTTCCATGATGCTGGCCTGTTTCCTCCAAATTTCCTCCAAAGTCTGTCCAAGTTAATTAAACCCAAATTTAATTTGAATGCCTTGCACAACCAACTCTGCAATTATATGAAATGCTCTTTGACGTGTATGGTCACAAAGTCGTAAACGTGAACATGGTATTTTTGTGTTGAGTACATTTGAGTGACTGTGATACAGTATAGTGACAAACTGGCATGGCATAGTTACTGTACAGTACATACTGCAACTTAGACAGTGATGCATTATGGTAGCCTCCTTGTATCAACTGCACTGCAATTTGCATCAAACATGTATGATTATCCCTGTGCAGTCTGCATGGAATCTTTGCTCCAATGCTCTGATGACCACATCACTTTACCTCAACAGCCCATGCAAGGTCTTGTTGGATTTGTTGTCATCATTTTGAATAAACGCTTGTCAGAGCAGTACTGCTCTGACCAGCAACGGCTGTTGCTGTGTCACGCTAATCCTGTTGTGGAAATACAGTTGTCTGGCAGACATATAGTGGTACAGATGTTTCTGGGATTTCATTGCAGCCATCTCCTTGGTGTTGTCCTTGAGACGTCGAGATGTGGGGGCATTTTGCAAGAAATACTGGAGGGAAGAGGAACAGGGGAATTACTGTTTTTAATGAAATAACCAATATCATGGAGTCAGTGTCATACACATCAATTATAATGAAGGTCCCTGACTACATGAGCATAACTGTAAGACTATACTTTTGTAAAAATACATATTCTGTGCCTATATAGATACCACATTTTGCTTTCATACTGTGGAATCAAGCATATTTTAATATGATATCTCACAGCAGTGTACCGTCTGTGTAACTCTGGCTACTGTTTGATTTTATTTTTAAACAATGACTGCTTCATTCGACTTGTGTGTGGAAAAGTGAGATTGCATAATCACAACCAAATGACTCGACTAAGCACATCAGGCCTTCAACAAGCTCCAAAAAAAGCAACTCTGCCTCAGATTGCTCGATGGCGGGTGGCGGAGGAGGAAGTAGGTAAGGTTATCCTTTGCTATCAGTTTGATAATCCCAACATGATGTGACTGCTTGTTATTAGAACAAAGCTCGTTGGCTGTTCGGCTCCCTTGGCTGCTTTCCTTATCAAAACTCCACTGCTCGATGCTGCTGTTGTCAAGTGTCCTTGAACGCCACTAAGCGCTTATTCTAGATAACAGGCAGCAGTGTGTGGGAGAGGCCAATGGGAATCAGCTCCCTGACGTGGAGGAGCAGCCTGACATGTACTCTAGCTACAGTAAATCAGAGAGCAGAACAGCTGTCACAATACTGTGTGTGTGTGAGTAGATGTTCGCACATGTACAGTACATAACAGTACATGCCTTCTTGTTTTCTGTGGGGGGAGGATTTGATTTTGCCTAAAACAGTCAGCTGTATCCATACACTCTGATGTCACATTAACTCACCATTGAATGCATTACACCCTAGTATTCCAGTTATGACGGGGTTTTTGGAGCATCCATCATATCTGTGCATATAATCATCAAATCCTGGCTTCAAATAACAGGATAAATCTTAATCCTGGTTCCGAGAAGCTCTAATAAGATATAGATAGAGGCAGGGGTACTGGGGCATATAAACACAATATAACCAGTTTCCACGTCAGGAACTTTCCCAAGGGCCCGGAAACCATGCACCAACCAAGCACCTTACCTGTGTTTTGTTTAAAGGAACCAGGATCTAAGTTTGGCTCCTGGACAAGATTTCCTGGGTTAAGGCATATCAGGGAGTTTGCTGCACTGAAAATTGCTCAGTGGTTGAGCTCACTGGTTGCAACACTGCTACAATTAATGTACATCATTCACACAATAAACAAGCATTGTATACCACTATTATTAGGACAGGTGGAGGATATGTTTTATGATGCTTCTATAAAGTAGTGACAAAGATAGTCCAAATAAGCTTACAGCAGGACCGAACAAGAGGAAGAGAAGAAACAGTAATCAAGAGACAAAGACAGCCAAAACTTAATTTGCTTTTCATTCATTGTCGTTATTTACTAAATCTGAGATAAATACTAAATACTAAGTACAGTGTGAATGTTGTTGTTTCTTAGTGTGTGAAAATTGCATCTAAGAACCCCTCTGTTGTTTTTTATTTAATCAATTATTGGACTAATGTGCATAGTCGATATGGCTCAACAGCCGCAAAATTGCGTTAAAGGGACCTGTGGTTCCCAAGTTTAGTTCATGTGGTACTATGTTCCTGGAACTATGATGTTAAAATGGGGCTCATATGCTCAACTTCCTCCTAAACTCTAACTGGTAGTAGTTAATGAAACAAAAATTGATCTTGAATGATTAAATGATGACCTATACAATGAAATGTACTGCAAATTATACATACATTTGTATCAACTCTTGCTCTTGCTCTGACACATCTATTCCAAATCCAGCTGTGGCAAATGCAGAAGTTTACATGCAGCCAGAAAGCAACTGTAAACCAACAACGTTAAGAATGTGTGCACATATTGTATGTAGATATACACTTATCTGCATGCCTCCTTGCTTGTGCATGTATGCTCGCATGCACATGTATGTATTCAGGAATGTTAGTATGTTTTTTTTTTGAGAGAGAGAGAGAGAGAAATCAGGTGATAAATGAACAAGTGGAGGAGAACAGCTGGCATGGGAGATTTGAGACATTCAATTTAACTTGATAAACTTCCTCCACACATACACAGACGCAAACACACACACACACACACACACACACACACATACACACGGGCATGCACACACTCTAACACAAACAAACAAACTCAGCAGAAAAGAAATAAGGAGAGCATGATACCAAAGCATGGCAAACCATTATAGCTTCCGATCTCCCAGGAAGGTATACATACAGAAGGGTGAACAATTAAATTAAAAGTCTGAATAAAATGAGTGTAGAAGCATAACAAATGGAGATGCCTCCACACAGGGTACGAGGGCTCACTGAATGGTTTGATGAGTATGAAAACGATATGAATCACAAGCCAGGCCTTTGCAGTCACCAAATCTCAATCCAACTGCACACCTATGGGAGATTTGGAGTGACATGTAAGACAGCTCTCTGAACCACCATCACCATCATTAAACACCAAATGAGGAAATATCTTTTGGAAGAATGGTGTTCCATCCCTCCAGTAGAGTTCCGGAGACTTGTAGAATCAATTCCAAGGCGAAGTGAAGCTGTTCTGGCGGCTCGTGGGGGCCCAACACCTCACTAAGATGCTTTATCTTTTCATTTAATTTGTATCCTGTCTGTGCATCCTTTATATATATTTATATTGGTGCACACACACACACACACACACACACACACACACACACACACACACACACACACACCACCTTACAACACATCACTGTGTGAGTCACCAGTACTTTCATGATGGCTAAGAGAGGGAGGATGAGAGACAGAGAAAGAGAAGTAGGTAGGTTGAGTCTGATTACTGTGCTGTGTGTGCATGGATGTAGAACATATGGATTTGCTTTTATTAACAAATAAATCCAACACAAAAACAGGCACACACATACACACACACACACACACACACACACACACACACACACACACACACACACACACACACACACACACACACACACACACACACACACACACACACACACACACACAAACACACACACAACAACAACCCTAAAAACAGTGTAATCACACTACCTTACTTATTTACTCATCAACAAAAGTAGTGGTACGTTGCCACATTACTTTCTGTTACTCAGCCCACCTCCTTCAAAGGTTCCTTTGGACAACTCTAAATTTCTTGTGTTTCTCAGATTTTAGGTGGAATTATAACATGAGATTAACAAGATAAGACTAACCTGTTCAGTATATTTTCCTTTTACCTTTAGCAAACTAACATAATTTTCTTAATACTGAGTGTTAGACATGAGTCCATAACAGCAGACACGTATACATCCATATCATCTGCACACATCTGCATAGACTTTTCGCCAAAAGTTTAGAGATCTCAAGGTTTTAAAGGAACTTCTACATGTCCTAGTTATGATTACCACTTGAAGACATATTTTCCAGCAAATCAGATATGATATGAAAAAAGCTTTAGTCAGAGGAAACTGGTTTGAACTGCTGGGCTTTTGTTTGTGTGTTTGTTTTTTCCAGTTTATTGTGAAGCAAAGATCAGCATCGCAGCCTAGACAAGTAGACAAGTGACAATCCTGATGATTTTGACTATTCTGGACCATATGTTCATCTCCAGACAGAGCAGAGAATAAACTGGCAGTGATTTAAGCATAAGCGATGCTTTTAGGGTGAAGTAGCGATTCAGTCAAAGTGAAGGGCCCTCAAAGTGGCCCCTGTAGACTTGGTGACTACCGCTGATGTCTGCATTGGCCTCTTGTCCCACACATCACCTCTCCTCCAGCATAAAAATAAACTCATCCACCACGTTTATCATAGCAACGATTCCCTTCCTCCTTCTTTTCATCCACCTACCCATCCTGCTCCACGCAAGACCCGCTGAGAGCTCCTCTTCCACCCACTCCATGCTGGCTTGAGCAACATCGGGATGCATATATAGCCCAAATAGCACTTGAGTGTCACTTGTTTCTGCTGGTTAGGGGGCTGATCTTTGCCTCTCGATGTCTCTGAATGGCTCTGAGCCTGCAGATATGTTGGGCCCAGAATAGAAAGCAGCTACTTCAGCCTCAACCTCTAATTCACTGTGATACAATGTTGAACACATTGAATGGACCCGCATGCAGAGACATTCTTTGTCATGCAGCATTTTCTGTCTGTCATTTGTTAGTGAAGCTATAGTTGGAGACTACTATCACTCCCTCTAGTTTATCTAGGTCGCTCTTTTTATGGGAGTCTGTCGGGTAGCCTGATACTTTAACATTTTATTAGGACTATAATTGGATAGAGGAGACATTTTATTTTTTGTTACATCCTTTAATGGTGTGTTTTTCTTTACTCTGGTATATCAAAGGTTTTGGATGGGAAACGAAATTTAATTGGTACTTTGAGGCCCCCCTCTTTGAGAGCACATAGGAATGAGGTGAAGTAAACACTTTGTGTTGCCTGTGGTCTGATAATGGGTTGTAATAATGATTGATAATGGGTTAGCACAAAATTAGCACCGTTAAGTTCTTCTTTTAATTGCTGCGTTTGCCATTGCACTGTAAAATTGCATATGTGCTGCTAAATTATATGAGGGTCCTCACCTTTCTGAGAAAAACCGCTGTATACTGTCTTTTAAATAATAATGACACAGCAATAATTCTCCATTTTATCACTCTGCTTCTCATACCTGTGCCAAAGTGAAATAAAATGCTTTAGAGACACCTTTCCAAAGAT
The DNA here is from genome assembly GCF_016859285.1 of Xiphias gladius. Taxonomy (NCBI): domain Eukaryota; kingdom Metazoa; phylum Chordata; class Actinopteri; order Istiophoriformes; family Xiphiidae; genus Xiphias; species Xiphias gladius. Next base: position 27,945,327 of record NC_053418.1, on the reverse strand, counting down.
GTACTTGGTTGGGCTGCGTTCAACAATTTTAGTAACTTTCTAAAACCGACAATCCGACAATCACTCCCACTTTCTGCAGTGATTTGGTTGGGGTGGATGGAGGACACACGACTGTCACACAGGAAACTGGAGTTTGCATCCAGAGTTCCGTCTGTGGTCAGGTTTAAGCAACAAAAGCGCTTTGGTTAAATTTAGGGAAAGATGGTGGTTTTGGTTGAATTAAACAGGTTGTGTCTTAAGTGATCTGGATCTTTCCTGAACTTTAACAAAGTGCTGTAAGAGTCTAAATGAAACCATAAAAAAGTTTAATAATGCTGTATTCACTACATGTGGATATTGTACTGTAAGGAGAAGAGGACTTGGTGGAAAGGAGACAGTGTTGGGCCATTGCCATTGAGCCAGTGTTGGGCCATTGCCTTTTGACGTGATACAGAAATGACTTCAGATGAATTAGTTTGTTTACAGAACACTAGCACATTTAGGTCTCTAACAGTAGATTGTTGAAAACTTCCAGGAGGCTCAGTTGTTACACAGTTACAACAGTTATTGACAGCTTCTACATTTACTGTTCCAAACACGCAGGACATGATACGTGACTTGCACTTTGAGCATTTCTGCTGCCTGGATAGTCATGAAAAACTCCTGGTCTAATCATCAGTACATAAAATTAGGCAAGTGTGTTGGAGAATATCTGGTTCTTTGATTTTGGTCAGAAACATTCAATTGCAGAGTTTAGAATTTTGTTGCATGTGCCGCCACCAGCGATTCCACTTTGCGAACACCTGATAAAGCATTTAGCAGTTCAAACAGGTTCACTTTGGGTAAATCATGGATGATTTACAATGATGGGATGGCATTTTGTTCCTAGTTGTAATCTCAGCTGTAATCTCAACAGTGTTCTGAATTTGCTGTAGCTCTGACTGGCCTTTTTTTAACAGCATTGACAGCTAAGGCTCATGGTTATTGTAGAATTAGGTGTCTCTCTACTAGTAAAAATTGAATGTAGACTAATGGCCATAACATAAATCTTTATTAACTTTTAAGTTATCTAAGAGATGCCTGTGTTTGTTTATTATTTATCATTTATCATTAAAAGTTTAAAATTGGAATTTACAGTGGGGTAAAATGCTTCCAAAAGCAGTGGCTTCTCCCACCTCACACCACACAGCCCAGCCAGAACCATATAAGGTGCGAAATTTGGTGGAATACTGAATGTTAAAGATGTAGAAGGAGCTGGCTGCAGATGTGACAGATGAACATCAAACCAGTTGTTGTGTATCACAACCTTGCACCTCTTGAGTGGAGAAGAAGGATTCACATTATGACGATGCTCCTTTTGAGTTTTCTTTATTTATAAAAATCAGGTATACATAGTTTGCAGGGAGAGAATCATTGAGGTCAAATTAAAAAGCTTGCAAGGGTCCAGTCGAGTCCGATTCTCCAATTCTGATTCTCTAATTCTGATTCTCTAATTCTGATTCTCTAATTCTGATTCTCCAATTCTGATTCTCCAACAATATCAGGGTGTTGTCCCAAATATATAGGCTTATGCAAATCAACCCTTAAATATTCAGGATATCCCACTCCCAACTTTGGTTCTTTACCAATTAGGGTCAGTTTCAGTGTTCTCACTCCCCAATTGCTCATCCCACATATATCACTTTATCTCTGTTCTGACATTAGGCCTTATTGAGGCGAGATGGAGCTTAGGCTACACGTTGACGTAAACCTGTGTGTCCTTGAACCAGGCAACACAGAATTTGACAGAGGCTGGAATTCGTAAAAGCACTCCCTGTGTCAATTCACACAGAGCTACAGTTTACGAATTTGGGAAAAACCCTCTTAACCGGTTATGAAATACACAATACAGTCCAAGAGTAAACAAATGTTTTTTCCCGAGAGAAAATGGATGTGTCTGTTCAGGAGGCACAAGTCTGCTAGAAGCGAATGTGATACCTTAAAGCTTTATTAATCCATTCATGGCCACTAGGGGCTAGAAGAACTCAAAACAACTGACAGCTAACAGACACGCAGCCCTCACAGAGTTGTTTTGGCTAATGTTAAAGCTGCCAGTATGCTTCATCAGAAGTACTTGTCCAATGGATGAAAATGAGTGCAACACTATGAATGCCTTCAAGCAGAGACTGTCTGAAATTGTGCATTGTATTCAACGATACCATGTCTCCTCCCTCTCTATGATGGTTGGTTTTTCACCCCATCTTCCAGTGTGGCTCTTTAGAACATCACCATTTGATTCCCGATGTGTTTGGACAACACAAATCAAATATCCTTTTTCTGATTTAAAGCCAAAATGTTTCAATTTTTCTTCAAGTTTTTCTTATATTAAAAATACCCAAAACCTTAACCATGCTTGCGTAACTAAACCCAACTGTTAATTATACTAATCACATGACAAACAGTAGAGAGCCATATGTGGTTGGTTGAGTGTAAGGTTAATATGATTTGTATTAATTAATGAGTAACTTGCATTAAGGTGTTCTTGCTCATTTCATTTTTGTAAAGTAAAATGTAAAGTCTTGTAAGTCCCCGGTGCCAGAACAATGTATGAGTGAGCAGAAAGTGTCATTCATTTTCCAAACCCAGATTGTCATAGCTGGTTTTGTGGTTTTCATGCCTAAAACCTTCACAACAACACTGAACTAACCTTCTCTAATAGTGAGCCCATTTCCATTCGCTGAAGAACTATCTTCTGTTGGGCTACTTGGACAGACCTCTGATTGTTCTGTATTTGACACTCTGCTCTGAGACCATAAAGCCAACTGTTGAGCTATCTATAATTACTTCCTCATAGAGACTGGACACCTGTCACAGCAGCTTTCCATCATCCCCCCTCATTCCTCTCCAAAGAGAAATAATTGAGCTCTCACACAAAATGGGGAACTTTTCATGTCCCATCAAAAAGCTGTTGTGCCATTTTAATGGTGACATACAGTATCTGGGAGTGCTGCAGGATGAGCATCATCCATCACAGATGTAGTTAGGGCAGAGGTGTAGACCAGACCCAGTTTCCAGCAGAAAGGCGGCCTAAAATATACTACTGAACAGTACCGAAATGTATATATGTGTATAAATGTATGTATATACAGTACTTGCAGGAAGTTCTTGTGCTTTGCCTAAATGTAGTCAAGTAGAAATGAAAGTATATATTCCCTCAAAATTAGTTAAAAACATGTTATTCAAGATGCACAAAGTTAAAGTTTCTGACGTTAATGTTTAGGAATTGTCATGTCTTTCTCAAAAAGTGCATCTTGGACAAAGGCACACACACAGAGTACATAAATCATACTTGAGTGTGTACAGTTTGTACGAAGGGAAACTGTGGTTAATTACAGCTTGGCTACTATTTAGGTAGTTCTTGCCATCGGTTCTTTTGGTGATGGAGATTAATCTGGATAAACTGGTTTTTAACCACTTTATTTGGAGTTCAAACTGAAAGTGAGTGCATCTGAAATGTCGCTAATATTCCACCATGTTGTGAGCAAGCTCAACAATGGCGAATATGCTAAGTCAAAGTTGAAGCAGTAGGTGGGTCTGTAACTATGGTCGATGTTTACATCAGACAGTCTGAATAATAATTTTACAGTACAGCCTTGTTTTGTTGTTCAAATTATTTTGGCTGGAAGTTTGTTTACAACCTGTCTGATTGTCTGTCTGCTCAGGTTTCTTGACACTCTAGACCTTTTTTTTTTTTTTCTTAACAATGACACTAATTTCTCAACAGTTACTTTGGTGACAACAATCAACAACCAACAGTCCGAGATAATAAAAAAGGCCCAAATTGTAATAACTGGTAGTTTTCCCTTTAAAATAGTCTTAATAAAGTTAACTCATACAGACTATATGGAAAGTCTTTATACTGAGTAATTTAATGCAGTTTCTTGTAATAGTAAAGATTACTAACAACACCAACTGCAAAATAATACAATGATACACCAAAAAAAAAATAAATGAAACGTAAGTCCAGCTACTTCCCCGCTTCTGGCCTCCAGAGATGGGGGCCCCCAACAGTTTTTGGACAGCGGATTGTTTTACTATTGGCAAAATAATTAAATGACCAGCTGATGGGGAATAACTTGGGGTTAGGATGAGATTAAAGATGTATAAGACACATTGCATCACAGAAGATGAACAAAGACATAAAAATGTTGGTCATACAGGTAAAACATGAGAGTCATGCAGGCTGACATAGGAGTTGAATGCAGGGTGGCTTCTCTGCAGGTGCACTGAACTGATACTAACTGGACCAGGGAGTGATAAATATAATTCTCATATTTGTTGGTATGGTAGATAGAAGAAAAGACATCAGCAATAATGCTCAGTGTTAATAAAAACAATATATATATATATATATATATATAGATAAGAAAAAGCATGAACTAATGAACCACAAGCATGTGACAACTTAATATATCCGTACTGATCCACTGCCTAGTGGATGAAAACCACTGCTCAAGATGCTGTGATGTATTGTTTACACCCCACGATAATGAAGTTTTGACAAAACGAACAAAACAACTTTGCTATTCTCCGTCATACCAGTAGTTGGGCTACACAGTAATGTTTGTCCTAAACGTAGCACTAGAGGAAGGGTCAGCTAGGTCAGTGAAATCGTAAGTGTTATCTAAAATCATAAGTGATTTCCTTGGCAGAATGAATGTGCACAGGCAATTTTGGCAACCTGTTTTAGAGAAAACTTGTCCAAAGTTGACATTTTGGTAGGTGGTGCTAGGTGAAAGCTCGTGGGGTGTCCAAAATGAAAAAAGTGCCCATTGGATTTTGATACAGTATTTCTTGTGTGGAATACCAGACAGATTGACGGAGTGACTGCACAACTTTGCCCTTTGGACTATACACCCTTTTCACAGCAGACATTTTGACTTGTCAAAGCAAGAAAAGCACAGGACTAATTAGTAACATTAGCGATGGCTCCCAGTAAGCCATGTCAGTGACTGAGCATGCACAATACTAGAGCCCTGAACTGCAATATGTAGAATTGCTTAAATAAATTAATATTTCTTTTATTTTCATTTATTTACGGCACACCTAAATAATAAGTGTTAAGATTATAGCACATTGTTATTTCCAGGGTAGACATTAGGTTTTTTCTTTTTTTCAATGCTGTATTTATTCGATGGCGTATGTAAAAGTTGTAATGCTAATTGTGATTAGCACCCTATCAAGCTTGCGACATTAGCCTAGCTCTCAGTGTGGTAGTGTGTTTGGTATTTGCTAAGACCTAAAGCTGAAACTACCTTGGTATGATGTGATGTATGAGCTTTAGGTTGATTAAAGAGACTCAGGAGACGGACATTTGCATTCATTAGACACAGAGGACATAGTAACTCTCTTGGACGCTGTGAGCCATAGATGTCTCCCTCTGGCTAAAGCTTCGGTCTGAATTGTTGTCACCAGCCAGAGCACCGTGTTGGACTGCTATAGCAGCAAGCCTGAAATCCACCACAGCCTTTCTCCACCTTTCCTCATCTGTTCTCTGTCTCTCTTGCCCTTGCTTCATGGACTTGTGAGTACAAACTAACACTGTATGTGTGTTTTATTCTGGTATCTCACACTAGCAGTTGAAGCAGTCATTTGTTTTAGGCCATTGGCTCCCAGTCTCAGGCCTGTAATTATTTTTGGTTAAAGTGAATATTTTTTTTATTTCAGTGATAGTGAATGTTTGTGTGTGGTAAGCTAGTGAAAGGTTATTTTCCAAACTGAATTTAAAGCATCGTTTTTGGGAAATTGAGTGAAAACAGAATTTTTTGGAAAAAGGAAACACATTGTTTTATTTATCTTAAATATTTATTGAGATAGTTTTTTTGCACAAGCGGTTAACACATCTGTTTTAAGTTTTAATTTAAATTAACATCTCTTCTAGAATGTGACATTATCAATTTAAGTCATGGTTTGATTATCTCAGATTGCAGCCACAAAAGCAGTTGGTCAGCATAGTGTGGAGGTGTGTTAATAGAACACATTCAGGTGAGGTGAGGTAATAAAACTACTGCTTTTCATTGAGGCACACTGTTGGAACGTGTCCTTTTCAGTCTGTAGCTGGGGATTTTTGGAAATAAGATGATATGTTACTCAAGCAAGACTGGTCTTCATCATGTGGCGAGTGCATACTGCATTCTCTTCGGCCTCTGCTCAGCCTGACATACGCCCTTCCGGGCTTTTTTTAACTCCTGAGACTTAAGGCATTGAGGCTAAAACTAACCTGCATTAGCCTGATGATCAAACATGTTGAAATTATTGACAAAGCACGGAAATCACAACACGCCAAGGGAATGACAGACAGACACGCAAAACATTACTGTCACGACTTAGCAATTCCTATAGAACAGAAGAACTGACCTGGAGAAAAAAGGGTACAACACGGCTGGACATTCATGAGAAGTGGGTGAAGAACTTGTCAGACAGAGGAGTCACCCAACCAGAAAAGGACTTCTTAGTCAAGGGACTGACCTTTGCAGTAACACTGGAACAGATACCAGTGCTAGACCTCATCATGGCCACGGATGCAAACCTGTGGCTGACTTATGCCAGAAATGAAACAAATTCTGCCTCTAGAGCTGCTTTGCTTTCAAAAAATGTTGCACAAATGAAGCTGTCATGTTCAAGGTATGATAATTCAATTCAATTCCATTTTATTTATAAAGTGCCAAATCATAACAGAGGTTATGTCAAGGCACTTTTCATGTAGAGCAGGTCTAGACCGTACTCCGTACCGTACTTAAAATAATGTGACAGCAGTTGACGCAGAGTAGAAAATTAACAGGGATGGACACCCAAACACAGCTGCTTGAACAGCAGACTTTTAACAGCTCTATCATTTGTGTACTTGTCAGGTGTGAGGCTGTGCAATGTTCATTAACCCCACTCCAGCTACAATAACCTTCCCTGCACTGTCCCCTACCCAGACATGATAAATTGGCTTGCCACATTGTTGGCTGAGCCCAAGGCTTTAGTTTGTGCAGATTTTTGCAGGGTATAGTTCAGCATGCCAGCCCTTTCAGTAATACTAGTTGTACATCAATGCACTCTCCCAGAAAACAGGGTTCACTTCAGTTTGTCTGAAGTGAAATATCCATCTTGTGAAAATTTGACATCTTACTAAATTAAACATTTAATTTGAATGGCCTTAAAAAGGAGTGTTGGCAAATGATGCCTTTTGGTTGACAAAATCCCAGAATTTGCAGATACTTGTATCTTTATATTTATGTAAAATCTATGAAAGTTTGAAATAAGGGAATAATTGTCTCCCAAAATATTGCATTCTACTTAAGCTGCAGAGGGGTTGTCACTTGCAAATGGGAGGAAACAATCTCAGAGCAAAGCTCGATGTCCAGATGCTAAGTGTCCGTGGCATTCTACATCTGAAAAGAAGCAGCTGGGAAATGTAGGTGAGGAACATAAATGAGAAATACTTTTCAACTCTCTCAGCAACCACTGCTGAGCACTGTAAAGCTTTTTAGCGAACAAAAGCAGACAACTGTGTTCGTAAATATTTAGTGGTCATACTGGTCTGCTGCCAAGAAAGAATCAATTGACCGAAGAAATAAAGTTTTAATTGAGTCCTATTTTCTCAATTTAATACATACTGCCGAGATTACACTGTTCCTGACACTATTTCACACAGAGAGGCTTTTTTACTCTTAACCATGCTTAATCACCAACCATGCTGCAGCAAAGGCTCTTTACCAGGACTCAAGAGACAGAACCACGCTCACTCTTGCTGGTTTCAATGCATACATGTTTTTCATTATTTCATGATAACCTCTAAGGTTTGTCCAGAACCTAGTCTTGCAACATTTCAGACTTTTTTACTTCAACATTGTATATAATGATGCGCTGGTGAGGAAATTAAACGTAGCAGGTGGACTGGTGAGTGAATGAATCTTGCAGTGTGTTATCTGACTCAGCTGAAGAGCTGCTGGCACTGACTCTCCCAGGCCACTTACTGCAATCACTGCACTCAGCTCTTTCTCCTATCAACAGGGAGAAGCACTGCAGTCCCACCAAATGGTTCCAGTACACTAAATAGACTTTTGGCATGCTTATTTCTTCCCGCCTAAAGACACTGCAGTTCCACAAATAGAATTTAAACACAGAGAGTGAAAGGGACAAAAGAAGAGACAAATGAGACACATTTTATACAAGACACTTTTTTTCACAATATAAAAAGTGATGAGTTCAAACAACTTTATTAAAGTCTGTAAATGAAATTCAAAAGAACTAAGTTGTATCAACTGTAATGGTCAATTTTGAACATATTTACCAACTCGTCTTTATGTGTATATTACATCAAATCTGATTTGTAACACAGCAGAGTAAATTTAAACATGGTTTAAATTTAAACATGTAAACACTGTAAACAAAATCAGAGGTAAAGAATTTGTGAGACATTAGAAGAAAAAAACCTGAAAATATTAAACCTCTATAAAAGTTCAGTTTAGCCATTTGGTTACAATAGATGCAGCTTACCTAAAAACCTTCACAGCACAGACACACGGCACTAAGACATTTGATGCGTGCCTCAAGGAAGTTGGCATTAATCATAGTTTCCAATATGACAAACCTCTGAAAACTCAAGACAGTTTTAAAGTGCAGGTCAACATCACATTCATAAACACAGTCCATTAAACCATGATCTCTAATAAGAAGTTCTCAAAACATTAAAGGAAATAACTAAGTTCCACACAATAACCCACATACTGGAGTACACAGTAGAAAGAGCCTTGCACGAGCTGTGTCAGTCCAAAAGCCATGTTTGATCATCTAAGCCAGGCTAATGCAGGTTAGATTTAGCCTCAATGCCTTAAGACTCAGGAGTTAAATAGCCTGGCCTAGTCAGGCCGAGCAGAGGCCAAAGAGAATGCAGTATGCACTCGCCACATGATGAGGACCAGTCTTGCTTGAGTAACATATCATCTTATTTCCAAAAATCCCCAGCTACAGACTGAAAAGGATACGTTCCAACAGTGTGCCTCAATGAAAAGCAATAGTTTTATTAACATGAGCGTGTTAGACCTTTTTCAGACTGTCACCTCACCTGAATGTTTTCTATTAACACACTCTATGCTACGCTGACCAACTGCTAATCACAGCTAATCAGCTGTGTTGAGCACCATTGTGCATCCTCCTTTATTGGCCAGCAAGATGCTGATGTTCTGGTCCCTTTGTAGCTTTTCCAGTGCCTTCCTCTGGATGGATGGTGAGGTTGAAAGGACGTTCTTTCGCACTGGCGAGGGCAGCTGATACCTTCAACCTGAGTTGTTTGGCCTCAGTATCTGCCAGATTGTTGTTTCTGATGGCTGATCCGTGGCAATGATGAGGTCTAACACTGGTATCTGTTCCAGTGTTACTGCAAAGGTCAGTCCCTTGACTAAGAAGTCCTTTTCTGGTTGGGTGATTCCTCTGTCTGACAAGTTCTTCACCCACTTCTCATGAATGTCCAGCCGTGTTGTACCCTTTTTTCTCCAGGTCAGTTCTTCTGTTCTATGGGAATTGCTAAGTCGTGACAGTAATGTTTTGCGTATCTGTCTGTCTTTCCCTTGGTGCGTTGTGATTTCTGTGCCTATTCAACAAAGTTGGAGTGCTTCTCAAGGGTTTCACTGGGTATATGTGATGTCAGTTCCTTAAGCATCTGTTCAATCTTTACTTTAAGGGCGTTGGTGGTAAAATGAACCTTTCTCACTCTCTCTCTACACTCATTTTTGTGGCTGCAGTCTGTATGAGGCAGTCAAGCCATGGCTTTACTGGTTTAACAGTAATACATTAAAATCTGCATTCACAATATATTTCTATAATGTCAAATTCTAGAAGAGATTTAGTGTTCAAATTAAAAGTTAGGACTAATATTTTTAACCACTTATGCAAAACTAATAGAAAATATGTAAGATAAATAAGAATAAAATATACAAAAGCACTGAAGTGTGTTTCCCTTATAACTCTGCATCTTTTTCAAAAAATTCAATTTTCACTCCATTTCCAAAGAATGAACCTCTAAATTCATTTTGGAAAATAACCTTTCACCACCTTACCACACACAAACATTCAGTGTCACTGAAATAAAGAATTATATGCTTTAACCAAAAATAAAATGATTCAGTCCTTGATATAGCCTGGGAACCAATGGCCAAAAACACAACTGCTTCACCTGCTAGTGCAAGCTACATAAATAAAACACATATGCAGTGTTAGTTTGTACTCACAAGTCCATAAAGCATGGTGTAATGTAAGATGTTGTAATTTTGACACTTTTAAATAGGTGTGACTTAAATGAACAAAACAAAAAGGATAATTAATTTATTTTAGCAGATGTACATTTTAAATGTAGGTAGGAACTGAACCAGGGCCAAGCTTTTTACAGCTTAATGTGTTAGCAAACAATTTCTTATTTACACACACAGAGCAACATGACTATTCATTTGGAGTTGTGTTTATGATTAAACTAAGTCCAATATTCACTCTGCTTTTAGCTCCATTTTGGTCTAAACCAACTCCTGAGAAAGATTGGCTTTCTGGCTCCTTAGTTGCTAAATGTTCCATTTTCTCCACCAGCTAGTCGCAAATTTTTTTTATCTGCTGTTTGGTGCTGTGCCGGTGGTGTACAGAGGGTCTTTGTCAGAGCTTTTTACCTAAAAATAGCTGCCTGCTGCTTCTGAAAACAAAGTTGATGAGAGCGCTGAGGCTAATCCTTCGGATTACACATAGTCACAAAGTATTGATAAGTACGGCTTTAAGTGTTTGCTTGTGTGGGGGAAAGTGTGCTGTCTCATCACTAAGCTGATCTCACACTAACCACAACCTCCATGGTTGATCTATGAGAGTACTTAAGTGACCGGGACGCCCTCAACACACACAGTGTTGTGGCTAGCTGAGGTTCACAGGGAGGAAGAACTCAGTGGGAAAAGCAAAAAGGCACAGCAGCAAACCAATTTTTACACAATGTAGAACAAAATAACAACAATAACAAAGCAGGAGCTAAAATGAGACTTGCAAGCATAAATCTTATTCCCACGTGCATGCTAGGATGTGGTTCCCTACATAGCTACCTCCAGGGATGCTATGATATATTCAAAAACTGATCCATAAAACCATCCAACCTCAGCCATCATCAACCATTTGTCTTTTGTACACCTGTGGGGGCTCAGGTGCTCAGCTACAGTATATATGGTTAGCCTCAAGACCTGTGTGCTGTGAAACCTCTTAGCACAGTACACAGCCAGCGTGTCTGGATATGATGGTGTTCATAAGCAGGAACATGAGTGTCACATAGCATCTCAACACACGTCTGCCACTGCTACTTTTGCCGGTGATATGGAAGCTCAGGAGGTGCTGATTTATGACCATGGCACTGCCAGAGTGACACATGGAGTCACAGTGCTGAGACACACTGAGCATCCGTCAACCAGGCAGGGACAGCCATCCCTCAACCTCATATCACCAAATCATTGGAAGGGAGGAAGCAAAGCAGAGGACTGGTTTTAAACTTCAAATACTTAGATAAGTTGTGGTGGACTGGAGGAAAAAAAAGAAAGGCATTAATAATTGAATTCTTTATCGATCACTGAGGAAAATTTTCTATCCTCTTAATCTTCCAAAGGAAGAGGCCAAAGGATTTGGTCAGCTACAGAACAGCAGCCCTTTAGCCGGTGGCGACTAAGTGTTCTGCTCAAGGACACTTCAACAGGGCAGATTTGCTCCAGGGTTGGGGTTAAACCCGGGACCTTTATTGAAATGGAAAGTTGCCAGGAGGACTGAAGGAGAAGTAAGGTTAATGACAGAATGAAGAGAAACTGCAAAACATATTCAGCAATGTGAGTGGAATGGGACTCTGGCTCACGCAAAATATGTACGTGTTATACACATTTTTCTTTGCCAAAGAAGTGTGACCTTCTTATACTTCACAGAAGTCACAGGGAGGAGGACAAGAGGGGTATTAGGATTTATAAAGTACAGGATTCTGACACCAGACACTGAGGTTCGTGTTCTGCGTGCTGTTTGGTATAGCCTACTAATATGCTTGGTTAAAGCCGCATTGCCACTTGGGTACAGCAGAATAAGCTATAAACACAACACTGATATATTATCACCTTATAAATTTGTTAGGGTGAATGTGTTATGAAACTGTCTCTTATTTACACATCCAGCAGACAACAACATTATTTGGAGTCAGGTTGATGTCTATTTGATGACTGTAAGGCCAATATTCCTTCTCCTTTTAAGCTCTGGTTTAGTCTCCACCTACTCCTGAGAAAAATACGATTATAATCACTAACTATAGTCCCAAACTGTGTCTGCCTGCTGTTTACTGCTGTGCAGGTGGCTTTTTTGTGGGGCTTTTTACACCGAAAACAGCTGCCTGCTGCTGCTGGAAACCAGGTTGATGACAGTGGAGAGAGTGAACCAAAGCAGTTAAGTTGAGGCTGTAAAACCAAAACAATAAGTTGAAAGATGCTTAAATGCTTTGTAGGGCTGAGGAGAACTGCAGAGTTGGGTGATAATTCTCTGTGGGTTTGTCAGTATGTGTGCAACATTCAAGACATGTTGATTTTAAAATTTTGATAAGTGGAAGCTTTAAGGTTGGCGAAAGATCACAGTTTTAAAAAAGTCAATATGTCTTGTCTTGAGCTTCAAGTCAGTGAAGACTTTATCAAGACCACTGTCTTTGCCCCACCTAAATTAAGTGTTTTACTGTGAGCTGCCTAACATAGACATAGTTTAGTTGGCATGACCGAATTTTGTTAGGAAACAAATGAAAAACATTGATAGTGAACATTTTGCAGATATCTTCAGCATGACCATTTACTCTTTACGTTGATAACTAATGTAATTCCTTATAGCATTAAATTTCTTCTTCTATATTCACAAAAAAAGTTCCAAAAAATATCTCACAAAATATCTGGGAGAGCTGCTGTTCCATTAGCATGTGTAGCTTCATAACTTTCTGAAAAAATGAAACATCTTCCTGGGGTTTGCTGTCCATATTGTAGGAGAAAAACAATTCTACAGCACTTGCTAATAGAATTTGATGTGATTTTATTTGAAATTGATTTGAAGTTCTTGTGACAAAATTAATTAATTACAATTTAACAATTAATTTGTAAACACTCAAAAAAATTAGGAAAACTATTATATGTCATCCTACCAGCTTCTCCATGCTCTCTTCTAATGTCATCTTTCCAACTTCACATCTATAATCTCTTCTGTCTGTGAAATGTTTTCAATGTTCAGTCCTTCCTGTCCCATCTCCTGTCCAGTCTCAGCATCGTGTTGCAACTGACAGCCACTTACCAGGCCTCACTCTGTAAAACTGACGCAAACCCACTAACGTTCTCGGGATGTAGGAAATTGTTGGGCTGAAAAAAACTTAAATATTACATAAACAATGATTAAAATATATATATATATATATATATATATATATATATATATATATATATATATATATATATATAGTATATATATTGAGCAAGGGTATGTTACAGGGCTGGACTTTCAGCTTTTTCTTAGTGATTTTTAGTAATTTACTGTCAATGGGCTTAGGAGGATTTACGTATTCTTGTCCTAAAATTTACTCACTTTTTTCTGAGGTTTAAAAAAAAATTGCCATATAAGGCTACTTTATCTGCTTTGTTTGTAGGAAAGTTTCATTCACAAAAAAGTCATACAAAAGTAAAAAAGAAGAATTTCACAGTGTGAAGCTTCAAGCCTGCTTTCAGAAATCAAACAAAATATAACAAATTTAGCAGAGTCAGGAATCATATTAGAGGACTCAAAACAGCACATCTGTCAGTCATATGTCATCAGAACAGCTGTGCGGTGACAGAAATAAAGAGGGAACGGTTTAGGCTACATGAAGTTAGAGGTTAAAAAATGTCTTTCTAAAGCAAAGTGGTCCATCATTAATATGCAATGTGGTCAAGGGGATGACAGATGTAGTGGGCAAGCCACAATGATGATGAGATGGTGAACAGAATATTAATTTTTCATAATGTTTGTTACATACATTTTTAATAGAATCATTTTCGGTTTCAACTCCAAATTCATTCAGATCAAGCCACCATAATTCTGAAGTCAAAGGAGTGTCTGTTCCCCCGTGAGGAAGGGCAGTTTACCTGTTCATGACTTATGCAATAAGTCTGCACCACTCATGAATTTCATTCGTACTAAAAGGAAATATTCCAAGTAGAGGAAATTGGTAAATACCACATATTCTCTTAAATTGCTTGTGTGTTCCACTTAAGAATGATTCTGCTTGTACAAGTGGTTCTTGCACAAGGCCCAATCAGATTTTTCGTAATCACATTGGTTCAAAAAGCGTCATTTTGATTTATCTTACTTCTCTAACAGCACCCAGAAGTTCAGTTCAGATGTGAACTGTATATGGACATCATTTTAGGAGGAGTCAGGGTTGCTGAAAAAGACTTGTCTGGTGTGGTCTGAAGTCTTGCCTAGGGTTTCAGGATCACTGATCATGGCAATGATAATCAACATCGCTGGCATTCTGGCATTGAGAAAAACAGTGATTAGAGAGACTTCATAAATCACTTAAAACACTAAGTGACAGCTGTAAACTCCAGACACTTTTTCTGGCAGGAAAGGTTTATTTTCTTGGTTTCTGGGACAATGAACCCCCAACGGCAGACAGTTGCAGAGAATAAGAAAGAAAATCTGAAAACAGTGTGGCACATTGCCCTGATGATGACAGGGACCATCCTGCAGCAGAACCATCTCAACCGTGACCTCTGCTCTGCAGCCTGTCCAGTGATGTTTCATGTTGAAGTGTCCCTCAGTGAGTAACTGTGCCCTAACATGATCACTCATTGCATGTTCATTTGGACCAGAGTGTCAGAAGAGTGTCAGAAAAGAGCCCAAAACAGGAATGAACAGCAACAAAAGGGAATGTGAAAGAAAGATAAAGTTAGCAGCGTTCATGTCTCAGAAACTTCAAAATGTGTTAATTTGATATAGATAGGCAGAAATTTCAGCTCTTGTTTTCAGATAAACATCACTAAATATAATGCAAAGATACATTCTCCAGGCCCTTTGTATGTGAGTCACATTGTCCAGAAACATTTGGGAGACAATGAAAAGTGTATGATGTGTCTCTATTGGATGAGACAGATTCAAACAATGGAAAACAAAAAGCCTCTGAAATTGCGGGACACAAAACACTAAACATTGTCTATACTGATGAAACACACCGTCTCATTTTCAGTGTAATTGCAGATAAATTTAGTCCATAAGCTTGTTACTTTTTTCCATCCAAGAACCGCTAATGTTAGCTTACATTACAGGCATAGACACAACATCAAGAAAATGCGAGATAATATTGCAACAGGTCAATCAGCTAAATCAGTGGTAGATGCTGTGTTAGTAAGCAGGAGTATACACTGATTCCACAGTGTCTTTGAATGACATGCAATATCACATTAATTCATTCATACAGTATCCAACAAAACTGAGTGCACCTCTGATCAATATCACTAAAATGTTAAGTAATTACAAATTCTGTCCATCTAATAGAATTTTGTTTTTACTCAAAGCCCAAGAAGAAGGAAGGCAAAAAAAAGTTTGACTAAATAAACTATAACCAAAGGTCCAAGAACCAACAGCAACAAAAGTTAGTACACCATTCATTAGTGAGATTCCATTCTTTTAGTTTTTTAATATTTTGTATGTTCACCTTTATTTTTGATGACAGATTTGATCCTCCTGGGCATAGATGATACCAGTTTTGCACAAATCTGTGGAGAAATGTTCTGCCATTCTTCACAGATGATTCTTTTTAGCTGCTTTTTGCAAGAGGGGGTTTGTTGCTCTACCTTTCACTTTAAAATACTCCAAAGGTTTTCTGTTGGATTAAGTTCAGGGGACATACTTCGCCAGGTCATAGTTTTCATTTTGTATTCTTTAAAGACCCTTGTGTGACTGGGAATCATCTTTTAATTCAGTATTCGGGTATTAAAAACTTGTCTTCTTAGTACCATCTATAAATGTCATTTGCCCTACATTTATTGCACTCATGCAGCCCCATTTCAGCACCCACCCACCTCCGTGTTTAATAGTCGGCACTATTCAGTCACTGTGGTAGTCCTGACCAGGTTTGTGCTAAACATGCTGGACCCCATCTGATCCAAACAAATTTATTTTGGTTTCATCTGACCAAAGAATGTGCTGCCAACATTCATCAGGCTTCTTTTCATGTTCTTTGGCAGAGTTTCATCTGCAGTTTTGTGTAGTTTTGTGAGCAAATATTTTCTTATTGGATGCCATCCATAGAGGCTCCCTTCATGCAATGTTAACAGTGTCTGATCACTCACTGAAAACACCAGTTTCCAAAGATATTCCATCTGTTTTTCAAATCAAGGTTGCGTAAATGGCAGATTATGCGTAGCATCATTCTTTGAGGACGGCCAATGTGCTTTCTGTTATTGGTGTTATGGCTCTTCCTATACCTGCTAATCACTGCTGCAACTGTGTTTCAATTTATGTTCAGTAGCCTATTGATGCTCTTGTACCTTCTCCATTCTTCCTGAAGTCTCAGGTTTTATTTTTTATCATGTGGAGCCATGTTGCATTAGATACAACCCAGGCGAGAACTGAGGAAGCTTTGATGTTCACAGGTTATTTAATAACATTTTTCATGTTGTCAGCCCTAATTGGAAATCACAGGTCTACTCACTTTTGTTGCATTGAGGTTGTACTTTTAGGCATATTTTTTCATTGTAGTCTATCTAACCTGTTTTTAATTAGACAAGATCAAATACCCTACACTTCAACTTGAAAATAATGCAGTTATTGTAAGATAGTGCAGTTGTGAATCATGTAATATTTTAGTGATATTGGATAGGTGTGTACTTTGTTTTGTTCTATGTTGTATGTTCAACCATTCCACCATTTTCAAATTAATGTTTATTTGTCATACATTAATGAAAAATTTAAACATTCCATCATAGTCTTCGTTTTCAAATGTCATTGTTATTTAGTTTTAGTCTCCTTTTTTATATCATGGAAAAAGGTCACCAATTAATATATGTCTCCTAGTTTTACTGAAGAAATCAGTAATGGAGGGGCCTCCATTGTAAGGCCTGATGCTGACTCTGTCTGTTTCCTGGTGTCTTTCCTGTCAAAGCCTCTACTAATTCTCATAAAACAACTAAATGATGTGACAGCAGATGCACCGGGCAAGGGAGCTTCAGCGGTTTAAATAGCAGAGCTGAAAGTAGTATGAAATCACTGAAGTAGAAAAGATGAAAGGGAGTAGTGATTCAACACCAGACAAAGGTTCAACACAATGTATCTGTGCCAACAGTCAGGAGGGCATTGTTACTTACTGTCACTGTTGGTATATTACCCTGAGATCAAATAAGAATTAATAATAGTTAAATCTTGGGCAAAAAGGCTGGTGGAAGAGGATCGTGGGTGTTGATATTACTTGTGTCCTAGGCTGGAACAGCCCACTATCCTAGGAATTGTGATCCATATTGGATGATTATGCACCTCGCCATGTACATCCAGCACCAATGTTCAGTGCCAACCAGTGGGGTTGTTGCAACCCTGTCTCCTACAAATTATGTTTATATATGAATCAACTGTTTTCCCTGTTATGTTGTGGGGACAAATATAATCGCTGGCTGGATTACCCTGAGAGGAAACATTTTTTTGAGTGAATGAAACAGCAAATTTATGAATTGTTTCAGCGTCTCTGGGAGTTGGTTGGGGTTGATGCGGGGCTTACAAAGAGCATGACTGTGTCACCAGAGCCCAAGGTCTGCTGACTGACTGCTGTCTTTGGTTTAGGCCACAAAAGCACTTAGGTTAAGGTTAGGGAAAGAGTGTGGTTTTGGTTAAATGCTAATAAACATATGGTGCCTGAAGTCACTGCAGACTTTTTCTGTATTAAACCAGACCAGGATCTTTCCTTAACCTTAACCGTGTGCTGTGACAGTTTAAAAAGAACCATAAAAACATTTAATAATGCTGTAGTCACTGTAAGTGGATACTGTTCTGCAAAATTTGATATTCTGATTATGGCAGAAAAGAAATACGTTATCAGTAAAAATTTAATTGATAAGTTTAGTATCAACATTTTTGCATCATGCCAAATTTATTAATTGACAACATTTCTTCATTATGTTAATGGAAAAGATAATCTGGTTGGCATTACTTTTCCTTCAAAATGAATTTGGTGTTGCTAATTTGTTTTATATAAATGTTATTTCTGTGAAACAGGGTTGGTGATGTATTGGTGTGTAGAATGTCAGATTATCACGCTGCAATTAACCATGCTTGCATATTGTAGAAAGGAAGAATTTTATTAGTTATTAGATTTTTATTATCATTTATTAGTGTCTAAGTTACAGTCACCCTCTAACATATAGTTTGTGTCAAGGAAAATAGTAATGACTAAAGGAAAGAAAGTAAAGGCTGGCTGACAGTGGATTGTTTGGAGCTTACCTAGAGTCAGCATCAGCAGCTAGCTCCATCACAAGCCCCAAGAGAAGCCAGGCCAAAGAGCATTCACTGAAGATGTTCTTATTCAAGATTCTTTTTTTTTGTATTTTGACCAAATACAAACAAAAGTGGAGGTGGTTTGCTCTAGAGTTCTCAGCAAAAGCCAAACAGGCCCATTTTCACTCCAACCATAGCCCAACAAAACCAACTACCTCACACCACTGCTATGCATCAGCATCTGTACACTCTGAGTTAAATGATAAGTCTAAGTGAGCGTAAGCTTATCATTTAAGCCTAATAATACTGGCTGGCTCCTCATCCTACCACAGGCTTTTCAAAGTTGTCCAAAATAAAGGTTCTTTTCTGCTGATAGGATCACAATGATTTGTGGCAATGCAGGAAAGATGTGTCCTTTATATTGCAAGCGGAAGGGTGTGGACGTCAGGTGAGCGGACATCTAGTGCCTCTAACATGTAGTGAGTTTGCGTTCTGTCATAGATTAACACCTAGTGCTTGTGCAGATATTGAGAAAGAAATAATTTTAAAAACATCACCGAACATAATCAGGGCTTTTGCAGAATTTTTCAGCATCAATTTTCTTCTAGGGTTACCCGTAAGGTATTAGAATTCCACTCATAAACTTTACATGGTAGCAATAGTAGCATCTTGATTCTAAACCAAAAAGTGGAAGCCAGCACCTTTAGATTCTGTGACATTAATACCCACTAGATGTTGGTTAATACAATCTGTATTAAGGTGTATGAAAAGGCCTTACGACTTTAAGGTCTAATATGACTTATTCTCTTACAATTTTTCTCCTTCTTCTGTCTTGGTGGTGTCGCTGCCCGCTTTAAATGGAAGTTTCAAGTATGCTGCAGCTCTGACCACACCCAGCATCACTGATGGCTGTAATGGTTGTGGACAGAAGTGTGCTCTGTTTCAGCTGTAACCACACCCAACAACAATGTTAAGGTGTACTGACATCCTGATGTACACCTGTACATCACTGCAGCAAGATGATAATTTAAACCACTTGAGGTCAGCTGAAACAAGATTTTGGGGTGTTAAGAAAATTTTCTTACCCATATCTGTCCAACTGTGTCAAACTGTGTGAATGTTCTCTGCTTTTTCGGGACCGAAGTTCCAAGAAATCATTTATACCCTTATGCACAATGCCACAAATCTCTGTAATAAAAGACTTTATTTGCTGGTTTTGTTGGATTTATTTGGCTTTAATAAATGTGCAGGCATTACTTCTACTGTATGAAGCAGTTTAACAGCACTGAAAGCTTATGTTCCTCTCTTGATGCAGGTGCTGAAGGGATGCAAGAAGCTGGCAATGTCTGTGTGTTCTATGGGTCGGATACCTGGAGGCTACATTACCAACCACGTGTACAGCTGGGTGGACCCTCAGGGCCGGAGTGTCTCCCCACCGCTCGACAGCCAGGAGGCAAACCAGAGGCAGGGGCCTGGCATGGAGGAGAGGACAGTAAGAACGATTTGTGTCTGTGTGTTGTGGTTGTACGGGAGAAAAAAGGTCCAATTGTAGAAGATGTGATGCAATCGTACAATTCAAAATTATTAAAATATTAGAGAAAGAGAGACAAAAATGCACTGCAAACTTTAAAAGGGAGTATTTGTCTCTGAAAGCAAAGATATTGTTGCAGGATTTTCAAAATGGCATCGGTCAGATTCAAAACAATCTATTATCTATGATGATACCAAGGTTTTTGTAATCGTCCTCCTGCTTGTACTGACAGCAGTCAGTTCAGGACTGGATTATGGTTCTCTGAACACAGTCACCATGGCCTTTGGTGTTGTGAAGTTTTGGAAGACAGACTCATCCTACAACAAAGTCCCCCCCCTCAGGCCTTTGACTGTGGCTACTCCTCAAGAGAAGATTTACTCAAATTGAATAATCTGAAAAAAAACCCCACCTGTTATCATATTTTCTTTTTGGATAGCTCATTATTCACCATTTACACTGATCTCTCTGTTAAAAATAAAATTCTCGCTAAAATAACCCATCTAACAACACAACAAAAATTTACCTGTTCGATGCTTTGAACTCAGTACAGTTCATAGTTGAGTTTTAAAAGTGCAACAGTTTGCAGGGAGCCAATACTGTGATACAGTATTGGGGCACTATTGTGTATCTTTAATGTGAGACTAAAAAATTGATTAAAATATACAGTAGGATCAAGTATGAAAATGATCCTGAATATGCAGCCTGTAAGTTAAATTTGTAGCAAAAAGATTCCATTCGTGAAAACAGGCATGTTATCAGCAAATCTGTCTCCCGGAAACTACGTTTATACTGTATTTTACTGATTTGTTTCACCATTAGTATGCCTCGAACATGTTCACTGACAATCCTTTTTCCAGTGAAGAAAGCGTTAAATTTCTGTTCCAACTGCGGGTTGTAAGGAGGTGGTTAGGGTGGATGGTGGCTATACATCCAGAGAGAGTGCCTAAAATATGTAAAATCCATAAATAAGTACAAATAATTAGAAAATGTTAATCATGCTATTTAGGATTGCTTTAAGCAGATATTGCATTACTAAGAGTGGATGTTAAATAAAAGATGGATAGATACTTTATTAATCCCTGAGGTGAAATTGTATTGTTTTAACACCGACACATACTGTAATTAAAAACAGGCAAAAACAAAACAAAACAAAAAAAAACTTAGTAGCAAGAATAAAAGAAAATAATATACAGATATAAACATGTCCTAAAAATCCTAAAACTAGAGCAGATAAGATAAGTAAGCGCAAGTAGCAGCCATGTTAAGCAATAGGCAAGTTTTTGGAAACATAGCAGTTTCAAGGTCTAATTCACTGTGTACCAAACAGATGTAGGTTACTATGTATATTGCATTGTATGTTTTCAGTAACCTGAAGAAAAAAGATAAATATAAAGAAATGTATAAATTAATAAATAAGGAATTAACAAGATAAATAAGATATAAAAATACAATCCTTCAAGAAGTCTGTAAAGATACATTCACCAAGCACTTTGGTAGGAACACCATACTCATAATAGGTAGGGCCTCTATTTGCTCTTGAAACAGCCTCAGTTCTTCATGGCCTGGATTTCACAAAATTTTGGAATAGAAAGATTTGTCAGCTTCACATTGATGCTGCCGATCTCCCGTTCTACCACGTCCCAAAGGTGCTCGACTGGATTCAGATCTGGTCACTGGGGAGGCCACTGAAGTACACTGAACTCATTGTCATGTTCATGAGTTTGAGATTACTTTTGCTATGATATGGAGCTTTATCATGCTGAGAGTAGCCATTAGAAGATGCACATGGTCAGCAACAATACTCAGATAGGCTGTGGCATTCAAATCATGATTGATTGGTATTAAGGGGCCCAAAAAGAGCCAAGAAAACATTTCCCTCAACATTACACTCCCACCACCAGCCTGGACTGTTGACACATGGCAGGTTGGGTCCAAATTCTGACCCTCCAAATTTTGGAGAGACTGTGCCCAGTGCAGTTTCAGATTTCTGTTCTTGTCTGACAGGAGTGAAACCTGGTTTAGTCTTCTGCTCTTATAGCCAATCCGTCTCAAGGTTGGATGTGTTGTTCACTCTGAGATGCTTCTCTGCTCACCACAGTTTTAGAGAGGGGTTGTCAGAGTTACCGTAGTCTTTCTGTCACCTCCAACCAATCCGATCATTCTCCTCTGACCTCATCAACAAGATGTTTCCATCAACAGAACTGCTGGTAACTGGATGTGTTTTTGGCTCCATTCTGAGTTAACTCTAGAAACTGTTGTGTGTGAAAATCCCAGGAGATCAGCAGTTTCAGAAATACTCAAACCAGCCCGTCTGGCACCTACAATCATGTCCAGTCAAAGATTGTATTAATAACAGCTTCTTAGAGCACTCTTTTTGAAATGACTTCCAGTTTTACAAGGGTGTTTTAATGAACTTGTTTTCTACATGGCGACAGTGAAAGTTCTGAATTTCTATTGGAAAAGTTTAAGAACTCACTAGTGTTCATGCAGAGCTCCACCCATGAACTCGCTCAGGTAAACTTTATCAGTCAGGCAGAGATCATTTCAGTTTGCTCTAGTCTTCATGGTAGTTACATCCACAATTAGACACTATCCTTGAGTCTACCCTTATCAGAAGATCGATGGTGTTGCCTCATTGCCAGACAGTTTTCTGGAGACAGTGGAAAGGGGAACTGGAATACCCCCACTGACATTGCAGGATGCCTCCAAACTTTCAACAGAAGATAAGGGCATGGGAAAAACTGCTGCCTAAGTATCTCCATGCAGCTAGTGCTAGTGCCTATGAATGCAACTCTGCAGATATGAATAGGGCTCAGTTGATTGATTGTCCCTCTAAAAGCTGGCCAGGAGCTAATTTATGCCTGCTGTATTAAATGTTGGTATAGCAGGATACTTCAGAAAACTGCTTATATTTGCTCATATTCACATGAGCTTGGAAGATCTGGAAGAGAGCTAATGAAAGGTTGAGGGGAGAAGAGTGAGAAGAGTAGAGAAGAGTTTTTGGACAGAGGCCTGAGAAGCTGTTACTGCTACAGGCAAAATGACATATACAGTAGGAAACCATGATTTGTTGGCTCCTTAATTGGAGAACATATAAATCTTTGTTGGTTAAGGTGCCAGATATATGCCTGTGGAAATACAATATGCCAGTTCTCTGTTTTATGAATCATGTCTATTAGAAGTGTTCTCTTGTATAAGAAATATAGCACTAACCCTGCAAGTCCTCTCATCTATGTGAATCTAGAATGTAACAATTGTTCCACTTCCCATCAGTTTCACCTTACAATGGTTACATCGAACAACTAATTAAAGAAATCTTCATCACTGGCTTTACAAGTTAAGCATTTTGCTCAAGCCTAATTTTGTGAAAACATGGTTTGGATTAGGAATGGAAAGACTAATTTACTTAAAGCTACACTGATCAATATTTTCTGTATTACCAAAAGGATCAAATGACTATGTGTAATATGAAATGACAAACCCATATAGAATTATCACCAACTCTACAGTTTCCCTCAGTGGAGTTTTCCCACATAGTGGAGTGAGATATTTCCCTCAGGAGTTGGCGGACACAAAACCAGAGCCTAAAGGAGAGTGAATATTAGGCTTACATTCATAAGGAGAACAGAAACACGACTCCAAATTAATGCTATTGTTCCTGTGTATCTGCTGGATTTGTAAACAGGCAACTCTTTGATAACGTTCAAAGGTGATAATATGTCAGATGCTGTGTTTTCATCTTATTGTGCTGCTCCCATGTGGTAGAAAATTAATTAATGCAGCTAGGTTATGTATGAAATTAAGAATAGCCTTTTTTTTTTTTTCCTTTTTCCTGTTGCTATCAGAACCACCAACATGAGAGTTTTATAAAGAGATGCCCCTATTAGCAGGATGACATTGGTAGTCAATGTCTTCCAAAACCATTACAAACAATTTATATAAGCACTTTTATGATCTGCCACTACTATGGTTAATGTGTGGTTTAGGTGACTAAAACTACCTTACAGGGGAAGATCGTGGTCATGGTTAAAAGAAAATTTGGTAATTTTTTGTAATTCTGAGGTAGATGTAAGCTTTGCTCCTGAGATGCAGTTTGAAAACTCTCTTGGAGTAGGTGGTTTAGTGGCCCTGACTGCAATCATGACCAATCAAAATACTTCTCCTTCCCATGAGGCAGTGTACGCAGCACTCTGACAATTTGGTTATGGCAGATAACACTCCAGAGTGCTGTGCTATAAAAGCTTGTCTCAGAAGGAAACTAACGTCCTCCTGTTTTATTCGGTTCAGAATATCCACAAGTGAGGATTATATAAAATGTGCAAAATAATTGCCTTAAATAATTATTGGCCTAATCAATTCTATATCATACTACAGTTGTTGTAGAAAAAAAGAAAATTGAAATTTGGCTTGTTCTGAGTTGCTTGCTGTGTGTTTATTTTCCAAGTCCTGAGTCAAAACTGTAGGTATTAGTTTTCCATCCATCAGTTTATCCTGCATCCTGTAGCCATTTATCAAGGTACAGGTTAATGGTGGCAACAGGCTAAGCAAGGTAGCCGAGATGTCCATCTCCCTCATTAACCAAAGCTCAGGACCATAGGTGACTGTTGGAACATAGATCCACTGGTAAATTGAGACCTTCACCTTCAGACTCAACTCCCTTGCCCACCAATCAATCCAACGATCTTGCATTCCATCTTCCCCTCACTCATGAGCAACTTTGGGCAGGAACTCACACAAGTTGCTGATTTTAATCCTAGACCTTTTAAACCCATCAGCTGCAAACCATCCTAGTGCGCAGTGGAGTACACCAGTTGATGAAGCCTGCAGAACCACGTAATCTGCAATCTCTGTTTTTTTGTGTCAGCCGTACCAGACTCTCTCTACCCCCAGGTTGGGTTTACAGATTCTGTCCAAAAAAAGAGAAACACAATCGGTGACAAGTCACAACCCACTGAGAACGCACTTGATTTCCTGTCAAGAGTATGGTTTAAATCAGTACTATATAGGAATATATATTTTAAATGAGATGTCTCACGTGAATGTGATGAGGTCTGGTTCATGTATTTGTGGCAATTAAATGTTTTGGAGACAAACTATATGTGGAGGTGAACAAATACACAAGTTTAGATGCTGTACAGCTGCTCAAAGACTGCAGCATCAACCACATCATTTACCAGTGTACTGTCAAGTAGCAAAGATCCATTCTGCTGCTACTCAAGTATGTTATCATATAGTAACTCAAACAGCAAAACTACTGTATTTTCAGCATGCACTGATAAGCTATTGCAGTTACGCACAGTGCAAAAGGAACACTGGACAAGCTAACAACATTCAACAGCATTTCATTTTGTACATTTTGAGGCTGTTTTATCAGAAAAAAAAAACTGCTGTGCTATAGCTAAATCTAGGGGGCTTTGGTACAAACAGATTAGCAGCTGCAGTTACAGCAGAATACCCAACACTGAGTGAGCCATTGCTACTGCACTTGGAGAATGTTTGCATAACTTTGCATCATGACAGTTTTTTAAAAACCTTTTTTTCTGAAGGGAATCATGCCAAAGTGAAACTGCGCAACCTGTGGCGGAAAGTAACTAAGTAAGAATAGTATTAAGAATACTTTACTTTCTACTCCACTACATTTATTTGACAGCTTTACTAGTGTTACTAGTTACTAGTGTTACTAGCGTTAGTAATTACTTTTAAGATGAACATTTTCAAACTGGATAGTATAAGCTATTAAAATGCAAAACACTGTTAAAGATTAAACCAGTGGTTTCCAGTCTTTTTGGCTTCTGACGTCTTACAAAAAGCAGTATGTAGTCGGGGTCACATTTCAGATGTCTATGAGTTGTTAACAGCTCCACCAAACAGTGATATTTCCCCCTAAACTTCACACATGGTTTAATTTCAATAAATATTCAAATGATCCAATATCTCACCAAAAATGTAAGATTAGAGAAAAAGAATAAAAACTGAAAACAGATTCATTAATATTTTATTATATTAGGTAGTTTAAACTAGTTCCATCTCCAGCATTAACATGCTGCTACACACTGATGCTTCAGAATTAATCATCTAATTATGTAATATATAATAATAATAATATACTCAGAGGGAACAAATAGTACTTTTACTTTAATACTTGAACTACAGTTTGCTGTTAATACTTATGTACTTTTACTTCAGTAGGATTTTTCATGTAGGACTTTTACTTGTAATGGAGTATTTTTACATTGTGGTATTGGTACTTTTACTTAACTAAAGGATCTGAATACTTCTTCCACCACTGTGACCAGCATATATCTATTCAAAAGCAAAACACAGTAATAGTGGCACCAAATGGCATTGATTGTGAATGGCACACCTTGCTGTATCTTTCCTTCAACTTGACTCAGGTCCACACAAAACATTTGTGCCTAACAGTATGGGCTTTGTTGTTGCTCCATTTTTACTTTAAGTAGTTTGTTTAATTGACAACACTGAGGGATCTGAATGTTATTTTCCCCTACAGGTAAACCTGAATATGGATGATGGTCTCTCTCTGGGCCTAATGATCAGGGGTGGTGCTGAGTATGGGTTGGGGATCTACATCACTGGATTGGACCCTGGATCTGCTGCAGACGCTGGTGCACTAAAGGTACCCCAACTTAACCTTTCATGGCAGCACTGCTATATTATACCACAAAACCTATCCAACATTTCCAGTCTAATGAGAATTGAAATCTTTGAGATAGTGGTGAGAGATCATTGCCTGAATTTATGTATAAGAATAAATTATTCTAGGTGTCACTCAAGCTTTTATTGTCTCCAATACTATATTTGGGAAGTACTTTCCTATATTAGCTAAAATCTGGCTAGTCCATTGGCCTAATTCTGGTCAGTGCTTTCAGAGGACTTGCAACACTGTAGAATGCTCCCTTTATGTTTTTTTTGTTTGTTTTTTTTTATATAACTTTATTACATTTACAAAAAAGTACAGTGTTGTTCCTTGGGAAACAGAAATCACTGTACAGTTTTGGATTCAGCACCTGGACAATAAATATGTGTGTGCTTCTCACTGACTAATTCTGGTCAGGGTTGAACTCAAATCATAGTCATATTAAACCTTAAAAACTTAACAAGAATAACACTGTAGCTACATAGGAGGTGTAGCATGAGCAGCACATTAGCAGAGCAGCAGCATCTTCAGTGCAACAGCTTTGTCTACACAGGATGCATACAGGCACAGTATTGAGTTGTAGGTCACCCATGGTTTGGCAGCACAGCCAACACACAATCACTGTAGTTACGTGCGTATAACAGAAGATAATAGACTTTAGGTGTAGAAATACACTGTGGGTTGAATTTACGTATGTATAGTAGCTGTTATATGGCCTGTGTAGAACATCTGAATTGATTGACACAGAAGCATATCTGCTTTTTCACATGCAGGTGAGACAGATGACAGAAAAACATGTCTGAAATGTTTTCTGGGTGAGGCTGTCAGTCGCTTTGACCTATATGTTGATGTTAGTATGCTAAGATTCCCATTATGAAATTGTTAACATGCTGATGTTAAGCTGTTACAGTAATGTATAGTATGGCTTAAATTTATTTGAAATTTAAAACTAAACACAAAGATCAGTACAGCTGAGGAATATCATTAGATTTGCTGGTATTTAGAGATAATTCAATCACTGGACAACAATTCTGAATTGGTGGTGGTGCTAGATGAAAACTCAGGGGATGACCTAGTTATTACAAGTCATGCACTGGGGAACATGAATGTCATTACCAGATTTTATGATAATCCATCCAGAAGTTTCAGTCTGATAAACAAACCGTCTAATACATTGTAACCTATTGTAGCTAAAAACTAAAGCTTGTGAGCGACAGATCAATCCACCTACTGTATATAGAACAATGCTTTTTCATTTATTCAATTTTGCACAAATCAGCTGATTTAAACTGAAAATCAATGAAAATGTCTGATCACTGATTTATTTTTCCGCTTTTTAAAGAGAAATCTGTAAGAACCATACCAGCACTTTTAAATGCTTTAAACTATTTCCCAAGCATTCTGTAGTGTCTCATACTTTGACGTGGTTTTCCTTCTTTCGAAGCGACCATTTGTTTTCTATTCTTTCCTGTCCTATATGAAAATGAACTGAAATTTAACTTAATTATCAATCCATCACATTGAACAATGATCACACCTGCCTTGTCCTGTCAAAGCTACATTACTGCTGTGTGGTAATGCAATTGTTGGGGCAAACTGACATGGTAACTCTGCACTGCATCATCACAATGACATAAAATTTAACAAAAAATTAGAGCAGGCATGATCGTCACTGTGATAGAAAAACGTACTCTGAATTGATTTTCATACCAAGTGGAAATTAAGTGTAGATAAACACTTTCAAGGATATTTACAAAACTATCTAAAAGGCTGCCAGCAATGTAAAGTACATTTGTTTTGTGGTAGAACACCCTGAGAACACCCTTAGTCACTGATTAAATGAGATGTTGACGTGAAGATTTCTGGCACTGAGTCTGAGTCAACCGTTATCATTAACAACTGCTACCGGGTTCTGATGAACCTATTAGCATTCCTGCCAACTGCTCCCTATTAGACTGCTAAACCAGTTAGCATTGCTAACATCTGCTACCTGCCTTACAGCCTCAGTCAGGCAGGTGAATTCACTTTCATGACAGGCCTGCAAAAATGCTTTATTAGCCATGCTAAATCTCTGCTGTATGCTTTAAGGTCAGCTTTCTGCATCAACAAGCAGGCCACTCTCATTCTTTGCTATTTTGCAACTTGCCTGAGGGAAGAAGAACAGAAACCAATATTTCCTACCTGTAAAAAATATAGTTAAAACCTGAATATGGCTTTCATGATAATATCACACTGTGTCCTGATTGGGGATAAAACTTAAACATCAAATTTTATGGTTTGATTCCTCACTGGTCCAAACTAATTGGCACACCTGGAAAAAACAACCTTATGATAATATGAACGAAATTTTTTAAAAAGCAGAGCTTGAAAGGCATTCTGAAAATTCAAAATGTCTCTCGGAAGATGCTGTGTGACACTTCTGTTTCCTTGACAGAGAGATATGAAGAGGTACTTTTTCACCATGGAGGATTGGCAGGTCATGCTGCAGAACTGGAGCTTTTGATATGCTATGAAAGGCAATGTGAAAGCAAGGAAAAGGGAGAGAGCAGAGAGCATAAAAGAGAATAGGCGCATATAGAAAGAAATATATTGGATGTTTTCTCAGTCTGCAGCCATTCATTGTTTGTGGACGTGAGCTTCTGTCCATCCTGTGTATGTATGTGTGCATGCATTTGTTGGTCTGGGTGCAGTAGCTTGAGTGATCCTGCAATTAGAGTGGGAGTGGCAGGCAGAGAAAGAGGCTGTACATCCTTTCCTTGAAAACCATTTCTCTCTCCATCTTTACATCCATCCCTCCTTCCCTGTCTGCCAGTGTTGCGGCAGTAAATAAGATGGTGGGTTGCTAGACACTGCAGCAGGTGATCATCACAAGCCAAATATGAGGAATTTTTCACCCAAATTAGGACCGGCAAAAAATGAATAAACTAGTATTCTCTGCTGGTACGTTTGCAAATTTGTTACTGAAAAATTGGTCCGACAAAACAACAGGACTCAAAGACACGACTCCAGACAAAGTTCAGGTTTTCAGCATCTTTACTTGAGAACAGGCAAGCGAATCAAAAAGGCCTGGGCAAAAGACGTGGTGGAGAATAAGCAAGCCTACAAAAACCAGAAACACTAACACAAGGAGATTGATGGAACACTTGCCAAGAGGAACAAACATGAACTGGCCCAGAGGGAAGGAAACACAGGCCTAAATACTCTGGGGAGGGGGGGACAATTTGACACAGGTGCAACAGATTAGATCGTGGCAGACAATCGCAAAGGCGGGAAACACAGAAGGGCAGGAAGTGTGTATCTGAAATGAGAGGGAGGGTTAATGACATCAAAGTAAAACAGGAAATAGTACAAACGATTAAACATAAAGGGAAAAAAACATGACCTAGTTGACAGAACAAGAGAAGACAGATATGAATTGAGTTCACACTGGTACGTACTGACTCCAAGCAAAAACCATATGCCTGCACTCCAAGTCTGACAATGACAAAAGCTTTCAACCTCTTTCGGCTGCTCACCTTTTATATGTTACCAAACTAACAGCCACATAAATGAAAACATATGTTAAAAACTTGAGTGTGTGACAAAGTTTAGCTTTAAGCACTGCAGGTTGTTACTGAATGTCAGTTTTTCCCCTCAGGACCTACTGTAGCTGTATGCACTCGCTGCTGAGACAGTTCAGTCCTACAAGCCTCTAACTTGTCTATTCGACTTGACTTTGCTGCATACAGTCCCGCTGCCCTCAGCGCTTTCCACACATGCTGAACTGCAGCCTGTTTGCTGTAGATTGCCACAGAGACCACGTGGGAGCTTTGGGTTTCACTAGATTCGTTCATGTACTGAAGTCAGACAGTAGATGAGCTAGTGATTGTTAGCCTGTTAGCCTATTAGCCTGTGGCTATTACTCCCGATTCCTGGTGCCTGTGGACTTTTGATTATTTACTATCAAAACACACATGCAGCATCAACACAATTATCCCAGTAAATTAAGTAAAAATAGTTATCAGCTTTATGTAGCCAACAGCTTCATATTTTCAGGGTATAATGATGCATATTGTTTTACTTCCATTCAATACAGCTATATTATGTTAGTGTGCCCTGCATTTTTGAGTCATTCTGAAAGGTGTATAACACCAAATACAGGAAAACTTGAAATACTTTAATACTCGATACGTGCAGAGGACCAAATTTGGTATATACGGAGGGAAAATCACACTTTAACATCCCTGCACTAATCCAAATACACCAGAGTGAAGGATGGTGAAATAACTTTAATGTGACTAACATATGTAAATATTTTCAAAGATTCCACAATTATTTTGAGCTACAGTTCTAATACTGCTCTTTGCCAGTTAATTTACTGTTAATAGTTTAATATTAAAAGAAATGGATCATCTAAAAGTGTCTGAAACTTTCTCTCCTTAGGCATAATCAGTAACTAACATACTAAAGTAAAGAGGTTGCTTGTCAGAAAAACAAATGACAAATGCTATTGTTTTTCTGGCATGGGCAGTGAAAAAATTTGGAGGTGCTTTTAAGTGTTATTACAAAGTCAACGTTAAAATGAAGGAGAGGAGGGATTAATTTTTATAGTAAAAAGATATTTAATATCTACCAGGATAATTCATTTTTGTGCACTGCACAGCTCAGACCAAATGCTGGTATACGGTAGTGGAATTGATTAGACGGGGCAAAAAGGGCCCCATAATACTTCTTGTTCGATGGTCCTTTTGTCATTAACAGCCACTCTCTCCTGTTTATAACCACCTGGAGACCACTGCAGGCCAGCAAGCTGCACCTGCTGCTGAAAAAAGGAGTCAGCCCTCTCTCTGTGAAAAGGATAAATACATTGCACACACACTTTAAGTGTGGATGTGTGCAGGGGGCACACACACACTTTATCATGAATGATCATGATTGTAAATCATTAGAGCAGGGAGAGGGTGTGGATCATCCATTGGGAGTGGCAAGGTGTGACACTTGCTATTTCTAAGCATGTTATCTTTATATAATTTTGATTGTAATAACTAGTTATAATACTTTGTACAGAAGCTAATTTCAGCCAAAGAGAGTAAAGGGACAGTGTCTTGAGCCCCCATAGCCAGTATTTTGTACGCACATCCCTGTTTGTGGGTAATCATCGTTAAAATAAGTAAATCAAGGGTTCCTTTATCCTCAGCGGGCTCAGTCATGGAGTTTTATTGACGCTGCATCTGTTTGACATCATCACGTTGGTGTGGGGAGGTGAGAAGGGGAGAAGTCAATAACTAATATCTGACTCTACTTGTCCTGCTATAATAAAGGTGAAGTTGTTTTTTCTGCTGCCTTCAGCATTCCCTTGTGTTTTCCTGCATCCTTCTCTATATCAGTCTTTAAAAACAGGCTCAATTATACATCTATTATGTCTAGCAGAAATTCCGTTGACCATTAACTGATATAAAGCAACTCTCTATTTTGAAATTAGGTTGACTCTCGTTTGGCTAAGTTGTCTCAGGGACACAGGATTATTGTATCATCCAAAAATCATTTTTAAAGGACCAAAAAACAGTATGATACATCAGATGACCATTAGGGATCCAGGAATGAACCAAAAATTAGATAAGCAATGACCTTTATTCATAAACCACCAGTAATAGCTTACCACAATTATAAAAAAAATAATAATGAGGAGATCTACACAGTCTGTGAAAACAGTTGCATAAAGTCTTCTGTGACTCTGAAGGAGCTTTGTCAAGTCTGAGAAAATAACCCTGATAATGTCATCATCTTGGATTGTGCTTAACACTACAAATTTTTAACAGAAAAATTGTGTTACAAAAAAGGGGTATGGGGTGTTTTAAAAACGCTTACCAGACAAGCTGGGTCCAACAAAAAGATAGTATCAGCTTCTGCTGCTTTGATTTTGACCTTTCTTTTTTAATTCTTGCGAATCCTCGAAAATTAAGTTCCATACTAAATTGTTTGGGGGACCCATTAAACCAATTTGATGCTACATGTAAATATTGTAAGAATTTGTTGGTCAAAACAGTGCTAACCATTCTTTCAATTTTACATTAGAAATTGAAAGCCTTGCTAGTGCCCCCAGAAGCTACAAATTTTGTTACAGTCAAAAATACAAAATTGGTGGACGTATCAAACAACATAATGATATTTCTTCTGATCTTAGAGCCTTACCAGTAGTGGGATTCAAGGATTCATTATGCAGAACAAGTAACTAGTTTGTATTGTCCAAACATGTCCAAATGAAAAAGTATTGATACCGCTTTTAAATGGCCATAGTCAAAGATGGGGCAAAAATCATGGCGCACATTTTCTTTGAAGGCATTCATGGTGTTGCACTCAGTTCTACTGGTTCAAAAAGACACAAGTAGTAGTGTGAACATGGTAAAACACAGAAATTTAAACTTGCCTACTTTCTCACCCTCACATACCTGGCTGCCAACAACTGCGTGAAGATGGCTGGATTGTTGGTTTCAGAAATTTAAAAAATTGTTGGAGTCAATTCCAATTTCACTACTGCAAAGAGAAGAGGGGAGGGGGTTTCAGATTTGTTCGACAGTCCGACAAACACTTTGTTTGAAGCATATTTTGGCCACCTGTTTGTCCTGAGGATGCTGCGTGCCAAGGGACATTAGATTTAAAAGGTTTTATCTCCATAGGAGCATCAATGTGCTCAGCAAAGTTCCTGGCAAACTGCTGATTAGATCAAGAAATATCTTAGATTCCATTTTACATTTAGTCCCGAGGATGGCACTAGATAATAGCTGATGAACTGATCAAAATGGAAAGGGTTCATCCTCTGAGAAACATGAATGTGATCAATAAATTTTCATGGGTAACAGTCAATTTGATATGGATATTTCCTGTGTACAAAGGGAAATTCTTTCATGATATTAACACTAGAAGAATGGAGTTGGGCTCATGATAAAAATATTAGAATTAATTCAGTGCTTACCACGAGTATACAAAGCAAATTTAATTGAAATCCATCTGTAACTTTTTATCCATGCTAGCTGGGTGATTCAAGGGATGCAAATGTCAGTAGGCCAGTCCACCACATTGGTCCAGAATAAAATATCTCTACAACTACTGGATAATTTGCCATGAAATTTTGTTCAGACATTCATTGTCCCCAGGGAATGAAATCTGTCCAGTACATTGGATTATGACCTAATACCTGTAAAACATATAAAATTTCCATCAGCCTCAGCTGTGCTTTGTGTATAGTGCTAATTAGCAAATGTTTGCATGCTAACATGCTGAACAAAGACAGTGAATATTGTAAACATTATACTTATGAAACAAAAACATGTTAGCATTAGCACTCTGAGCATGTAAGTAAGCTGACATCAGCATTTAGCTCAAAGCACCATTGTGCCTCACATAACAGCTAGAATGGCTTTTGTTCTGTTGAAACATATTGCAAGAACTCACCCTCTGGGGAACATGAATATCTACACTATTTTTCAGGTCAATCTACCCAGTACTTGATAATAGAAGATATCTTGTTCCCAACCAGTGTTGAACAGATGGACAGAGGGACTAGGTGACATCCTCATTCCCTTTAGTTGGTTTTAACCTACATTGCTTCAATTTTTAAAAACCATATGGTATAAAAACACTATGGTTTTCCTCACTTTTGGTCTGATGAATAATGTTAACATTATTTTATCTGTTAACGCTCCTCTGACATACTGTATTTAAAAGGGCCAGGACCTCACCTATTCTCTGGCTGTTTAGGGGGGATAATTAGCTTTAGTGCATTAGCATTAGTTTTAATGCATGTGTCTGTGAGTGTTGCACCCTGCAGACAACTGAACGAGTTGGGGAAGTTAGGACAACCTTGAATTTCATTCACTGTTTGGTATTAAATCTGTGGCCTGAGGTTG
This sequence comes from Xiphias gladius, assembly GCF_016859285.1. Classification (NCBI taxonomy): domain Eukaryota; kingdom Metazoa; phylum Chordata; class Actinopteri; order Istiophoriformes; family Xiphiidae; genus Xiphias; species Xiphias gladius. The sequence continues at coordinate 27,910,769 of NC_053418.1, read as the reverse complement.
TGACAGTGAAAAAAATATTGTCTGAATCAAGAATTGTGATGCATTGTGCACATGGACCTGTATGATTTCAGTGAAACAACACTCTGCTAAAGAAATAGTTTTTATAACAACTGCTAACAATGAACTAAAACTAAAACGAATTTTTGTTTTGTTTTTTAATTTATAGTTTTTCAGTCCCTGAAAAAAAAAACCATTTGATCGAATGACAAAAAAAATATGATGTTTGAGTGTATTTAAATTTTCCATTTTCCTTAAATCTTCTTACATACTGGTGAATACTGATAAGAATTACAAGATTGTAGACATTATTATACTTAATATGAGACTATTGTATCATATTAAATAACATAAACATATTGAGTCTAATGCAGGAACATTTCCATAATCTTGTCGTAAACTTTGTTTAGTTTTTCTGTCCATTTTATGCATACAAACGTTCAAAGTCAGATTCACCAAACTCTCTTACCTGAACAGACTTGTCGTATATCACTCATTTCAACCTGTTCATGAGGTGCGTGTTCCTGAGATTTCATCATTAGCGTAGTTTACCCCCTAAAACTGTCAAATAAGGCTACCTGAATTTCATTCATAAAACTGTTACAAAGAGTAAAAAAAAAAAAAATTCACACCACGGAGCTTCAAATCCGCTGTTGTAAATCAGCAAACAAATTTAGTATTGTCACTACAGTGGTATTAGAAGACCTGAAACAATTAGAAAATATTAATAGTACATCTCAAAAATCTTTTCTTTTTTTTCTTAGGGTGTGAAAGTACTGTAGCTATGACAAGGGGTATAATGGTGACAGAAATAAAGACAGAAGGATTTAACATGTTATGCTAAATCTTTCTAAAGCAATGTGGTCAGTGACTAATTTGAAAAGTGGCCATGTGACAGTTACAGAAATATAAAACAAGAGAATACTACAGCCTACAGCAGGCGATGTTACACTTGTGGCTGCAACAGAGGATGAAACTGGAAAGGTCTGCATAAAAACCCTGAGGCAGCTGTTGGAGTGAGAGATTGTTCCAACAACTACTGAACTGTAAAATTTGCTTTGCTGAAATATACCAATAAAATAATAAAATCTAAGGTCAAATTTCAGTTTTTTTCAATAGTGGAGACTTGTATGACAGGTTTGGACCATTTGTGAATTCTGTTCATAGCTAGGAGAAAGTTCAAACTCCATGAAGGCTGTCATGTCCATAGTGAAGGACAAAGGACTCTGTATCCTTCCACACTTGAACAAATGGTTTATGCGTGCAGTGAAAGACAAGGCAGCTGTCCTCACCTGTGTTTCCAACATTGGTCAATATAACAAACTAAGTGAGAGCTGCTTTACAACAAGACACACATGTGGTTTTCACTTGTTTACCATTAAACTCCCAAACAATGATAACCTTCTCATTAACATCCTGCATCTCATTAGCATCCAGCAATTGTTGATAGAGGACGTGTTTTATCTTCTCCTTTCAGCCTCAGACTAACAGGCATTCTGACTACTGCCTCAGCAGTAGCATGACATGGCCTCTTCATATGTGGACAGAAGGCCTTGGTTAAGACCTAGGATGACACAAACTCAAAAGGGTCACTTCCTTATATCAATGACGGTGCAAGATCCACCTGGAAATGGGTACACCATCATTTAGGTGTGATCCAGTGTTGTGACAATAACACACGTTCTGTGTTTCCTTAAAGGAAGGTACAGTGCATCTCCTACAATCAAAGAGCACATCTAATGTTTTTCCATATAAAGTAAACCACCACAGCACGATGATTTGCAGGTTAAAGAACCCAACCAAGTGCCAAACTACATCACACTTGAGCTATGAGTCCGGGCATTTATACCAGCACACTGGTAACATCATATCATTCTAGGCTACATGTGACTTTTTTTAAGATCTTTGGATATAGAAAAGATGGATAATATTTACCATTGCCCGTGGTTGTCAACCATTCTTAGAAACAAAGTTACATGCAGATCTTTTATGACCTACCCTGATATCTGTGTTTGTCTACAGTTGATCTTCATTTGGAAGATGAGCATGTGGTGCATATTTTTAATTAAATTTGTCTGTTGTAGGTGGGTGACCAGATCCTGGAAGTAAATGGTCAGAGCTTTGTCACCATCTGCCATGATGAGGCGGTCCACATCCTCAAAACAGGACGACACCTTCTGATGAAGGTGAGGGATGTTGGTCGCCTGCCTCATGCACGCACAGTGGTGGATGAGACCAAATGGATCTGCAGTCAGGGCATAGCTGAGACCAACGCTACAGCTAACCCAAGTTCTGTCACCAATCCCTCTGTCAATGCTGGTATCCACACTAATGTCAGTGCCAGTACCTGCAGTACAAGGTGAGTGCATTATTCTAAAGTAGAAGGACTATTTGCGAAATAAAATTAATACTAAAACTGTCAAAAGCAATGGAGCAGAGACATTATTGTAATTGATAACTGAGTTGTGCTTTGTTTGCTGTGTTTCCACATGGCAATGGTTTACAGACCTGGGTCAAAGACTGTATTTTTTTTCAATTACTGAAATGTGTATCCAGAAACTGTTAACGATTAAGATAGTGGGTAAATCCACCTTACATTTTATTTTACAATCTGTAACTAGAAACATATACTTTACTTTAAATTTGAGGTTTTCGGTATACAGTATGAACAAACTAAAGTTTAAACCCTAAAGTTGAACTGAGTGTACCGAATTATCAGTGTATCTGACTGAATAAGTAGCTTTTTGCATTAGAGCTTTCCTCACTGGTGACTGAAAGTGCCATTCAGTTTTGATATATAGTATGATATTCCCTGTCTAAAAACAAAAACTTTTTAAGCCACAGCAAATTGCAAACTCAAAACAGCTATGATGTAGGCTACACCATGACCTAGTGCTTCTCTTCAGAAATTTAACCACATGTCAGGGCTGTGGCAGCTACAAATATACCATGTGTGAACTGAAAGAACTGTGACTGGTCAGCTTGGGCTGGTTCTGTTTGCTTCTAAAAGTTTACGATGCTGCAGGAGATTGTTGACAGTGAAGAGCATGAGAGACAGAGTTATCGTCTCCTTTTCAGTAACACACATCACACATCAGTTGTTTCCTATTCAGTACTGAGACCAGTAGAAGTAGATGTTACCTGGATGTAACTCCAGTTCTCTAAGTACTTGTGTAGCCCACCACTGCTGCTCTATATAACCAAGTAAATGAAAGACGTGTACACACATTTACGCGTAAAATACATCTGTCTAGTGTTGCACAGGTTGGAATCCAGTGCTGAACAATAATCCAAACCTACAGGATTAAGTATAAACCCATTTTAACTCTTCTGCGGAGTTGTATGATCACAGTGTTATGAACAGTGCTTAGTTGTTTTTTTTTATAATAATAAACTACATAGTCAGTGACTATGAATATCTGAAATTAATTGAATTAGAAAAATGTAATCAGGTTCATAGCGTTGATCACTCTGAAGTGTGCTGGTATGGCAAACTCACCTGTTTCATACTGGCAGCAACTGGTAAGAAAGCTTTCATTTTCAGTTTCATTCTGAAGATCTGTTGAAACATTTTAGGGCATGTATTATCACTCCATTGTTATTTTGGTTCTCAAATGAATCAGTTTGATTTAATATGTACAAGTGAACAAAACAATCACAGTGGATATATTAATTTGTTTAGTTCATTTAAAACTAAATCAGTAACAACAGAAACTTTGCCATTCTGTGAACAAAATCTTATCTAATGGAACCTCCATCACTGAGAATGGGTCTGTTTCGGGAGTCCAGGACAAGAAAACCTTCCCCGCAGTGGAGGATCGTGTTTGACAGCTCGATTGTGTTTGACAGCAAAGTTGTGAGTGTAGACTCTGCTCTCTTTCCCTTATCCCATTGTCTCCCACCCCTAATGGAGCTGGCACTGATTGAGAATTTTAAAAAATTCTCTGCCTGATGCTGCCTTGGAAATCATTCAAGTTGGCTCTCAGCTCCACACTTCATTAAAGTCACGTTGCTTGGTCCTCCCTGAGGCTGGGCTAGGCCGTGATGTTGTTGTGTTTTTAATGTTCTACATGCATAAGAATTGGTGAGACATACAGGTAATTATGTTGATGCTTTTACTTTCATGTGTTGTTCTCAATTCAGTTTGTTTGTAGGATGACTATGCACTAACTGGAGATAATTTGTTTCTTAACTATGCTATGCATTATTTTCTTCTTTGTTGCAGACCATCCTCAGCCAGAGCTACACATGTATTTGGAAAGGTAAGAATGACAGCCATGCATTACTTCCCTCTGTATACATACTGTGTTGACACTCTTTAAATTGCATGTATGGTACTGACTTGACTGACAGATTCCACACTCCAACATTCTGTATATCCATCGGAGCATGTCATGTATTTTTTCTGACTCCTGAACAGTGATGGGGCTAGAGGTGGATTAATTAACTTTGGGCTTGACTCAACAAAATCAAATAAGATCTGCTTGACTTTGACCTTAATGCTAATATCTTGTGACTAGGTCCTTTTTACTTGGAATGACTGATACACTCCCCAAGACCGAAGACTGAAACTATTCCTTTTCCCAGTAACTGACTTACATTGAATCAATTGTATTGCAACAGTAGTTACCTAAGATTATCACATTTGGGCATCATCAACGCATTCACCAGTTTAAGTAACATTAGTCTAATATTTAGAGTGGACTGTGTGTTTTTGAGGTTTAACACAGTTAAGAGTGGCTAATGTTCTTTGTTGAAACAATTAATTTATCAGTTTCTGTCGTTATAATCTCCAAGGTGAACTTTTTTTCATATCATATAAAAAAATTTAAGTTTATCAACTAAGGTGGGAATTATGCTTTTCTAGGCTGCAAAAAGGCAAACTTGCGTGGAGTCATTTGGGGACATTATGCATTTCTGTTATATAAGCAGCTTGTATAACATTTATGTTTTTTTCATCTCTGTTTTGAACCCACCTCCCAAGAGGAGTTGAATCAACCATTCAACTTGCCAGATGCGCAGGTCTGCAAGACCTGTTGAAATATGGGAGGTGTGTGCACCGGCTCATCTGTGAGCCTCTGACCTACAGTTACCAATAACATATAGAGAGTCTCTATAGTTTGTAGAGACATTTGCATGTATCTTCAGAGAGGCATTATTCTAGCTTCAATGGAGCAAGTGGATTGTGAAAAATGAGGTGTGCAAAAGTAAGTATGTTGCAGTTGTTATTTAAATGTATCAGATAAATATTTAATTAATATTTCATATTTTCTGCTCCATGTCTAATTTTCAGGTTGTAGCAACAGGTTGTGCCCAATTTTTAGGCTGACACTCAAAATTGTTTCTGTCTACTCAGCCAACAAAAAGGTCCAGATCTGAACAGAATCTTTGAGCTTTAATTTCTTTTTAAACTTTTGTTACAAATGCTGAAAAATGAATCCAAATGGATTTCATAAGTAATTCAAAACTCAGTTGTGGATTTAGAAATGCTATTTAATCATTAACTTGGTAGTTGTCAAATGGCAACTACAGAGTGGCTAGAGGCCGAAGCCGAGGCCAAACCTAGTACCTTAAATGCAGTGCCACTGATGGCTGCTAGATGCTGGGTCCAAAAAGTCCCAGGCTCCGATTGACTCCCATTCAAAAAGCGTCAACTACTCTCTATAACTGCTAAATCACTTCATTTTTTCCAGAAGTCATTATCAAAGTCGTTTCTTGCTATATCCGAACTACACACTTAGGACCCTGTGACTGTCATGGGGCCCCATTGCGCCATTATTTTTTCTCCTCAAATATAAATTGACAATTGCTATATTTTAAGCTCACAATGACTAAAATAAAATGTATGTATATATATCAAAAAGAAGTTTTTATTCCAGGAGCCCTCTGACAAACCAATTTCAAAGTCATCATCAGATTTTGACGTATTGATGTACGGACATCGAGTCGGCCAATTCTGACAGTGTGACAGATATTTTATACACTGTCATGGCTTCCAAAAGGACTTATCATGGGACAAGAAAAACGAAAACAAAAGACAGCCGATGAAGAACAATGTTTGCGGAGCAGAGGTAAGACTATTAATTTCACTTAGAACCTTTTTATGGAGTGTACAGTTACCTGACCCACTGGCTGGTTAACATTAGCTAGGTAGTTTTACTATGTGTAATAACAGCCAGCCTAGCTAGCTATCCCTTACATGCATTTTCTTTTTCAGCTGGCAAGTCTAGCGAATGTAATGTGTCATATCATGGTGTTAATGAACCTCATCTAACCAAATCTACATAATAGCTTTATGGTCAAAATTACAATAGTAAGGTATTGGATGCCTTTGTGCACCATAAGGCAGTGTGAGGGGACAACGCAGGCGAGGGTCGATTAAAACATCTGGCTATTTGTTTCTGCATTCAGAGAACAGGAAAGGGGAAAAAAAAATTTGACTGGGTCCAAGAGAGGGTGAAAATAAGTGCACTGAGTGCCATTCCAGTCCAGTATTCTGCCTTTGCTGTAAATTATTTACCAAAAAGGATTTTTGATTAATGAAAGATGGACTTTCTAACTGGATGAATATTAGTGCATTGAGTGGCAGCGCTACAGGGATCATGGTGAAGTTAGTTTTAGGTTGGATATTTGATAGATATTCACTCCAGATCCAGTCTTCTTACTCAGTTTCACCCAGTGTTGGCAGTAACAGGACGGTTTGCTCAACTCCAATGCCATATTGTATAACTGCACTGGAAAATTAGGGCACACCTCTTTTCGCTGTATTTTATTTTTTTTTAATCAAAATTTAGCAGTTTCTTTTCAATAGCTTCCATGTCATGTGACCCAGTAGTTCAAAATAAATGCTAAATGTATTACTACACTGGAAAAATAAGATACACCTATTTTTATAGGATTTAATGCTTTTTCTATTTTATATGAATATTTTTAATGTAAAACAATAAGCATTTTTTTCAATACCTTCCATGTTATGTGACCCAGTGACTCCCAATCAATGCCACATTTTATTACTACACTGGACAATTAGGAGATACCTCTTTTTTATTGGTCTTTAGTGCTTCTTCTATTTTGTATGATATTTTTACCAAAATTCAGCATTTTTTTTCAATAGCTTCAATGTCATATGACTTAGTAGTTCAAAATCAATGCCGAATTGTATTACTACACTGGACAAATAAGTCACATTTCTTTTTAGGTGATTATACAATAATGAAAACACAATTAACTATGAATATTATATTCCATTTCTGCCAGTAGATCCCCCTAAATCCTACACACGGGTCCTTTAACATTTAATAGCTAAACTCGATATATATTTCAGATATCCTTAATTCCTCAGTACATTTGTGGTTATATGGATATGCTTATATTTTTGTGACTAGTCACAATTCATCAAGTTACTAGTCACTAATGTAATTTTACTAGTAACTGGTTCTTTTTAAATAAGCAGTTAAAAAAAATTTGAACAGTATTTACAATATGAAAAATGATTATCATAAAATATGTTCATTCACTTAGAAAATGTGTCTTTGCAGGAGCACTCCTGAAATACTTTGGCAGGGGCACCAGGTCCATCATCTACCTCTGCAGACCAACTGACATCAGAAGCAGGGACCTCCTCTGCTCACCTGCAAAAACCAGGCCCACTTCATCACCCTTTTAATACTGAACCACTCAATCCAGCTGACAGATGCATTCAAGAAATATTTATTATAAAGAGGACTCTTTCAGATCATTTCAGATTTCTAAGATCAGTTAAGTTTCTGTCATCACTATATGTACAGAACATTAGTGAAAAATTAAAAGCAAACCTGGCTTAACTACTCAAGAAGGAACGATGCAGTATATTGCTTTTGCTGTAAATTATTTTCCAAAAAGGATTTTTTATGAATGACAGATGGACTTTCTAAGTGGATGAATATAGGAATACTTTTGAAAAGCCAAATGGCAACATAGAAGGCATTGGAACTATGCCTAAAAACAAGGAAGACCATAGACCACGCAGAAATGTTGCTCTTGGAAGCTGAGAGGAAGTACTGAATGTCCTGAATGGTCTCCATTATCCAATCTCTGGCTGAGAGAAACCTTGCATTGAAGGGGCCCAGTAACACATTACATGAGCAAAACAATGAAATTTTTTTCAAAGGAAGTCAAGGTGCTACCCAAATTTGATCTTGTAATGAAGCTGCACATTTGCCGGGTGCAAAACAGCTAGTGGAGTGATTCCATCTGTTTTGGAAATATTATCCAAAATGGGCTGATTGCTTCAATCAGTGTTAAAATCTTAGATGCCATGGTGACTGAAATTAAAAAGTCAAAGTACTATGCAATAATTTTGGATTGTACTCCTCACTTAAATCACCAAGAGCTGATCTCAGTCATCATCAGGACAGTCAAAACGAATGAAATGCCAAAACTATAAGAACACTTTCTGCGATTTTGTTGTGGATTCCACAACAGGCCTATGTAGGTTTTTCATGTAGGTTGATACTGATGGACTTGAGGAGCTGAATATCATTTTTGATGACTTGAAGGGAATGAACAAAGGTGTTCAAGCAAGGCATTTCTCTCTGGTCTTTTTTGTCATGCTCATGGTCAACCTGACAAAAGTAAGAGTGAAATACAACTAATTATTATGTTTGATAAACGCCAACAAACAACTGTGTTTATAAACTGCCACGTGGAATAGATAACTGCGTCCTGCGTGAATATGCGTGAATATGCGTGAATATGCGTTCATATGCGCGTGCATGAAATGAAACTCGCACTTTCTAGTACCAACCTCTGTGGGGACCAGTCCTGACATTATATAGCCGTGTTGGCACTCCTCATAGGTGCACATAATTTTAAAACAAGACCATGATTAACTAGTCTCTCAGTCAAGGTTTAGTTAAAAATCTGGACTAATGCAAGATGGAAAGGAATGGGTTGACATTAACAATTGGTTAAATATAGAATTTCAAATGTTGATTAGCTGAGCATACTTGGCAATATGGAAGCACATCTCACTGTAAAAAATAACCATCATGCATTCAGCCAAGCCATTGTATTACTAGTATTTCATATTTGAAAATGTATAAAAGGAAATCTGTGGGAGCCAATTTAAATGGGCCTGATGCAGCTGATAAAATTATTAATAAAGCTGCAGCCATTGTCTATTGGCTTATGTTTACATTGTTTAGCCAAAAATAATTGTATAATATTGTGAGGACTGGACTAATTACCAGGCAGCAGAGCCAAAGCTCAGTGTTATAATTTATTATTTTCTACATTTTATATTTTCACAATTTCTTATTTATGTTCATGTTAATGTATTGTAGTGGGAGCACCAGGTTTTCATTTCACGAAGAAAGATGATAGCAGTGCTTGTTATGATTTCTGTAAAATGGTAATTTCAGGTAACGGAGGAAACACCAGCAATACGCTGAAACATCTTTCTATGCAACATGGGCTTAAATTCCAGGATTGCCATGTATTTGACACTCTACGCTCGAGTATCCGTGCTTCCCAACCAAGCAGCACATCCGTTATTGAGGGTAAATGCTATTAGGTATGTTATAATAACATTAGTGCCAAACAGGCAGATTTAACAGATATTTTCTTTGACTTAGAAAACTTAAATGAAAACGAACGCTGTACAACTATTCCCTCATATCATCCATTAATAAAACCTTTGAGTTGACACTGAAAACCTGTGTAGGCCAGTTTTTTTAACACAGAAAATTGATCAGGAATCATTAAGGGAATCCATAAAGGATCAGACCAATAAGCAGAATCGATAATGGCATTGCTATCAATAAAATCGTATCGATTCCAATTCCTAGATGCAGCAAGGGGGTCTACAGATGCTATCCACTACTTTGGCAATGTACAGGATCTCTTCTCTGAGACACAGAGATGGGCAATCTTGAAGGATCATGTGACAGTTACACTGAAGTCCTAGAGTGAAACACGGTGGGAGAGTCATGTAAACTGTATTGAAGCTGTGTGGTACCAGGCCCACAACATAAGAGATGCACTGCTGGAGGTCAGGGATAAGGCCACAGATGCTCTGACCAAGATTGAAGCACAAGCTTTGGCAGAGAAGGTTGGGTCATATCGCTTCCATATTTTTACAGTAGTATGGTAGAATCCTTAACCAAATTAACCATATAAGCAAGCTCCTGCAGTCTGCCACAATGCGTGTTGATGTGGCAGTTGACCTTCTCATGAAGGGAAAGACCCTTGCTAAACAGATACAGAGACACTGTCTTTACTGCATCACAGACCTCTGCTAAAAACATTTGTGAGGACAAGAATGTGGAGGCTGTGCTGAAGGAGAAGAGGCCTAGAAACACATGGAGACATTTTGCCTATGAAGCCCCAGACAAACCTTTCAATGATGCAATGAAGAGGTGGAAACAAAATTCTCTAATGTAGTTGGGGACACCACCATAGAATTGTTGTATGAACGGTTTCAAACATTTGGCCAAACACTGCACCAGCGCAAAGAGCTCTGCAGTACACTAACCTCTGGAGATGAAATGGACATTGACGGAAGGAAACTGGCTCTTGGAATCAAAACTTTAGGAACTGTACCCCAATTTGGGGATTGCTTGTACTCTCCCGTTGACCATCAAGATTTACCTGAGGTCGTCAATAGTCCAAGATCGCCTCAGCGGTCTTGCCAGAATTAGTGTTAATCGTCATCAGCTGTCCTGTGATGAAGTCATTGATGACTTTGCTTCCAAAAAATCTTATAAGCAAATGTTTTAAAGATGATGGTGATGATGATGATAGCAGCCAACTGAAAGTGATTATTTTAAACACTGTCAGTGACTCACCGTTTCCTTTTGTTAGCTTCACCTCCTCAAAATGTTCCTGTTTTTTAGGGGGTCAGGTTGAGAACTTTTAGAGGGACTGAGGGGACTTTTTATACAGCCTATTTTTCTGAGAAACTTCCTCCTGTTAATCTTCATGGTGATAATTGTGTGTAGTTTGTTATTTGTTCATACTTCATTTACACCTTTATCTTCATGCCAGTTTCATTATGCCCAATAAATACTTTTGTAGTCTGATTTGCAAAATGGTTTTACATTTTTATCCAGACCTTCCTATTGTCACTTTATAGTTCTTAATTTTATGTTTATTGATTGCAAATATATAATTTATTCAAAACATTGTGTTTTTAAAAAAGTAATTGTATTGGTTCATATTTTATAATTTGCATGTTTGTTTTGATTTTGGTTTGGTTTTCAATACAGCTATGTTCCTTAAATTAAATAATTAATTTCACTACAGACAGCTGATATAGAAAACATTAAAAGCTTCATAGATATACTTTACCACATTTTTGGAAAGTATTGTGTAGATGTTGTGCTTACATTCTAAGTTGTTAACACATATCAACAATGCACCTTAAACTATACTGTTTGTCATGTGGCATATTTTAAGACCCTGGACTCAATTATGAAATAAGGAGCACACATGAAGTGACTCATACAAGACTTAACAGATACAAACATAAAAATATCAGAATAAAACACTTTTTGCCACACAGCCGAACCAGTGGATGACCGGGGTCAGTCTACATGGTCTCTGCTGTGTCCCAAAGCTGGATGTAGCTGTCACCTACAACCCCGACTTGTGGATTAAAAATACATAATGCTTCACATATGTGCCCTGAGGTTGAGAATGAAAAAATAAAACTTGATAACATGATTTACACACTGTTTATCACAACTCATTCTGATTGCAGTAGTTTGATACCAAATCATGATAATCAGGCTGTAAAATACAGTAGCTATATATCTGCTGATCATGTTGATAATGGTCACTAATGGTTAAGCAGACTTTTCACTCCAATGCATACTTTTTTACTCTCCCTTCTTATGTTATTCACAGTCTGTAAATAAGAGTGGTACATGTCTATGGAACTGTGCCAAGACTCCAGTGAAGAGACGTAAGAAAATAGATGAGTAGCAAGTCACCATAAATGTAGTCACTTTAAGTCTTCGACAAGTACAGGCAGTAAAACAAAAGTAACAGATTATAAGTGTTTAGGCTAAAAAAGTTCCCATTAGAGTTAAATGCATTACAACTCTGCGATGGTGTCCATTTGTTATGGTCTGGTCTGGCGGGGCAGCAGTATATAAAATAAACTGGGCATGCCCCCTGGATAAAGTGGAGGTGGTGGGAGAGAGAAGGATGATGGCCCCCAACCCCTGCATCGGACTCTGACAGCACTAGTCAGCTCCTTCAGCAACCGTCTGCTCCACCCGCAGTGTTCAAACGAGCGATACCGCAGGTCTTTTTTTCTTGGTGCTGTCAGACTGTGGAACCAGCACTGTTCCCAACAACCCACCAGGCACTCCACAAACACAAATTGACAGTAATATGAGCAATATTTCTTTTTCACTCACACAACTTTTTTTTCTCTCAAAATATATGCATTACTATACTTAATTTAAACAATGTTTAATATTATATTGTATTCTCTCATAACTGTGCTTGACTCTCATCAATAGCATACTGCTGCTGTAACAATCCAAATTTCCCCCTGTGGGATAAATAAAGTTAATCTTCTCCTCTCTTCTCTTCTCTTCTCTTCTCTTCTCTTCTCTTCTCTTAATAGCTACCGTTACAAGAGTTTAAATTCATTCAGTGACACTACTACAGTCTGCGGTGATTTTTCTGGAGGGAAGTACCTAGCTGTTGTTAAGGAACTAGCAGGCGAGGCAGGTGATTTGATTAAGCTAACCCTGCGGGTTCTGTCCCAGAAGTAAGAAAGCTTAATTCAAAACCCTACTGACATTTGCAGAAATGCAAATAAAATAAATAAATATCCAGCCTTGGAACACACCCTTTCTCAACAGTATGTCACGTGGCTTGGTCTACAGACCGTTAAAAGAAATGCTGAATGAGCGATTGCATTGAGTTGCAATGAGTTACAGACGCTAATGGAACAGAGGCTAGCTAGGATGTGACTTAATGACTTTGTCTCTCTTTGCAAGCCGATGGGTGACGTCACACCTTGCTTGTCCATCTTTATACAGTAAACAGTCTACGATTAAACCCCACACTATAATCACAGGAATAATATGCCAAGACATACCTGATAATTTTGCATTTAAATGCTATAAACTTTATTTGAATTTGATTCATACAAATTTACAGAAATATCTATTATTTGAATAAATTTACTCTACTAACTGTTACTCTGGTTAAAAAGGCCACATAGTGACTTGTTTAGGGCTACAAACAGAAAGATTAGAATTTGGAGTTCACAGAGACTTCAAAAGGGCTATCGAAGCATTCTGTCTGTTCGATCCACAGTGACTCCAACCTCTGTTCAGCCATTACTGTTCTGGTTTTAATAATTGATTAGGCTAATTGATTTGATTTAATATCCCCATATATAATGATAACACATCTCCCTCTTCCCTCATAATAATGTTTTTTATTTTTTTATTTGACGGTCCCATTGATCAAAATATTTTAAAGATGGACATTTCTAGTGGCGCTTTAGCAAAATTTAATATAGACAGCACTGCCTTTTTGTTTATAAATATTTATTTTTATTGAAATTTAGTGATGTATCTGTATATATAAAATCCCCAAAGTCCACAGAGACAGCATTGTTGTTAAACTGTCCAATAAAATGTATTTACAATGTATTCAGCTTTACCTTCAGATAAACTGGCAACAACAAATATTATATTTCAACCCTTAGATCAAGTTTTATGTATCAAAAGGAATTGTTACATATATTAAAACATACCAACAACAGAGCCAGTAAATTACCAAAGCACTTGCCAAGATAAGAATCTTCTCCCTGGTGGGTCCCTGGCGAGTTTGACTAGCCTGAGTACGGGCTGCTGTGATGATCGGCGTTATTAACCAGCCGAGGGGACAAACAGACCACATATTCGAAATGTAAATGGTTACTTTCTCGCCTGACAAAATATCAATTAAGGGTTAGGTTAGAAACAAGTTTGATTGGCATGCTAAAGTATTTGTAATGTTGTTGTTTATACAAATCAAACCCATCACTCCTACCAGGTGTCCTGGAGCACTTCCACTGTAGCAGTTCTTTTGGCATGTGTTGTCCCTGTTTGTATGTGTTTTCATATTTGTTGCATGTCTGGATTTGGAGTGTGTTTCCGTTAATGTTTGTGCTTTCTGTCTTCTATGTGCTTTGTCCTTAAGGGCCATCATTTGGTCCCAAGCACAGAATACATGGTGCAAGGGTGGGTGGAGAGGAGCAAACATGTTGGCTGTGTGAGACTTTCGCCTAGAAGGGATGCCTCAGAACCTTGTCTGTTTCTGACGCAACATCATCTGCCGCACCTGTGCTGATATTAGCGACAAGAGCAAACTAGATACACAAAGCAAATGCGCAGTAATGATGTAATAATTTCTGTAAATGTAAATAGACCCTTCAAACAAATTACTACCCAGCCAGTGGTGGCATTTACATCAGCATGAAACATTAATGTTTATTGTGTTCAGAGTAGAAACGTCAATCAATCAGTCTGCACTGAACTATAAATTAGTATAAGTGGTCCTTACAGTATTTGTTGCCCACAGCTGCTTTATAATGTATGAAAAGCTTCTCCCTCAGTTCTTTAAATCCCTGCAGCATCTGAAGACAGCAGGACACATTTGTAGATAATTCTGCAGCCTCTGATTTGAGAAGTATCAGAATGCCATTAGGCACAGCTTTCCACTGTGTTTACCTTCACTAAATCACATGCAAATGACACTGGGTTTCTACAAAATAACCACACACAACCTATACATATTAGACTGGTCTGTTATGACTACGTATTCTGTTGTTTAAATGGGAGATGTCTGATTATAGCAGCTGATCAATCCTTTGTATCATTGCCTCCTTTACAGCTCTCTTTTTAGCAAAAACAGCATGTCATGTTTTATTCTTGAAATGTATTACTGTGCAAATGCTGATGTGTCACATGTTATGGTGTGTTGTGAGCATTTATGACATGAGATACATTAGAAATAAAACTGAAACAGTGACAGATTGATGTGTTCATACAAATGGCTTCATCGGTATTTTTTTTTCTACCATCACTTTTCAAGTTAAATGAAAAACCTACACCATCTACCTCTATCTGCGGATTTGAGGTGCTGTTTTCACCTCTTGCCGGTCTGCGCCATCTGGACAACAGTAGGATTTCCTGGAGAATCCTCTTTGCATTTGTTGAACTGTTGTTGGCCTGTGTCACTGTGATTGGCACAGCTGTTTCAGATCGATGAGACCAGTGATTATATTTTTTTGGGGTGTGTTAGGGGATTGAGTGAGCCAAGAGTGCAGCACCTTCTACTGCTATGGCATATAGTAGAATTGAATCAATTTAAAGGCATAGTTTGACATTTTGTGAAATACACTTTTTATCTTCTTTTCTTTCACTATTTGTTGGTGAACAAGATTTTAAAATTTAAAATTTTATATTATTATAAGATTTTATAATTACAGTATATTTCATTATAGGTAAACTCAATGTGCTTTACATTAAAATGTATTTGCAAACACCAACCCAAACAAAGACAGTGAGGAACCCACATCCAATCCAAAGACATAAACCAAAGATACAGACATCCACCCACACACATTATTATAAGCCCTGAGAAAACAGAAAAGTTTTCAGTTTGCTTTTATAAGTGGAAATAGCTGTGAAGCATCCCAGGTCATCAGGCAGTTTATTTTACAGAACTAATGTGACAAAGGGTGCTTTCACACAACTAGTTCAGACCAGAGACAAAAGCGATCTATTGTTTCCTTTAAGTTCTGGTCTGATTTATTACAAACAAACCAACAGCTGTAACCTGAAGTCACATAGACTGAAAGGTATGTCACATGAGCATTAGTGGAGACCGGATAGGCATATATATTATTGCTTTTGGTTTTTCAGTTGTTTGTCCCATGTGTGATGATGGAACATATACTGTAAGCTTAGATTTAAATCAATACAGCTGTCACAGAATGCATAATGGTTCATGTTTTATTTGTGCTAAACTGCAACCTTAAATGTATTTTACACTGTTATTTCCATACATTATATGTGCGTAACTACAGTGAGCTAGCAACAGACACACACACACACACACACACACACACACACACACACACACACAAACACATAACATATAACATATATAACATATAACTAATATATATATACCATGAACATACAGTACACAAAAGTTAAAAATTTTTAGAACACTTCCCTTTTCCAGTTGTTACTGAAATTTACATAGCGTAATGTCTCAGCCATTCTAAATTTAAAGCATACACAAATGAAAAATTAATATTAAAAAAAAAAGGAATCATGGAATCTTCTTGTTGAACCAAATATAATCTCATATAGAGGCCGAACACGCTCGTTAAGTTCTTTGTACAACGAAAAACAAATGTTCAGAAAGTTCGTCCCAACACTGTTGCAAAAGTTCCCACAAATGTTTCTCACTTACTGGCTGCTTTGCTTTCACCTTCTGTCCAGTTCATCCCAAACCAACTCCATGGGGCTTAGGTCTAGAGACTTTGCTGGTCTTCCCTCATGTGAAGCCACTGTTTAGTTCTTTTCCTCTAATGTTCTGGGTCAGGATGAACCTCTGACCAACCAGTCTGTCTTCCTTTGTTACTTGTCTTTTTCTCATCATTCTGAAAGCAGTATACAGTTCTACTTCCTGCAGAACAGTGGTGTCCTAATTATGCATCAGAGGGTTTAGTAACACAGTTTGTTTCAGCACTGCCTTTGTACAGACAAGAGGGTTTGTAAGGAACTAAAGTTGGGGCACCTGCAGGAATTGTTTGCATTAACTTTCAAGGCTTCATTTACTTCCATTGCTGCAGGGAAGCTATAAATGCACAAATTTCGTAATCTCTGAAAAATCCCTGCTTTCTATAAAATTTGAAGGATTTTTCCGTTTTTGATGACCTTAACTTTTTTTTTTTTCCCTCAGGCAGTTTACCGCTTACCTTTGTACCATTTTAGGTTATTAATTGGACTTGAACTGCTTATATTTCAATAAAAAGTGAGAAAATGGGGGTGTTCTAAAACTTTTGACCAGTAGTTTATATGTAAAATTGTGTTGTTCATTTCAACTCCTCCCTCTTATAAGTGATCTCTATTGACAATGTAAACAGCTGACCTACATGCTAATATGCGCAGAAAACCAACACAGTCTGGATCAAAGGCTCTGCTATAAGTAAGCAGCTATTCTTCAGAGAAGACTCCAATTTCTCTGCCCCAGGCAGGCAAGGCCTAATGAGCTTTGTAATTTAAGATCCAATGGGTGGCCATGTTGATTTAATGCATGTCCAACAAGCATTTCAACAGCCGCTGGGTAACCATTAATAAATTAAGGACACTGCATAAAGAATGCTAATCTGAAAGATGAATGGGTTCTGAGGGACAACATGTAGTGTTTGGCGCTTGTATCATAGTTACTCGAATGGGGATAGTTTTTAAAAAGGAGCTTGTTATTGAAAACATTGTTCTGTTTAGTAATTAGGCCCCAGCCTATGATGTGATTGGTTAGAACATGACTGCTGACACATCACAATTTAGGAGACATCTGAGAGACTTTAAGTTGCAGAATTTCTCCGTCTATCTCTCTCTCTCTCTCTCCCACCTACACACACACACACACACACACACACACACACACACACACACACACACACACACACACACACACACACACATATACACACAAACACACACACATACAGTACAGCACATACACTAACCCCCAATGTTCATGCTGAACACATCCTGCAAAATGTTCGCTGTTGTCCATGGCCGGGAATCATGGTAGAATGGCTCTGGGGCAAAACATTTTCTGTTGGGCCCCATCAAACACCCTGTCCTACCGCTTGCCCTGTGTGCATTATATATTGCATGTACATACCCTCTAAATTCCCATCAAAGCTGTTACACGCATGTCCTACACATACACAGGTCTTTTCATTTGTTTTGCCTGATTAGACCTCTTCCCAGGACTTATATGGGTGCATACAGAATGTGCTTGATTGACAGTTCCCTCACCTCTCTGTCAGTTTTACTGCACCCAGGAGGAACTTCTTACACCTGTATGATTCTTAAGCCCTGGTCAAACCAGACAGTGGCACACTGAAGTTCATCTGTACGTCCTCACGGAATATGTGGTTCTAGAAGCTTGGCAATGGAATGACCATTTGTAGGGCTAGTTGGTGAACTACTGTTGCTGGCCAGTGGTTAACATGCTTGTGCTACTCAGTCATAATAGCTCTCCAAGCTAGCGGTTGTTGAGCAGTTTATACTGTTAAATAAAGGAGATTAAATAAAAATAGATGGTGCAACAAAGGCAAAATATTTCTCTGGTTCTCCAGAATTATACTATCTGGCCCCAGGTTTTCAGTGTCCCAAATGGTTTGATATATTTTGATTAAACACAACTTTATTTTGGAATGCCCACCATGTGAATGCACCAAAATAAATGGATAAAGTAAATAAAAACTTCAGGGCAGAGCATCACTACAAGACAATGCGACAAATTAAACCAAAAGTACATTCATTTGACATGTTCAATCAAATCACGAAAGCCTGACGACTTGCAGGGAACCACTGCGGGCTGGGGCCCTGGGACAGTTGCCTGCTTTGCCATATTGGTCAGAGTCAATGTTAGTGTCATTTGTCTGGTTACAGTATCCACTCCTGGTAACCAAAATGTATTTGGCAAAGCAAATCATTAGTATATAAATGTGTTTTGCCTGAGTCAGGGGTTGCACATGATCTATAGGCTCTTTGCATGGTCAGTGTAGAAAAACTGAATATTGAGCACAGTTTCTTCTTGATTATTCATTCAATAATAGTGACTTTTGTCTTTGCATTCTCTGTTATTGCAAAGGCAAATCAAAGCAACACAAATTTTATATACATTGTAAGCCATTTCGTCATTTAGCAAAAGACTTGGACTGTGGGAGGAAGCCAGAATACCCCAAGGAAACCCATGCAGGCACAGGGAGAACATACAAACTCCGCACAGAACAGTCCAGCTAAAGCAGGGTTTTTACCCAGAACATTCTTGCTGTGAGGCAACAGTGCTAACCACTGCAACACCATGCCAGCATGTGTTACATGATTACAATATTTTTTTACGAACAAATGTGTCATGGCAGTCAATAGAAACTTTCAGCTTTTGTAACAGTTTAGTTTACACTTGAGCTATTGGCCAGAAGGTAAAAGCTCATATTCAGAGTGAGGGATGTGGGTTGGATCATTCACTATTTTGACTGATGACTGTAGAGAATGGTGTTCTTTCCTCTCTATAACCTTCATCACAGTCTGTATAAGATGACTGAACTTAGATTTAACCTTAACTAACGGGTTGCCGTAGCTGATTATGCTCTCTATAATTGTCCGGTAAAATAAAAACATGACTCTCTCATTTATATCATAAATTTTGAGTCTTCTTAAGAGTATAGTCTCTACTGTAACCTGTATTCTTATAATTGCAGACCTAAAACACAAAAATAGTTGCTGTCAAAAAACCCTTGATGAAGACTTTACTTCCATTCTGAGGGTTTCATTTTCAGAACCTGGAGAAGATGTAAAACTTCAGCTGACAACAAGAAAATCACAGTTTGGATTTCCAAGATCTACATGATTGCAAAATTTAACCTCAGAATTGTTCAGTTAAAATAAATAAATAAATAAACTATAGAAAACTTAATAACATACCATTATCATAAGCATCTGTGTTTTTACAACATTCCTGTTTTTGGGGACAAGTCTGGTTTGTCTTTTAATGTTTGATTCTGCTGAACATACAGAAATAGGGACTTTGGGCGCAGATGTAGATTGATGTCCCGGTGGACTTTTCCCCTCAATCACTAGAACAGTGCTTTATTACTGTTCAAAATGCAGACCCTCTACTCATTTAAAATACTCACAGCAATCATGTTCAATCTGTTTGCTGCCTCTTCTTTTAAAAGGGAACGTTGAACAATATATTTCCATGGTTACATGTCTTTCTATTCACATTGTGTCAGGATATGTTTTAGATTCATTTAACCCTGACCTTTTTTCTTTGTGTTGGTGAAGGAAAGACTTATCTTTCTGAAAGCAATCAGTCCCAATACCTGACTCTGGATCTCAAGTGGTTTGTCCCTCAGAATATACCATGCAAATTTGCAAGAAAAACAATTGGATCTTTCATTGGGTTCAGGTTATTTTCATCTCCATACATATACTTGAGATACATACAGGGAAAGAATATGTTGATCTTCATGTGGACCTAAGTGCAACATAGAACAGACATACAAGCACCACACAGTGTTAAGGGTAAGAGTGAGCACTCTTACATTAGTAGCAAGGGTCCAGTTTATTTGTCTCCTTTTGTAGCAAATTGACATGATGGTGGAATTTTGGCAAAACAGTCTTTAAATCTGCATTTTTAAGTCACCAGCAGTGATAGAAAATCTGCTTGAATGTAGTTGTGTAGCTATGTTTCCAATCTACTGAGATGCTCTTATTTTGAAAGTTAAAGACGTGAAACAACAAAAGGTCCACAATTACGTCAATACTGGACAAGTCCGCACATCACGACTTCATCCAGTTCAGTGCCAATGCAGTAGTGACCTTATGCATTTCAAGTGTTGTTTTGTCTTTTAAATTCTGTCTACATTGGAAGTGGGATTGTATTGCATTGTGTGGGTCAAGGTAGAGCTAATGTACTTTGGAGGCTGCAACACACAGTTGGCCAGCTGGTAAGCTAGTTAACATCATAGGTAACTCTGCACCAAAACATAACATTTTTTAATCTGATATCTCCGATGAGCAGTTAGGTCCATAAGTATTTGGACAGTGACACAGTTTTTGTAAACTTGCCTCTGTACACCACCACAATGGATCTGAAACAAAGCCATCAAGATGTGATTGTAGACTATCAGCTTTAATTCAAGGGGTTTAACAAAAATATTGCATTAACTATTTAGGAATTGAAGCCATTTTTATACAATGTCCCTTATTTTCAGAGGCTCAAAAGTAATTGGACAAACCAACATAATTATAAATATAAGGATTATTTTTAATACTTGGATGAAAATCCTTTGCAGTCAAAGACTGCCTGAAGTCTGTAACCCATGAACATAACCAAATGCAGAGTTTCTCTCCCTTGAGATGCTTTACCAGGCCTTTACTGCAGCTGCCTTCACCTGATGCTTGTTTGTGGGTCTTTCTGCCCTCAATTTGTTCTTCAGTAAGTGAAAAGCAGGCTCAGTACGGTTGAGGTGACTGACTTGGCCATTGAAGAATATTCAATTTCTTTGCTTTGAGAGGCTCTTGGGTCGCCTTCACAGTATGTTTTGGGTCATTATCAATCTGTATCGTTAAGTCCCATCAGTTTTGCAGCATTTGGCTGAATCTAAGCAGATAGTACAGCCCTTTTCACTTCAGAATTCATCCTGCTACTTCTATCAGCAATCATATCATCAATAAACACCAGTTACCCAGTTCCACTGGCTGCCATACCTGCCCATGCCATAACACTGTCTCCACCATGTTTAACATGATGATGTGGTTCCTTTCCTCCTCCATACTCTTCTCTTCCCATAATTCTGGTCCAAGTTAATCTTGGTTTCATCTGTCCAAGGAATCTTGTTCCAGGACTGGGCAGGCTTTTTTAGATGTTTTCTGGCAAAGTCTAATCTGGCCTTTCTTGAGTGTTACCAGTGGTTTGCACCTTGTGGTAAACTCTCTGTATTTACATTCATGAAAGTGTCTCTTTGACAGTGATACACCTATCTTCTCAAGAATGTTCTTGACCTGGCTAGAGGTTGTGAAGGGTTTTTCTTCACAAAGGAAAGAATTCTGTGATCATCCACTTTAGTTGTCTTCTGTGGTCTTCCAGGCCTTTTGATGATGCTGAGCCCAATTACTTTTGAGCCTCTGAATATTAAGGACTATGTATGGGTGTATGTGGTATTGTCAGGCCATATAAACTCCTTATAAACTCCTTGTAAAGTGACATGTGTCCCAACCTTGAGAGACTTACAGTAGGCTGTAGGCTGAGAGCTACGTATTTACTATAGCCAGCAGAGCAACCAGATATTAAAAGAAAAAATAGGAAATGGAACAAACAAAAAATGGGCAGGCCACATAAAGTCAGTGTGTGGTGACTTTGAAAGTAAGGGTGTGGATTTAAGGATAGGAGTTTATTCCCTCTAATTTTGATGTGCGTGACTGGAGTTCATGTCCCGTTACAAACCAGTAATTAACATTTGCCTTTTTATGAATCCTAACCAAAAACCTAACTTAAACAAGTGTTTTAGTTGCCTAACCCTAACCTTAGCCATAGATTATTTGCCATAACCACAATTTTTTCTCACCTTAACCATAAAACAGTTTCCCTGTGCGACTATTATAGATATTGAGAATTTTTAAAACACTGTCATTGTATGTAGAAAAAATGTTATGACTGAACATTTTCTGAGGTTTTACAGAATAGTCCATGTTAAAGTCCAGGGTTTTGTCGACCCATCCAACCACCCGCACTTCCTACCTATACGGACTTTGTTGTTGCAGAACAGCGTCACCTGACTTCCTCCTTTGCTCCCATCATAATTACTATGGCCACTAGAGGGCTTTGTCACTTCTTATATTGACTTCTTATATTTACTTGAGCTTCATCATCACAAAGCCAAGTAAGTCTCATGCAGAGATTTTAAAACATCCCATTTCTGCCATCTAATGAGATTACAAACAAATTTATTTCAAACAATGGTTTTCACAATCGGTGTAAAGCCACAGGACCTTGCTGAAACTCAGTCAATCTACCAACAGTGAGAAGAGCTGTTTCCAAAACGAGCTGCTTATAAAGATAACCATGGTGCTTTTTTCCTAAGCATGATAAGGTCAGCCACTGTCATGTGTGTAAAGGATGGAAACTGCACCCATCTGAAGACTTTCTATCTTTATACTGCTGGACTTTAAGAGTTTTCTCATCTTTCTTCATGTGTTAACATGTCCCTCCAGACGACGCTATACAGAGGTGTGGGTCCGCCAGGTGTTCTGGTGTCTCTTGAGCAGCAGGCATACATGCTGCTGACAGAGCCAGAAAGGAAGACCATGGCATACTACTTGAAGGAGTACCAAGACGGACACATAGGAGTGGAGCCACTGGCCATGGCTCTGTTTGAACTCTTCAACACACATGCAAAGGTACAGCAGCCTGCAACAGCTGCAGGGCGACTGTTCAGTCTCAATGGGGTCGAAAAGAGAGCTAAATATTTTTAGAATTTGAAATAATGTTCAAAGCCTAACTTGTTAAAAAAAATTATGTGGGAATATATAGCCTGATAAGACTGCATATCCATTTCATCTCACCTAGGTGGGCAGATGTCTGGAACCAAGCAAGGAAATATGTACATAAGTTTTGATACCACTAACAAATAAAGCACCCTTTATAAAAGATTTATAAGATGTATGGCCACCGAATGGCCACCGAAGAGCCATTAATTGTGATGTATTTCATTGATTTTTTTTTTTTTTTTTTTTTTTATGTTCTTTTTGAGTTTCTCGCAACGGCTGTGGCCCTGTGAGCGCATCACACTGCAACTCAAGAAAACATATGCGAATACACAAAACACAAGCACATTAAGAAAACATCTTCACCAATGTGACAACACAAAAAGAATGTTGCAAAGTGACAAAGCACAACCAAATACAGAAACAAGGCGCACTTAAGTCCCACCCCCTCAAGTAGCCAGAGGCATGAGTAGAAATAATTGCGATAGCACTGTGATTTTTTTAATTTTCTATTTTCTATTTTTCTATCTGGCAATCCGTAGATCAAAAATTGAAAAAACAAGTCCAAATTCTTAATTATACAGTGATCTGACAAATGCAAAATATAATTTAGAAAATGTATTTCAATTTTCCAATTTTCAATTTTTCATCATTTTATATGGAAAACTGAACAATAGGTGTAAAAGTGTTACACGCACGACCAACCCAAAACTTACATTTTTGCGATTTTCCAACACCACTGAATTCAGTAATTTCACGAGTCACCATGGCAACAACAAGCTTGTCCTAGCAGTGTTCATCACTTTTTAATGTCCCCTGGAAACAATTCCATTTTAGTCTGTGCAGTGTTTCAGTATTTGTTTGTTTCTGTATTGGCAGCGCATTTCAGTACTGTGTTGTGTCTTTTCCCAAGTTGAAGTGCATCGAGCTCTCAAGGCCACTATACAAAACAGAGAAACATCAGATCATCAAGCCAATGTCAATATTCATATGCCACCATTAAATTAAATGGTCTAGGTCCAATAAAATCACCTTGAATGCTCCATATTATAAAATATATGAAAGAAATTGTACCAGAGCTCAAAAATCCTGCCATGAACACCTTTAAACCTGGCTACATACATTCATATGAGGCAGTGTCTGCCACTAAGGTCATCCACTTTTATATTTGCAGAGCAGTTGTGCTTTTCCAGTGGCATACAGAAATCCCTGCAGCTGTAATGATGCATACGGTTTAGTTTTCAATACAAATCATTCTTATTATATTCCTAATAAAATGACTTAAGGAAATTGGCATGTTCTTCATGTGCCATTTGGTGAGACCAGGCTCTATTTGCAGATAACTTCCGCTGATGGTTTATTCAAAACTGAGAAATCTGAGCACATATTCAAAGCAGCAAAGTCCAACTATGTGTGGGGAATGCTAAATTTACCTGACAACTTAAACTGACTTGCCAATGAAAAAGCTTCCTATTGACTGTGAATTCAGTGAGTAGTTATTCTTACGGTTATTCTTAGAATTTTTCTATTTACATGGTGACACATTCAAAGATATTAGGGCTTTTTCTCATTTTTATAAACAAGTAGTTGGATACTAAAGAAAGGTAAGACGACAACATCTGAAATATTAGCATAAGCTTCATTTACTTTATGTTACTGTTTTGTGCAATACCATTCAGAAAATCTAAAAAATCTAAGCAGTTCAAGTCCAGTGAATAATGTTAATCTGTACAAAGGTCAGCAGTAAACTGCCCGAGGAAAAAAAAAAAATGTTTAGGTCACCACAAACTATAAAATCATGTACATTTTTAATAGAAAACAGGCCTTTTTCAGGGATTAAGAAATTGGTTAATTTACAGCTTTACTGCAGCAGTGAAAGTGGCCATGAAAGTTGATGCAAACAGTTCCTACTGGTGCCCCAACTTAAGTTGATTACTATTGCAGTATAATAAGTTAGTGGTGTCACCCAGCTGTAGCTGAAGATGATTGACTGGAAACAGAATAATCTGCTTCAGTGAGAATGCACTCCCCCTTTGATCACTGCATCAGTTGCCAGACATTGTAAGAATTCTTACACATCCTCAGTCTGTGGTGCCAAACTGTGTCAGCCACAGATCTCCAAGCAGATAACAAGGCTTACAACTCATATTTGATGCTTCTGTTTGTTATGTTACATCAAGACTAATTATAGCTATAACCAACTATGGCTATATGTATTCATTTGTGGTTTTATACAGTCAAGATCTTTGTGTTGTGTTGAGCGGATCTGACGTTTCACAAAGTGCAATTAACTGTACATACAGAATGGTGTTTATACATGCCCTAGGTAATTCTTGACAAAGTGAATCAGCTGTAATGTTCTCATATTTTGACACATTCCATCATCATTGATTGGTTAAATCTGAATGAATATGATCAACTGAGAACAGCATCTACCTCCTCAGGCACTAATTCCCAATTAACTACAATCAATTACAAATTCAACTATTCTTCAAGGCCATTGTAAGTTCAAAACTTTCAAAATTTTCTCTTTCTGTTGACATATTTTTCAGTTGTTTTACTTACATTTAAGACCTTGCTCTTTGCTAATTACATTGTGTGGGTTTATTCAGCCTAAATCATAGTGTGTAGGATTTGAATAATTTGAAAGCTGCTGTAATTACATAAAAATCCTACGCACAGTAACTTTAAGAAACAGCCTCCTCTGACCTCAACAATTCTCTGCCTTTCCCTCATGTATGGTCTTATCTCAGTTTTGTTTTCCCCTCTCTTTCCCTGCAGCTGTCCATGTTGTCTGAGGTGAGGAGTCTGGTGGTTCCCCAGGATCTGGAGTTGTATGACAAGCTGGTGTTGCACCATGAGAGGGAAGCCCACCAGGTCTGGCATGGAGGTCTAGGAGTGCTGCATCCACAGGCCCACGCGGCCCCTGTGATCCATGATTCAGGACACACTGTCCCTGCTATGGTAGATCCCTTATCTATGTGATGTGAAAATATGACAGCCACTGTAATATTGTGTGGAATAATCCTTTTATTTTCTTGACTTGTTCTACATTGCCATTTTAATGTGACCTTAATCAAAGATTTACATCAAATAAATAAGGCATAACACAGCAAGATGAGGACTAAAATGGAAAATATCATGCTGGAATTTTGAACTTTGCCAAGGTTATTTTGAATTGATGACCACCTTGTTGCATCCTCTTGTTACATGGCTGCGTCCCAAATCATCTAACAAAAACTGAAATGATTTACTACAGGCTAAATGTAATTTATAAGTTATACCAGCTGACTGATGCAAAGTGCTGCTTGTTAATTTCATTAGCAGTTAACAAAATGGATTGCACCTCTAAATTGTGGACTGACGTGATTGGATACAACAGGTGAAAAAGGAAGTCTGTTGATCCTTTGAAACAGACCTCACTGAATACACAATAAGAACTCAACAAAGCTGTTAACAAATGAGGCCTTTCTGAATGTGTTTCTCAAGGTATTCTTGTCTGTTCTGGTGGACACCATCAGTCAAGTGTTTGTACTGTTTTAATTCAAAGTCCACATTTAATCCAAATACCTGGAGATTTTCTTACTCCACCTGTTTTATGGAGAATCCTTTGGCAGCTGACTTGGGAGTTTTGGGTGTTCCTGTACGTATTTCATGTCCACTTGTTATATATTATGTGTGAGTGTTTAGTCTTTGAATATTTTGTCACTTTATCAAAATAATGACCAATTGAAACTTTGCTCGGACATTTTCAGAAATGTGAGGACCTGGCTCTTCTAGCAAGTTGCCTGGTAATTTACCGGTGGTGTAGCTCTGATGTTGCCATAGAGTTTTATACATAAGCTATAATGAGTTTTGGAAGATAAACTTGGTCTCAGAGTTGTATCTGCCAACCTGGTTGGCAAGGTTCGTGTTTTTTGTTGGGCAGTTAATGTTGTACAATTTTGTACAATACAACTTATGTAAAATTAGTCACAAAAGTTAGTATTATTGATCAGCTGACCATCATTAGTCTGGTAAGCACCAGAGGAGACAGAGGATAGTGACACCTGGTCAGCCAAAACTGTGAACAGTTAGTGGGTAAATCGATCAGTAAATTGATTTAGAGTGCTACATTTTTAAAAGATATTGATACTTGATACCAGTGTATCAAAAATGTCTGAGGAAATCTTGTGAAATATATATCAAAATATACTGTCCTGAGTGAATGGACATAAGCGCAGCAGCTCTGTCGTGGTCTGGCTGTTTTAGTCTTGCGCTTATTTTTCACTGCATTATTTTATATCTACTCAGAGGACCCACATAGATCACTGACTGTGTGTGTGTGCGTGTGTGCGCGCGTGTGTGTGTGTGTGTGTGTGTGTGTGTGTGTGTGTGTGTGTGTGTGTGTGTGTGTGTGTGTGTGTGTGAGTGTGTGTGTGTGAGTGTCACTCCACATACGTATTTTTCCCTTCTCCTCACTCTCAGCTTCCTGGTATCAGTCTTTGACACAGAGCAGCCCGTCTTGGTGGCAGGTCAGCGACTATGTAGTATTGATGTTTCAGTGTGGCCCACGTCAATCCACAGAGACCTCATTCTGCCAGGTTACAGTCTCCTTCTGATACACTCCATCCAGCAGTCTGGTCCCCCGAAGACCCAACAGAGCAACTTGATCTGATAACGCTGTTTGTTTTTAGCTTGAACAAAGCGTGGATTATTCCCCTCTGCTTCCAGATTCTGGCTCAGTACCTGACCAACTCTTTGTGCCCACAGGAGCTTTCAGTCCATTTGTCTTGTCATGGTTGGCTGTTTGTGGCTGCTATGAAAAGCATGCCGGTGATGGTGTTTGCCACACAACACCATGTGTCCGTGAAATTGCCCATGCTGACACACTCATTATTGTGATTGGGAAATTACAACCCCCCAATAAAAAGCTAATTGCACTGAAAAACTCAGTGAGACACAGTGAGAATGTATTGTAGCAACACCATGTAATGACACACCATTGTATGATTAGATCGATATTTCTATGCAGGTTGGCTGAAGGAGAATCATTAAGAATAGCCAATAACTCTTATTAACACAATGGGGGTATTTGGACTGTGCATGAAGAGCTAGAGCCCTTTATACACAAGTTTAAAAATGTATCACTTCAAGGACAACTAAATCGATAGAATATCAAAACAGCCCTGCTTGGTAATATTTTATTGTCCAGGTAGATAGCTATTAACATAAAATAATTTAATGAAATTGTAATTTAATTCAAAAAATGCTTTTATTAGGCACACATGGAAATCCTCACCAAAAACCAGACCAGTGCAGTGGTGTCCACTGATTGATATTTCAGCCTGCCCAGTGTTTTCAATTATCAACTTGGACAGATGTAACAAAAGAGCCCTATGAGAATCTTGCCATTATGAAACTGACCCTGAAAAAGGCAATTCCATTTCACTTTCATGAGAATGAGCTTCAATCAGGAACTAATTCAAATTCAAGCCCAGTTTTTTAATTTCATCGGCAAGTTTAGTATTGTTCATTGTCTGCCAAATTCAAAATAAGTCTTAGTCATTTCACATTGACTTGTCAAAGTAAAAAGAGCACAGGTGTTACTAATAACATTAACTATGGCTCTGTTCTCATTAAGTGTATCAGTAAATCAAAACGGCATTTACGAAACCAGCACCCTGAAACTGAAGCAGTTACATGAAATTCCGCCATCATTCATTGGATTATTTACACATTTGTTTCCCCCACTGTGACAGGTCAAAATGGCTTCTGAGAAAAATTATTATTATTATTATTGCACAGGACGCAGCCTGCAGCGCTGTGGTGTACAGAGAGGTGAAATCAGTCCAAACAGATTTCAAGTGCCCTGTTTACTTTACTGAAGATTTATTTTCACAAATTAATTATGACAGAAGACTTACACAATGTCTACACAGCCTGTGTAGCAGCGCAGCAGCACTTTCAGTCCTCTGTCAGTGTCTACACAGAGCCCAACACACAATCACTGTAGTTATGTGAGTCAAACGGAAGAAAATAAACTTGAAGTGTAAAAATATGGTTCGATTTGAGGTTTTATGTGTATAGCAAGAGTGAAATGTGAGCCTTTGCATTTGTGTAGACATCTGGCTAAATTAAGATTACATCCACACTAAACTGGTTAAATTTGTTTTTTTCTATGTTTCGTCCCTCCATCCGGATAAAACTGAGCTCGTCAAACAGCCTCCACAGTGTATAAATATTAAAATCTATCTTGGTGTTTGTGTGTGTACGGAGTCCACAGAGCTTTTCCAAAACAATGACGTAAGGCAGCCCAGTGTGCCAGTAAATTTATGAAGACAACCTGTAGTCACTATCTCTATGATTGATCATTTTAAATATCAATATAGCCG
Source organism: Xiphias gladius (assembly GCF_016859285.1). Taxonomy (NCBI): domain Eukaryota; kingdom Metazoa; phylum Chordata; class Actinopteri; order Istiophoriformes; family Xiphiidae; genus Xiphias; species Xiphias gladius. The sequence goes on along the minus strand of NC_053418.1, from coordinate 27,881,101 downwards.
AATACACAGCCGAGCTGTTGTTATTAACCTGGATTTATGATGATGATGATTTTATCGGACGATATCATGATTGTAAAATAAGAATAGTTTGGAAATGACTGACTGTCAAATAAAAGATGAGCCATTACAGGTGACTAGTAGACATGAAAGACACAGCAGTGCAGATGGTTACAACAGCAGAAGTTGATGCCAGCCCACAGACAAAACAGCAATGCTCTACAGCAATGAAACGATAGAGCCTCCAGCCTCAAACAGCCTCAAATTATTCAGCTGTTACTGAAAAAAACGTTTCTCAAACACTTTGTTCTAACTGTCTAAACTTCCTGGCACTAATTATATTGTCCTGTAGGGCAAGTCCCATCCATCTGGCATCTGCATTAAGTAGGCTAAAGTAAACCATACAAAGTTTTTATTACAGATATAGCCCTCCAGTATTACAATGCTTCATACTGTTTCTTTCAGACTGATGGCTTTTTTGGTGGTTGGACAGAAACAGAGCAGGAGGAGAACACTAAAGCCTTACAGAACATTGCACTGGTATGTGTCATTCTTTGTTTTGTCTGCTATAAAACAGATGCATATAGAGGGATAACCGCATTGTTTGTTGGCTTGCTTATTTGTCCATCTTTAACAGACCATAGTTTTGCCATATTTCCAGAGGACAGATTAGACTAATATAACAAGACTAAGAGTTAAAGCCCCCACTGGGAGTTCCAATGAAGCTGTAATCGTCTTTACATCCTACAGCAAGAAAGTGTTGGATTATTAACACTGGACTGGGTTGAAGATCTGAAGTCTGCCCTGAGGGTGACAGTAAGAAAGGCCATGAAGTCAACAAAATCAAGAGTTTATCCCCTTGGGAACATGGTTCTGCTCAGCACATTTCATGGCAAGCTGTCCATGAATTAATTAGATATGTCATTTGCATTTGTAATTTTTTAGCCAGAGGGACGGAAGGGATAAAAGCTCATGTAGCTCATGTCCATAATAGAAAGAGTTGATCCTTAACTTTTATTGGAATCTTAGATTTTGAATATAGAGGCAGAAATTTTGAGTTTACAGGTGATGCTATTAATAGAATAAAAGTCAGAGGGTTACCTTAACTATCCACATCTAATTTCTTAGAAATCTTGCTTATAGATTTAGAAAATTTGTCTCAAAATCATTAGAAGTGCCCTGGACCTGAGTGTTTGGACTGGTAGATAAATGACCAACATCCTTACGTAAAATTTTTGATGTGTGTATTGGTGTGTGTGGCCATTATTGCATTTTTCCATAATAAGAGCCAGACAGATTTGTAGGATTGTTTGGCCTTGGTGGAGGTATGCTCTCTACAGTACTGTTCAGATAAACTGTTGTTTTTTTTTTTTTTTAATACTTCTAGCATGTCCTCTAAAATCACAAATTGGCATTTTTAAATTTCTGATTGCTTACAGATTAAACTAGAATGGCACTCAGTAGAGCCCATACCTCTGCCAAGGGCAAATAATCCTACACGTCTGGCTAGTTATTATAATAGAAAAAATAAAATGATATAGGCAGTACTCGGATAACATTATTGATTTATTTGTCATAAAACATAGTAAGTAAAACTCTCTGTGTAATGCAGATTCAGCCTTTTCTTCCACCAGATCTGGATTATTATCTGGATCTGCAGCAAATTGTACAAAGTCATAGATGTCAACACCATAAATATGTCTGATTTTTTCTCATCAAGATCCATACATTATTTCCTGAGAAACTGATGAAAATGTGGAAAGATGCCCAATCTCACAATGTTATGAAAAGTGATTTAAAAAAATTCCTGGATCTGCCCCTTTAAGCAGATCCACACGAAAATGTAATGGGTTCTTCCCTGACCCATGCCCCATCCCTCCATCAAGTTTGGTGGAAATTGGTTCTGTACTTTTTGCGTAATCCAGCTGACACATAAACAAACAAACAAACCAACAAACAGACACAGGTGAAAACAAAAACAAACATTAGAGCTTTAGAGGTGTTAGTTGGTGGAATTTTTAACTTTGACAGAGCCAGACCAGCAGTTTCCCTCAGCTCCAAGCCTTAATGCTGAGCTAGGCTGGTCACATCCTGACTCCAGCTCTACATTTTTGATTGATATTGATATTCTCATCTCATTCTCAGAAAGAAAGAAAATAAGTAAGTAACCACAATTGTTGCAGAATCAACCAGTACTGAAATCTTAAGGATTATAACTTAAAGGTTTTTTTTTCATTTTGTTACTTATTAGGCTAAGGGAGCCGAGCTGCACCATTCATGTGTTATTCATGTATTCCATTGCATTCTTGTCACTGACAGGATGAAATGCAGGCGTCAGGTGAATCTCCTCCACTTTCTGGGGGTGCTCCTCTCCAGGCCCCGAGCAGGCTGTCCAGGGAAATGGAGCTCAGTCAGAAGCCTTCAGCCCGGCTGGTGCAGCCCGGCTGCAGCCTGCTCTTCACTGGCCCCACCCAGTTGCTCCAGGACTGCCTCCACAAGTCGCTCAAGTCCGTCCCCACTACCCACCAGCCCCCCCCAGCCTCTGCCCACCATACTTCCCTCAATGCACTCCATCACAGTTGCCAGACTTTCTTCCAGCTCTCTGAGTCCGAACAACTCAACCACCCCCACTTCGCTCATCACTTCCACCACCATCCTGCCCACCACAATAGACCCAGTTCAGGACACCACACCTGCCCAGGCTTCCTGCACCACCGGGACTTCTCCAGCTCTGCTAAACCACAGGGATCTGTCAAGCTCTCTTCCAGATCCAGCTCCTATGAGAAGTCCTCCATCTTATCAAAGTCTGTATCCTCTTCCAAAGCGGCATCTCCCATGCCATCCCCTCATCCATCACCCCATCCCTCGCCATGTCCATCCCCCTGCCCTTCTTTCATCACACCTGCTGCTCCACCCTGTAGTCCTGACCAGCACTGCTCACCTGCCCTCACTCAAAAAGACATGATAACAGACATGAACCGGCTATCTGCAGACTCCAGACCACAGCAAAGAGGTACACAAGTCTGTGTCAGTGTATGGCTATTTGTGTTGTCTCCCAGTGCAAAAATACATCTAATGTATACTTCAACATACAAGTTACAATTATTAGGCAAAATTGTTATTTCTTAGTGATGTATCATGCAGCATATCTCTGTCAGTATATACTGATACACTATATCCAGCCATATATCTGACAGCTGAGTTCTTGATTTACTCCTGGTGTGAATTTTAAAATAAAAGTCCATATTCATTTAAATAATCATATTTATTTGTGGCCAGCACAAAATATTAAAGCATAGACCCTAATAGCGCCCCCAAAAGCACATGGGATGTATACGTACGTACAGTATACTGCAGGATGCCCATGATAAATTACACATAATGTACATTTACACAGCATTAACTCCAGTTTATCTTTTTTAACAGATATTCTATTTTAATTAACCAACTTATTCCAGAAATTGAATTTCCCCTCTTTTGATAGGTGTAAGGATACTTTCAGTGAAACTCAACAATTTTTGCAGATGTTTCACATTATATGCTTACCAGGAAATGCCCTTTGACCTGCTGAAGGCCCTTTAATTTTTTTTTTTTTTTCTTTTTTGCCATTTTGCCTTTTATTGAATAGTTGACGGTGCAGCGGCACAGAAACATACAATGGGGGGGGGGGGGGTTCTGGGGGATTCTGGGGTAAAACCATGATAGCAGGCTACAAAGTTCAACCACACTGAAATTTGAGTCAGACACATCAACACATCCAAAGGCATTCTAGCATGGAATGCCACTGGAAATTATGGCATCAGCAATTTTACTGCGTAAAGGAATTAAAGTAAGGCTAAGTGTATTCAATCTCTAAGTAATGTAACTCTGTGTTCTGATCTTACTAAGACCTAAGCAAGAAATTTAAAGCATAGCAGAAACTATCAGAGAGGTTGGGGATAGCAGTTTAGAAAATGAACTGTGTGTTTTTTTTTACATTCAAGTCCATAGCATCCTAGTTAGCTGCTTTTGGATTATGTGTTGCCTATTATTCTACGCACAACTTCCCTAAAAAACTATTTGGTTTTGCACAGTTGTGGAAAGTAACTAAGTACATTTTACTTACATACTGTATTTCAATTCAATGTAAGGTATATGTACTTGAGTATTTCCATCTGAGGCTACTTAATGCTTCTACTAACTTTCAGAGGGAAATTTTGTACTTTTTACTCTACTACATTACTTCAACAGCTATAGTTAATGGTTACTTTTCAGAATAAAATTTTTAACAAAAACATATGATCAGTAAATTATTATTCATTGTTATTAAAGGTCCCATATTTTACACTTTTCCAGTGTTTTGTTTGAAGGTTTGATATCCATAAGAAGATATATTTGTGGTTTTAATTACCAAAAAACCATCTCAATGTAGTTTTACAGCTCCTCTCTCACACTTCACTCTGGAGCTCTAACAACAACAGGGTGTTCTGTGTCGGTCAGCCAATCAGAGGAGAGGCTCTGCTAACTGTTTTCTGAGTGACTCACAGCCAGGTCAGCCACAGGTAATGGAGTGTAGCCTACTAATTTAGCTTGGAAAACTCACCAGTAAATGCAATTTAGAATGGTCACTCGGTGCTGAAATGAACCAAACAGACAGTCAAACTCAGACTAAAATGCTCTAGCTGGATTTAGTGTGGAGCTATACATTGGAACCTTGGGCCTGGTTCTTGTGCAAACCTATATCATCTGGCGGTGTCTGGGTGACCGTCCGCAGTGTTGCAGTGTCCAGGTCCAATGCAAGTGTGGTGGAGCCCACTGCCCCTGCCTCCAGCTCACTCTCCCCGGCTGCTAGATCCTCCGGGAGAATCGGTACAGTGCCAGTGTGCGTCGAGGCCAGCTGGGTGAGCGTGCATGGCAGCAGAATCCGAGACCATCTGGGACATCAGTGAGGTGGGTGATTGGGCAGCAGGAACAGCAAGAGTGGAAGACTGGCGATTGATAAAATGGGAAACTTAAAACAGCACAATAAAAGTAATCCAATGATTGGTAGAAGAATAGCATTAAAAAGATTAAAAGCTGAAAACAATCTGAAAAATCAAATCCTGCAAGGCTGGACGGTGGATCTGGGTGGGCTGTACTGGGGGCATGGCTGAGGACAGTGACTGTTTCATTGTGACATCACAAAGTTACAGAAGGCCTGATGGCTTGTTTCTGAATATGGGCTGTGTGCATTTCTCCGTGGATTGGGTGCTTTGATACTTTCATAGTATTAATATAGCTTCTAGACCTGCTTTATAATCCAAAAAGAAATGGAAATCTCACTTTCTATAATATGGGACCTTTAAAGTACTCAGCTATGAAGGACGTACTGATTATATGTTAATACATAAATAATAATGATCTAGTAATATAACAATATAACAGTGACAGGGGTCACTTTGCAGGATGAGTACTTTACATTCTGATATTTTAAGTACACATTTTTCCTAATACTTATGTACTTAAACCTCTGTTCTTATCTGTTTTGTCTGAAACCAACATTAGACCACTATCCCTTGAGGACATTCCCTGGAAGTCTTTTAATGTGAAATGTATTGAGTTTCACTGACAGTGGCTTAACATTGAACAAACAGGAGAATGAGTGTGAACAGAAATGTGAGATTAAAAAAAATTATGATTAAGATAAAGACAAGGCTTTTATTGATCCCCAGGGGGAAATTCACATGTTACAGCAGCACAGAGACAGGCTAAAAGGTAAGAGAACAGATCAACTTTAGAATGAAATAAGTAAAAATAAAATAACAAGTTAAATAGAGGAAAGACAATCTTAAAAAGCCATATACAATATACAGTACACATTATACTATTACAATCCATGTAAAAGAATTGTGCAAAGGTAATCCAGAAATCCAGTAGTGTGTGGCTATATTGTACAATATTGACTATAGAGTATATTGGAATGTATTTGGAAAAAGGAACGTAATTCTGCAATTAAGATAACAGGTTAACGTAGAGATTGAGTTTGAATTAACATTAAATAGCATCAACGGCAATGAGAGAAGATCAGAAAATCGTGTCATACTAAAACGTTGTATTTCTTACTGAAATGTGATATAATACATGTTTAGAGGTGATATTAGATATAAGGCCTATCTCCAATATAAGCCTGTCTCAAATAAAGATTATCTCTGCAGCTGAGGTAAATAAAGGCCACTACCTGATAACAGAAAATACCCTTACCGCTGTATATATTGCCTCTATGTATAATAACATTATAGTGTTCCTTCTAGGGGCCACACTGTCTCAGCTGTCAGACAGTGGCCAGACTCTGAGTGAGGACAGCGGGGTGGATTTAGCCGAGGCAGGAGTCCTCAGTAAGGACGGCAGCCCTCGGCCCAGCAAGAACCAGAAGAGTCATCTGGAACAGCCAGGGGCCCACACACCTGGGGCCACCAGACAAGTGAGGGCTTCATGTTGTCATAAATAACACTTCCACAAGTCATTAGATTCATCATATTGCTCATAGTTTATTCTTAATAAGTCCATATTGTCCTGTCCCAAGGTGACTTGTGTGAACCCAATTATTTATCAGTTTGTGATTTCAGCTCTTTGGAACTTCTTCTGTTGCTTTCATTTCCTTAATTGAATTAAGTTAGTTAACACAACTTACATGACATCTTATTACAGACAAACAAAAGCACTGCAGATACACCAATGTGATTAATTATACAGCACCAGATAATGTGCTTACTCATAACAGTGAAGCAATTGAGCACATCACGGTTTGGTAGCAGTCCAATCAAAAGACCAGATGAAGAAACAAACAAGGAAGAAACAAGTAGTGCCTTAACTCATTTGTACTCAAGGAGAAGATTGTGTCATGGAAAATCAAAATCAATTACATCAATGTAAGATATGTTTCTTTCATTATTAAGTTTTAAGTTTTTTAAGTTTGAGAGATGAAGTTTTGAATAGAGCAGGGTGACAAGTATTATGGATTTGGGAGCTATGCACAAGTTTCTTTTTGCCTGAACCATTATTTTTTGCTTGCTTTTGAGGCTTAGCCATGTGCCTCTTTTTTCCACTTCTCTCCTTCTCTCTGCTACACTTCAATGAAATTTCATGCTTTTAATGCAACAAACACTGACCACATCACATAGAGTGGCACTAATTTATGTCCGTAGCGCAGAGTGACCCATGCTGACAGACAAAGGCGTGCAGATCGGGATGTCACAATGTGGGTAGTGAATGTGATAAAATCGCTGCTTCCCTGACGAGTTGATGTGCATCAAGACACGTGCCCTCCTAAGTCTCCAACTCTACAGCCTACAGTCTCCATAACCTCTCTTTAACCTCTCTTCAGTGACTCTATTCTTTGCATTAATAGAATCCATCTCACCCTGTCATTTCCCACCTGCCCAACAGATGTCCCCACAGTGTTTCTGCCTTTCCCACACATATTCATTATTCCCTGATTAGCCACTTAGTATACAGCATACCAGCTCCTTTCCACTAGCTTCTTGGTACATCATCTATGCTCGTTTTCAGTCAAAGGGTTCCGGCCATCCTGTTACCCGTAACTACAACGTGCCTTTCTTCCCTAGCATTAGACTGTTAGTCCGTTCAGTTGATTTCATCAGGTACCCTATATTCTGCCTTTTTGCGTCTGGTTCCTCCACACTTGTTGCCTTGTACCCTGAACTTTGAAAAAAACAACAACAAAAAAAACAATATGTATGTATATTCTTATTTGCATAATATGCTGCCACCTACAGTGCCTTAATAATGGCAAACTTTGCTTCATACAACCTACAGACGCTGCTTTCACTGGGCAAAACAAAGCTAAAGTTAGTTCACTTCAACATTCAGTTAATTTGGATAAAGTAATGTTAATAGAGCTTAGTTAAACAGCAACATTTCAAGTGGCAGCAGCTTAAATCAAAAAGGCTTACATTAGTTTGCATTACTAGCTTAGTATACAAATGTGTAGTTCAGCAGAATCCTGCATCACAAATGATTTACACAATTGGCCAAATTAAGTCTGGTATATGCTTCGTCCATACTAGTTTGTAAAAGCATAGCAAAAAGCCTGCTTTCATAAAGAGGGGTGAGGCGCTATGAATTGTACAAATTGGGATAACAGCACACACCTTTGAACAGTTTGTGCTCAAAGGCATTCATGGTGTTGTACACATGTACATTGACAGAAATAGCTGTGTAAAAAATTTTAAAAAAGAAAGCTTGAGTGAGAAGTTCAGACCGCTCACACCACCACACAATCACTATGTGTGAAGTGGGCTTGCTTGTTGGATTGTTGTTTTTTTTGTCGTTGTTACAAAATTACATGGGGTTTCTCCCATTCCAATTTCACCAAAAGTGACAAGTTGGCAAGTCTGATCTAGATGTAAAAAGGTTTTGATGATGACAAAATAAAGTTCAACCTTGCTCTCAATGGCCCTGAGCACTCTTCACTTTGTGTCCCAGCAGACTGGCTCAATGGTCCCAGCGCCAACTGCTACCGTAGTACGAGTGGTGAAAAATTCCAGCACCCTTGGCATTGCTATCGAGGGGGGAGCCAAAACACGCCAACCTTTGCCACGCATAGTCACCATTCAGGTGAGACAGCAATACAGTAGTGTTCGGCTGAGCTTTGGTTTGAAGTCTTCACACTCTTGTTTAAAGTGACAAGAGGGTACTGAGTATGGCCGCTTTTGGGTTCTTCAATGACCTCACAGCTTTTTGCTTATTTTATTGGGTTTATTTTTTTTTAACATAATTTCTACCTCAAAAGTAGCTAGGTACTTTAGATATGGCAGAACATATGAGATTCAGTGATCACTTTGTTGATAGTTTACTTGACCACCGCTACTCTTTCTTCTGCAATGCCTTCAAACCCTTCCACCGCCCATCATTCAGCAAATCCAATCACTCCTCCATCCTGCTCCTGCCCGTCTATAGGCAGAAGCTAAAGCAAGCAGTGCCCACCATGAGGATGCTCGACTGCCGGTCTGACCAATCGCACGCTGTATAAAAGAACTGTTTTGTTTGACTGGAAGATGTTGTGATATGTTGAATGGTGACACTGAAGAGTACACGGAAGCAGTCACAGGATTCATCCATAAGTGTATAGAGGACATTTACCAAAAACAGTCTGGATGAAACTGACCCAGAAACCATGGATCAACAGTACCGTACAAGCTGCTCTCACAGCATAACACACCACCTTCACCTCCATAGACAAAGCAGTGGAAACATGGCCCATTATGATCTGCGCAGAGTGTTCACAGCAGCCAAACAGGAATACAGAGAGAAGATCAAGACACAGCTAAGTGAAAATGACTCACATAGTATGAGGCAAGGACTACACACAATATCAGACTTTAAAGGGAGATCCCGGATGAGCTGTGTAGTTTTTAGACACAACCACACAAGGCCACATTCCAGGCCAGGTGATCAGAGCGTGCATGGTGCAGCTGGCTGGTGTGTTTACGGACATATTCAACCTCTCCCTTTCCATGGTCCCCTCCTGCTTCAAGTCCTGCGTCCTTGTTCTGTTGCCGAAAAAGTTCAGAATTCAACACAGTAGTTCCCTCCAGACTTGACACCAAGGACTCAACCCCAGCCTGTGCAGCTGGATCATGGACGTTCTGTTGGGTGGACGCTAGGTGGTGAGGATAGGCTCCAACACCTCTGTATCCCTGACACTCAACACAGGAGCTCCCCAAAGGCTGTGTCCTGAGCCCCTTCCTCTACTCCCTGTACACCCAAAACTGTGTGGCCTCGCACAGCTCCAACTGAGTGATTAAGTTCGCCAACTACACAACAGTGATAGGTCTGATTACCAACAACAATGAGCGGCCTAAAGTAGAGAGGTCAACAACCTGACCCAGGACAACGACTTCTCTCTCAGCGTTGCTAAGACCAAGGAGCAGGTTGCGAACTACAGGAGGACAGGAAAGAGGCTCGACCCCATCAGCACCAGCGGGACCACTGTAGATAGAGTCAGCAACTACAAATTCTCTGGTCTCTATATCACAGAGGACCTCACCTGGGACGTGCACACCGGCCATGTTGTGAAAAAGGCACAGCAACACCTATTTCACCTCAGACGGCTGAAAAAGTTCGGCATCCTACAGGTCTTCAACAGAGGCACAAGGGAGAGCATTCTGACTGAAGGCATCACTGTATGGGAGCTGCTTAGCCCTCAGCCGCAAAGTGCTGCAGAGGGTCGTATCGACAGCCCAGTGCATCAGTGTATGTGAGCTTCCCTCCATCCAGGATTTATAAAACTGATGGTGTGTCAGTAAAGCCCACAGGATTATCAAAGACCCCAGCGTCCTCAATTACAGACTGATTCAGCTGTTGCCATATGGCAAGTAGTATAGCAGCCTCAAGGCCCGGACCTGCAAGCTCATGGACAGTTTTTTTTCCACCAGGCAACCAGGCTCATGAAAAATGGACACTAATGGCCTGTATGCCTGCAACACACACGCATGCACACACACATTCAAACGTAGCCATGCATACACAAATACACACAAACATGCAAACAATGCAAATTTGCACTTTACACACACTATACAGTATTTATGTTTGCATATATTTTGCACAGACAGTATTCTAAGGCAATTTTCAAATAAAAATCCTCCTGTTGATATTGCTTTATGACACATTTCAAGTCCAACAACACATCAGTACATTTCCATAACATGGAACAAAGTGTTTTAGATGGGCTGAGGGTGAGACGTCAGGTGATAATTTAATGAGTTACAGTCTTGGTAACCTCAGCAGAAGCAACCCCCCCCCCGCCAGCTCTTTTATGAACAGGGCATCCTTGAGGAGTTTTTGTGACTGTGCATAACATTAACTCCATTCACCCACGTCTGTGATCTCAGGACAGTGGATGACATTGAATATCAGTCAAAATGATGATTAACTTCACAGTCATTGAGTGGAGTCCCCTATAAACAGCGTGACATTGCACATGAATACATGGACATTTAGCCACTTATATTCCTATCATATCAAGGGAATGTAATCTAATAGTAGCTGCACACACTCTTTGGAATCACTGTTACACTGAAGTATTAAAGAGACTGAAGAGCGTGTGATTTAATCTAAATTGGTTTATTTCTTCTTTGCCTTTTTTAAAACCAGCTGGGTCTACAGAGAAGCTGGCAGATGAGTATACTCTATTTATAGTGGCTCAGAGACAGGGACCATTATAGTACATGAACTCTGTCCGACTGAAATTAAATTGCATGACCTGTAAATCACACATCCAGTGCTTTATTTGAAAAAGAAAAAAAAACAATACTTAACAGGAAGAAATTAGTATTTTCTATGTTTTGGTGTCATGAGAGTGGCCCCTGTCTGTGCATTAAAAGAGTACTCCACCGATTTAGCATTGCAATCCTATAAAATTATCGGACTCACAATGAACAATTTTTAAAAAAGGATCAAAATCAATGCAGAGGAACCAGTGATATCTTCTTTTTTATTCCACACATTTTTTTCTGCCTTTGTCAAAACCTGGTGCCTACATTATCCACAATGAATTCTGTCAGAGATTCAGGTGTGTTACGTACTATGGTAGGTACTAATCTAGCCTCGAGCCTCTAGGTTCAAGCAGAGATGGGGAGATGGGGAGCGGGCAAGTGTCCCTGGCAAGCTAACCAACTAACAGATTAGCCAGCTGGGAACATGCAAGTGCTTAGCTGCTGATGTTGACATCAGTCAGTTTAGATGCTAGATGTTGTGATTTTGTTCTTCAACACGACTGCTGACAAAATTCTGTCTGCTCTTGGCTTGTAAACTACAGTTAACAGTGCAAGTTTGTTTACACTGTCTCTGTGCCCCTCTCGACTCAGGTGTCAATCAAACACATGCGCTAAAGGGAGGCTAAAGGGAGCATTTCTTTTGTATCTTTTAAAATCTTCAAAATATTAACAATAAATTTCAAAATACTTTGACAGTAATTTTTGACTGCAAATAGGGGAAAGTTGGACTTTAATAGTTTCATACCACTACAGAAGGGAGAGTTGAAGCACCAGGGCAGCAGCTCAGAAGAGAATGGAATTTCACTGCCACAGTGGGGAAATCCCTTTATGCTTGTGTCAGTAATTAAAATTCTGAGATTATTCTGTCCATATTTGCAACAAAATGTACTGTTTTAATTTTGAGTTAAGATGAGTCATAAACACAACATGGAAACTATGCAAACTTGCTTAACCTTATTTATGGTGTGTGATCAGACCTGGTTTTCCTTAGCTGGAACAGCTGGTCAATTATGTATGCCTCTTGACACCATTTGAAACATCCTCAGCATTGACAGATGGTTTGATGCTTGACCAAAAACCGTCGATGCACAGTTGGCAGAAGAAAACAATGGCTGTGTTTGGAAATCAAGTGTGTTTAGTGTAAAAATTTCCTCCAGTTTCCTGCACTCACACATGTACAAAGATTCTTCTGACAAATGATTCATCTTAGTCATTAAATCTCAGACCTCTAAGTATGTTTAAGAGCTGACCAATCCTCATTTACGTGTCATAAATGTCAGGCATTTGTTAACTGAACTGTAAAGACTGATGTCTCCTATTGGGATGCTTGAAACCCTTTCATGCATTTTCTGCTTTACAACAGGGAGTCCATTCTTGGCCACTAGGTGCGCTGCATTAAAGAAGCTGGGGTTAACGCCTTGCCATCGGCATAATAGTGATGATTGTAGAAACAGCTGAGAGTGCGTCTGATTCATCACCCTTCTCAGAGTTTTTGGCCAGTGAGCATAGTCAAAATTCATTATTACCAGCCTGTATACCCTACAGTGACGTTTTCGGCTGCTAGTTTGTAATTGAATATCCAGCAAATAAACATGTTCAGCACTGAGGATTAAATTGAATCGGACAATTTTGATAGTTGTTCTATTTGTCCTGAAGAGAGGATGGACCAATGAATGGATGGATGGATTAACCCTGTGGCTCTATTAGGCTGCTTAATAGAAGAAGAGCAAGCGGTCATGTAACACTGTGCACACAGAGACACACACACAGAGACTCTACTGACGAATGACTCATCTCACTCATCAACCCCGATCCTTCATTTTCTTCAACAGCTGACCAATCTTTCTAATGTCAAGAATGAAAGCAGATCGACGGTTGAACTAGATAACTTTCTAAATTTATCTGAGGAAAATGCCCTTTTACATTGGAACAAAGAAGGACTACTTGTGAATTGTACTGTCCATTCCAGTTCAAAGCTGTATTAGTTGATTTTCATTGGCCACCTGGGGGCAATTACATAGCCAGCACACATTCATTTGCAGTCATGTTTGTTTCTAGCTGATGAATGACTCTATCTCTCCTTTTAGCTCCCCTCCTAAGAAAAATGTCTGGGTCTATTTAGCTAACGTTCATCATCAGCTAGTAGTCTGACTGCTGGCAGGTTCCTTTTTCACTGAAACTAGGTCATTGAGATCAGTGAAACCAAAACAATGAGCCAAATGATACTAAAAAGCTCTGTATACAAAGGGGAACTGCAGAGCTGGTGACAAATCTCTGTGGGTTTGAAACTACGAGCAACACCCTTCAAATTACACATAGTCGTTTGATCCGTTGTTAATATATTAAAAAGATTGATTAGTTGAAATTAGTTGAGTTTGCTGTAATTTAGTCAATTCATGCCACAGAGTTTCTTATAATTCACTGTTTTTTCAGATGTGAGCAAGTATTACAACACAATACCATCATAGAAATATCAATCAGCCTATGTTCAGAGATCTTACATTTATTACACTGTTAGTATTTTTATATTGTACCAGCTATTTTATTTTCAATTGTTTTAGGGGTGAATAGTAGAAATTTATATCCAAGTATTTCTTGGGAATTCTCCACAAAATTTTCTCAGTTTTCTCTGGGAAAAATACCTGCAGGAACACAGAGTTTCCAGAATGTGTGTTTGTGTGATTCACGTATTAAAGGCCATTATACTGTATATACTGAAACAAAGGCGCTATCTTCAAAACTCTTTAACACTTCAAAGCTATTATCATAGCTTAATACTGAAGTCTGCCCTTGAAATGCCACTATTACAGTAATATAACTGGATCTTTTAAGCGGTAGTGGTCTCTTCCAATTACTTTTCATACTGAATGTATGGAAAAGTAGGTTTTAGAATAAATGTGAATGAAGCAGAGGGCAAAATCTCTAAATGAAAACAATGCAGGCAAGGGGCTGAAACAAGGGGCTTAATTATGCAGGCCTCCATCACCAAATCAAAGTGCAGAGCAGTGTTTAGAAATACTGAAGTCATGAGTCCAAAATACCCCAAAATACTCTACCCAGTCCAAAATAGTGTACTAAACCACTTTATTTTTATTCATTTTCATTAATACCAAAGACATGTTCCCAGTGTCTTCAGCTGTACCTATGACCGTGTCAAAAGGTGTAGCATTGAGTGCACATCCAAGGAGCAATTATATATTCCTGGAAATTAATCGTTGTAAAGTCATTGGAATATTTTTAAGCCTAGATTGTATCAAACGGTAAGAAAGTTACCTTATATTGTAAGTAAGTATAACAACAGCAAACATACTGACTAATCACTCACCTGTCACTGAAGGGAGCTATCTTTCTAAATATGTCACATTATTGTCTGCCTTCCCTCCTTCATTCCCCCCATATCCCTGTTGACAGAAAGGAGGCTCGGCTCACAACTGCAACCAGCTGAAGGTGGGTCAGGTCATCCTGGAGGTCAATGGCATTTCACTGAGAGGTCGGGAGCACAAGGATGTAGCCCGGGTCATCGCCGAGGCCTTCAAGACCAAAGAGAAGGACCACATTGACTTCCTGGTGGTTGAGCCAGGACTCTAATATGAAGACTTTGCACTTTATGCAGCTTGATTTAAGAAGACACTGTTTTACTGCTTTGATGGAACCATATGAACTCCACATGATGTTGTACTTTAATCGTGGCCCTCATTTTAATTTCAGGGATAGATGTGTTGGGTATGCGTTGATTGCACTCAACAGAGATTTGAACAATTTAAATTGAGAAAAGGATATTACATTAATATTTGCCATAAAAGTCATACCTGGGTCAAATACTATTTGCATTTGTTCCATTAGTTAATTCTGTTTTATTAGTATTCAAACCCGAAATGTCATTGTATGTTTCATCAGGAGGACAGTACTCATGGTGTGCTTGCCACACCAAATAATATTAAAAATAGCAAATCATATTACAGTCAATCAGGTTGGTCTTCAGTTGTCCTGTATTTTTTATTTTTCATACAATATCTGTGGAGGCAGATCTGCTTGGGAGGCAACCATAATCTCTGAAATGATCATTTGGGTTCATTACAACAAGGATCTTATCTTTGTAGTCATCATTTGTATCAGCAAAAATAACATTAATTTAAGTGACTGGGACTGTGATATTGGAACGTGAAGTGAGACGGGGCTAGAAACACTACCAGGCAGGTTGAAAACAAGCAAACAGTTTAGCTGGATTAGCTACTACTTAATTTGGAGGTAAAACAGAAAGTGAACGGATCCGAAACAACAGTAACAATCCCTGATTGCACTGGAAAATAACTGTGCACACAACTATGATCGGACAATCAGATTGTGAACAAACTCCCTGGTTAGTCAAACTTATTTGGGAGAGAAAATGAAGGCAAACACTGAAAGTATTTCTCAAACTTTGTTGTAATCAGTTTCCAGACCCACTTCTGGGTTTAGCTTTAACCCACCATACCTATATTTGCTATATTTGTGTGCACGTTTTTCCAGTGCAATGACACTGAAATTTTGGGTGTCTTCACTTTCACCTCCAAATAAAATGGTAGCTAATCTAGCTATACTGTTGGCTTGTTAACAACCTGTCTGCTCATCTCACCTCTCATGTTTCTTTACATTACATCCATATATAGCTCAATAGTTTTCAGAGTTACGTCGTGGTGACAATGTAATCGCAGACTGGATTACCTCCAGAGACAAGGGTTTTTTTTTTTTTAAATGACTGAAGTTCTACATTTATTAATGACAGCGGAGTTATCTAGAGGTGGTTGGGGCAGATGGCAGGCGTAGGCTACAAAGCCCATGACTGTCACACCTGAGATTGAGATTCGCGTCCACAGTCTCGTCTGTGGTTAGGTTCAGACAACAAAAGTGCTTTGGTGTGACATCTGCAAGATCAGAAATTGGGGCGGAAGAGAAGTATGTTCTCTGTGGTCATTTCACTGATACTAGCAATGATACTATTACTTGCTATCTTAACTCGATGAATGCCTAATAAAGTACCCTGGATAAAAGTATTCCTACTGTATGTGGTTGCAGAGTTACTGAAAGTATAAGATTTCATAATGTTAGTTTCCCTCTGTCATTGCTCACTTTTTCATTGAGCGCTTGTCAAATGCTGATTAGACAGGATAACTGGCCTTTTGGCTGTTCCTCTGATGAGTTTACATGGAAGTGAAATTCTGACACCTTACTGAGCACAAGTTAAATTTTCAAGCAAAGTTAAAAAAAAAAAAACATTCTTGCAAATATTGTTTGACTCACGTTTGGCATAATTACGCTGATATATCATGAATGAAAAACCACAATTTTCAAAACTAGCATATCATGACAAAGAGAATTGACAAAATTACACTGTTTCATTATTCTGATTTAAGAGAAGAATTTACCCAGAGGATTTACTGAATTGAAGCTTTGATTTTTAATTTGACTACTAATCACTTTTTGATATCAAACCATATTTATACATCAGCAGCTTCTTCATGTTGACCAAAATAGTGCTTTTCTTCGCAGAGCATATTATATATATATATATATATATTTAACCCATTTTAGGCATATTCAATATGTACATTCTGTAACATCTGTTCAGTATTTTGGCATTGCATTGCCATATGTACTTCAATAGCTATAATACAAACATTAATGTTATGGTAGTTTGTATATACTGTAGATTGCTAATAGTCCCTATATGAAATGACTCCATATAACTTTTTATAATATTAAATAGTTTACAGTAGAAGAGCGTTTAATATTCTCCAAGATTATAATACAAGTTCACATCACTCATGTTTTATTTCACGTCTTGTCCCAATAGCTTGAAATGCAGAATGTGCCCTGCTCTATATCAGTTCTGTCTCCTAGAAATGACCTTCCTATACCACTAAACTGCAACAGCAAATACGTATTGTAGAAAAAGTCATTACAACCAGATAACGTTTTCTATTCTACATAATGAGGACATAATCTTAATTTACATATTTTGCAACTTGAAAATATGTTGATACTGAACAATTAAATGTTTACAGAAGACGTATTTATTTTCTGCCAAAATATCTGATCTTTTATTACAATATCCACTTGTTGTGACTCCTGCATTATTAAACTGTTTTATGGTTCTGTTTAGACTCTCACAGAACTGGGTTAAGGTTGGGGAAAGATCCTGGTCTGTTTTAATACTGAAAAAGTTCACAGTGACTTCAGACCCAACCTGTTTGTTTCCATTTAACCAAAACCACCATCTTTCCTTAAACTTAATTGAAGTGCTTTTGATTCACAGGCAGGACTGTGGATGGGTACTCTGGTCTCTGGGGTGACAGTGGTGCGCTTTTTACAACTGTCATCCACCTCAACGACCTCTTAATGACTCTGCTGCTGTTAATAAATGTAGCTTCATTAATTCATTATTCAATTAGAAATAAATTATTTCTAGGAGATAGGGCTATATGAAACCCCATCCAAACACCTACACAGTAGAGATCCTATATGAATTAGCATTTCATTATCCTGCTTTCTGTGGGATGCTGATGAGGACTGAGACTCAGTGATGAATCAGTGAGCTGCAAACACTGATCAAATTGGAGGATCCTGTGATAATTAATAAGGTGTACTCACACTCTGAAGAACAGAAGAAAAAGGTCAGGCCCCCATTCAGTTTTGTACAGAAGCCAGTATGACCAAATCAGACAGCCATACTATTCATTGCCTGGGGGAAGTGTAACTTAAAAGATACAGCTGCAGTGTGCCCATCAAGGTCATATAAAAATGAAACTGATTTGCCAGCTTATTACATCCACCTAGCTAAAACTGAAACGTCCATTTTTTGCCAGAGTTAATTTTTAACTGTTGACCCTTAGTTAGATTCAACAACCATTAAAATAACAATAAAAGCAGAAAACACTTAAAATCATAACAAGAGAAGTCAGATATAACAAATCAGCTGAACAGAGAATAAAACGTTCAAGTAAGACACAAAACTTACATAGAGGGAAATGTTCTGTGTAATCAATACAAAAAAAAAACATGGTATACAGATAATCAGTGCAGGCAGTTAATATAGGACAACATAATCACAGGTAGAGGATTGCAAGAGACCACAGTAAAAACCAAGACTATCTGATAAACACAGACAGGAAGTCAAGCAAATAAGAACAGACGAGCATGAAGCTACTAGGGATGATGGCAAGTCTGGCTGTTCAACGATGAGTTACATTTACAGTATACCAGGAAGGGTAGACTTAAATATTAGAAACACCTCTCTTTATTATATAATACAATTCAACAGCAGCCCAACCTTCAGCCTCTCTGAAACAGTTTCAACAAAAACTGAACCTTGGACCCCTCATGAAGGTAGGAATTGTTGCAGAGCTGCTGTATCAGACTGCATTAGTTTAGATAGTTTTAACCTAGTAAACTGGTCACTGAATGTACATTTCCATTATTGTGCCCACAATATGTATTTGTGACTGAGGCAATAGAGACTGAGATTATGCAAAGTTCGTACAGAACTAACTCTCCCCTACTGTAAAATGAGATAAATGACGTAAATACTATCTATTCAGCATGGCTCCACTTTGTAAAAATAACAACTGTCTTAATAAGTAATTAAGTTTCATATTAAGATCTTAAAAACTTACTTTCCTTTAAAAGGACCCTCGGTGGGATGAAACAATTCAATTTGTAATTGCAGTTTTGTTTCTAGATCTTAAAAGGAGCATCTGTACATTGAAATACAATAGATCCTTTTCACTGTCAAAGTGTGTTAAAAAATGACATTTGATTGTGGAAACTTCCTGGTACAGGCTGACTTGATTTGAAAATGGGTGAAATAATCTCATCCCATTGGCAGACCTTTCATTTGTTTCAAGAAAATAACAAAATGAGTTGTTGAGGCAGACTTTTTTTAGTGTAGTCCCCATAAAGCGGCGTTAAATTGCACTGATGCTTTGTAGATTTGTTTCAGAGGTGAAGCTACAGTATTTGCACCCACAATGAATGCACAGACAAAAACATCTTAAAAACTGGATGACACAGATCTATAGATTAGTAGATGTAGAACACTGATTGGTGACTGACAAAATGATATTGGGGCAGTTAGTGTGTGTACTGTGTCTGCAGTGTTGGAGTTGTACATAGGAAAAAGATCAGTCACAGCAGAGTGCTGTGAAACTCTGCTGCAGAAAGGGGGCAAAACAGTCAATCATATGTGTGACTTGTATTTGGTCTGTTCCTTTAAAAGTGTTTGTTCATTCCATAAGCCTGAGAAATATTTTAGTATCTGGTGTTTTCATAACTGTAACCATAATCCATAGTAATACATTAGAGCGAAGTATACCAAATTGAGAAAATAGCAGTACATTCTTTCTATAATGTATTTTAGGCCAATTCTATTTATGATGGTTATGTTATATTTTTGTAATCTAATGACATAATTCCACTACAGTGAGATAATAGAGGTTACCAGAGAAATGTAGGAGTTTAGTGATAAGAGGTATGAATAATGCAACACTAAATTGTCTGAATTCAAGGATGATCTTTTGGTGAGAAAACTGTGCTATTTTAATGATGTCTAAATGAGATCATGTTTTTTTGTTTTTTTTGAGTGCAAACTGTTTAAAAATGATCTAGCTTGTCCAGAAAAGGCTGCACACAGATTTCTAGAGCTGTATATACAGTAAATGGTGAGAAGTTAGATAATTTTGTTAAACACAATTAAGTAACCCCTTTGTGGCTGATGTGACTGCTAACATCTCGTGTGTTTCCCTTTCCATGTCCTATCACAGCTGTCCCGGCACAAAAATATCTTTCAGAACAAATCACTTATTCCTGTATTGGTTCTTACAATCTTTTTTTTTTTCAAATGTCAGAAAAAGTTAAATACTTCCAAATATTCCCCAAACAGATTTCCTTTAGACACAATAAAAAAAAAAAAATACATGTTGTGTTGCATATTGGGTGTGAAGAAAATCTGACAAGAAGTTGACAGAGCTGTTTGGAGTTTTTTTTTTTTAACCTTGTTAAAATACTTTTTCAGGTGTGTAGGTTCCAGGATTCATGAAGCAATAAGACAGATGCCTGGACAGCAGGCAGGAAATAGCTTGGATTTCTTTGAGACGTGGTGCGGAATTCTAACTGTTCCAGTGATTCTGTGTCAGCTGTTGAAGGGCTGATGGGTTGATTCTTTAACATAATGCACTTTTTGAGCGCAAATTTTAAAGGATAACCCTGGTAATATTCAATGTTTTTTCTTTCTCAAAACAAATCCCATTTGTAGATCCAATCCAACCATGAATGTATCCTTCTTACTAGTATTGTGTGTGTATCAAAGCCTGATATATCTTATTCCTCTGTGCCATTGAGCTCCATTGTTGTCCGGAAACTATTAAAAACACATCAGTGAGCCACACTGTTAGAGTTGGTTGACATGGTCCTTCATTACCATGAACACACAGTGTAATTTATTTTGACTCAATCCCACACAAACTCTCTTGGTGTCATAAATACTCACTATCACACCTAATGTGAACCAATCTGCAGCTGAAAATAGTCAATGACAAATACACTGTTTCCTTCTGTTTTAATAACATTTGTTAAGATCTAGTGTCCAGCTGTTTTAGGAAATTACTGAGCCTCTTTCAAAAATGAAACTATATTTGTGAGCTGTTTTCAAAGATTTACATCCTCAGTACGATCAAATGGGCTTCAAGCTGAGAGCTACAGACAGAGTAGGGAAGTCAGAAAAAAAATACATAAAGCATATCAAATATTTTAAAATCACTGCACAGCACTTGTATAGCACAGAGAATTCAGTGAGCCAGGTTGTGTACGTAAATATGGCATCTCACTTCCAGAATGTCTGTCTTATTCCGTTCACAATAACCATAATGTACATAACTGGTTAGTTCTGGTTGGCATCGGGATCTCTGCAAGAGTTTATGCAGATTTACAAATGGTTACACCAATATGCATATTAACATAGCAAACTACTGGCAGGAAACTTAAAAAATTTGGTTAGGATTAGGAGCAGGGTCAGGGTTAGGGTGAGGGTTACCCTAAGGTGTGAACAGAGGACAGAGGTCAGCAAAACTCTGTAAATTTACACTCTTCTTTTTTGCACAATGTAATTAAGGTGAAAACAGTACTGAACTTTACGATCTGTCTTCTCGTAATGTGATGTGATATGTAATTGTGAATTAAGTATCTTTTGGGTTTTGAACTGTTGTTCAGTGCAATCTGGCCAGCAGGATGCATAGAGCCAGACAGCAAACATACTGTGGTTTAGCAGTGTTGACGAGTGTTGATCACTGTCTCCTAACTAAGGCTGGATTTTTAACAAGGCAATGTGAGCAGCTTCTCCCGGACTCCCAGGGGCCCTGGGACCCTAAGGTTGGCTGTGTCTCAGTTGGTTTGTAGAAATTTGTGCAGCTGAAAATTAGTTTGAGAACATGCACCACTAATTGTATTATAAACACAAATGATAAGAGGCTTAGCTGAGTCCTACATTATTTCTAATCTTGCCTAATTTTACATATTCAAGGTGGAGGTTTTTTGTAAACATCACTATTTCTCACCAAAACACACTGTGTAGTTTGGCCAGATCTAACGAATATGTTGAAAGAAAGCTTTCAAAAAGCTGACACCGAGATTCTATACATCCATGTGTGCATCCTAGCAGTATTCTTCTTCTTTGCCTTTGTTGGTGCATTGATACATTTCTTGGCAGGTTGCCACCACCAACTGTTGCTCAGTAAAATGGTAAAATCCGTTGATTGTTTTTTGAGTCATCCATCAATTGTTTGGGCTAAAAAAAATGCCAGAAAATATTCAGAGCACAATTTTGTGTTGATGTCTTCATAATGTTTGTTTTGTACGACCAACAGTTCAAAGCGCAAATCATTTGAATTTAAACGATATAAAACAGATAACGCAGCACTGTGAACAGTGAATGTTTGCATTTTTTCCTAACAAATTATTTAAACAGCAACAGCAGTTAACAAAATTGTTGTAAATTTTCTGTTTATCAACCAATAGATTAATCAAATAATGGTGTTATAACTGAATATTCCTAAATCAATGTGGGCTTAATTAGTACAATCAAATATGACAGGATACATAATGCAAAAAGATTGGAGGAAGACAGGGCTCTTTAGGGGCAACTCCTTCCCTACCCAGGGCGCCCAAATAGATTAATCCAGCCTGGTTCTAACTAGTAAATGATGCTGTGTGGATCACTTCAGGACCACCCATTTCTGCAGTCAAGGCAGTGTAAGCCTGCTCACTCCCAGTTTCACCTGATTCAATAAAACAAGTTCATTTTATTCATGGGGAAAGTAGTAAGTAAGCTAGTACTTTTGCATTTCTCTCTTCTGCCTGCTGCTGCTTGACTACTGCTTTAAAATGCATCATATACACTGGGCTATTGCTCTGTTTTAAAGTGGGGGACAATCTCATTTATATCGAGCTGGCCTCCGTTCCTTTTTTCTATTAGCAGCATGCTGACTTCACCAAATGCTGAAGAGTTTCTACTTCCTTTTTTTTCAGAATTTTTGTGAATGATGACAATGATGTTTTAATAAATTATATGCACCAATTATATCAAGGGTGAGATTACACAAAGACCCTGAGAAAAACTCCTCTCACTGTAATTTCAGCGTCACACAACCTCAGATCTTTTCTACATGTTAACAAGCATAAATATCTTTCATGCTTTGCAGTGCATGATATACCAGTAGTAAACAGGTGTGTCAAATAAGGAATTTGGATCACCAAGTTATTGGTATCACTGATAAGCACCTTATTATTAGAGGTTATAGGATATTGATAAAGGTCTCAGAATTGGAAAATGATTTAACATCATTTGGCTTTATGACCAAGGCAGCCCGACTCCCCCTGTCATGGTTTGCTGTGCAATACATTATTGCTCACACTCAGCCCTGTTTAGGATTGTCTCTGGATGAGACTAAGTTTAGGTAAGTGGCTGAAAGATGTTCCTTATCAGGATTGGGGAAGTTAACAAGATGTACATTTGCCAAACCAACACTACGTCCTCATCCATGAAGCTTCTTCTCATGTAAAAAAAAAAAAAAATATGAAAACACTTTCATTAGAGTATGTGGCTTCTCCAGAATTTATATGTGTTCTCAAAAAATTACGAAATTGTTTTTGAAAAGCTCAGATTTTTTTGCTTGTAACTGTGGCCCTACTCCACTGTAGATTTACAATCACAGGTAACAAGTAACCTTTTTTCAGATTCTACAGACACTTTATTGGAAATTTAAAATGATGTCTTTAGGTACATTCCTTGACTTGAGGCTGGGGACGGGGGATGGGGGACAGGGGAGGGGGTTTAGAGACTGAAACTCCAACTCAAGCTTTGTGGAATTCCCTCTGTATATACTTGACAACATGTTCTGCTTATATAAGCTTGTGCTGTATTCCTCACTGGAATTCAACACAGCCTGTGATGTATTCCACACAACAGAGGTGTACATGTGTTCAGCTGTTCTGAGCTTTGTATCTAGAAAATACTGGTTTCCATAGTGTTGAGGTGACTCACAACATCTTGTGCTGCCTCTCTGCCTGCGGCCTTGAGTGCACTAAAACGTTGTATAAATGGAGCTTGTGCCAGCAGAGCATTATCTCCACAAGATTTCTGAAAGGAAATGTAGTGTCTGTTGCTGCGTAAACCTCAGGCAGAAGGCTATTCACTTGGCAGGTAGAATACACATCAGTGAGGATTTCTATTGATGGACACTAACTTCTCCCATTTCCCTGGTTTACTGATTAGACATCCTGACAGCTCACTGCTTTCTCATTCTTACTTTTCGCTTCACCAGAAAAACCATGTTGATCGAGAAAGCAGTACAGCTTTAGTGGAAAATTGCTCTAAAAATAGTCTTTCACAGCTGAGTTCACATGCTTCAAAGCTCTCATAATGAAAGAGCCTCATCTGTCCCACGCTTTAAACATCAGCATACAGCAGCATTTGGAAAAGGCTCCCTCCAGTGGCTTCATTAGGAATTACAGCTGAATGTTTGTAATGTATTATGTAACCAGGTTAATCACATTAAAACTCAAGGAAGGCTGGACCATAATTTATCAAGGCAAACAAATGTGTTGCATAGAAAATTGTGACTAAATCAAAATTCTTAGGCAGAAATCAAAGACACCAGTGCAGTGTAAATAAGTACAGTTGTGAGGAAGGAGAAGAAAAAGAGGAAGACTAGGCATTATTGCCTTTGTGTCTAGACCTTGAGAAAATTTGTCTAAAGATAAATTTATTGAGGAATATATACCACGTAAGGTTATACACTATGTACTGACATTATAAAACTAGATTTTGATGAAGGGGCCCCTCCACAAGACAGGATCTAAGTATATAAAATGCAAGACCTACGTTGATGTCCTTGATGGACATTTAGTTTATATTATGCTTTTATGCTTATCAAATTACCACAAATGTATCGCCACATCCTGCGTTCTGCCACTACAGTTTTATTATTTCGATCACTGCCCAAATTTTCTGACCATAAGGTGATGGTTAAAACCTTTGTCTTCATCTCAGCAGTCTGGTACAACACACTTATGGACAGTAAGAGGGGCATAGACATCTGGAAAGAGTTTGTTGCAGAGCTGCTGCTACTTTGCATTGAAAAGAGTCATTTGAGATGGTTTGTGCATCTTTATTAACAAAAGAGCCTAAGGCTAAAAGTGTGTCTGTTCTAACTTTAAGACTCCTAAGTTCTTGGTCTAAGACTATTTCACAAAGTCTTTTGGCATTCGAAGTATCCCAAGTCCCAAGTCTGTCAAAGTTAGAGGCAGCCCAGAGGAATCGAAAGTCACTAAGATCTGCGCACAGGCATTAATGTGCTGCAGGTAATGTGCACTTCAGTGTTTTGTACAGATACAGTTAATTCAGAAAATATTCAGACCTCTTAATTTCTCTTCACATTGTTATGTTGCAGCCTTATACTATCATCATTTAAATTAATTTTCATCAATTTACACTAAATAAGCCATAATGACAAAGCAAAATCAGAATTTTAGATTTTTATTTTTTATTTTTTTGCAAATTTAGTAAAAAATTAAAAACTGAAATATAACACTGACATAAGTATTCAGATCCTTTGCTCTGACACTAGAAATTTAGCTCAAGTTCCTCCCATTTATCTTAATCATCTTTGAGATGTTTCTACACCTTGATTGGAGTCCACCTGTGGTAAATTCAACTGATTGGACATGATTTGGAAAGGTACACACCTGTCTATATACAGTCTCACAGCTGACAATGCATATCAGAGCAAAAACCAAGCCATGAGGTCGAAAGAACTGACTGCAGAGCTCAGAGACAGGATTCTGAAACTGAACAATCAGGGGAGAAGACCAAGAACCAGATCGTCAATCTGGCTGAGCTCCAGAGATCCTGTGTGGAGATGGGAGACACTTCCAAAAGGATAACCACAACTGCAGCACTCCACCGATCTGGGTTGAATGGCAGAGTGATGAGACAGAAGCCTTTTCTCAGTGAAAGACACATGAAAGCTGCTTGGAGTTTGCAAAAATGCACCTAAAGGACTCCCAGACTGTGAGAAACAAGATTGTCTGGTCTGATAAACCAAGATTGAACTGTTTGGCTTCAATTCTAACTGTCATGTCTGGAGGAAACCAGGCACCGCTCATCACCTGCCCAATACCATCCCAATGATGGTGCATTGTGGTAGCAGCATCATGCTGTTGAGGTGTTTTTTAGCAGCAGGGACAGGGAGACTGGTCAGGGTTGAGGGAAAGCTGAACAGAGCTAAGTATAGAGATATTCTTAATGAAAACCTGGTCCAGAGCGCTCAGGACCTCAGACTGGGGTTCACCATCCAACAGGACAATGACCCTAAGCTTACGGCCAAGACAACACAAGAGTGGCTTAGAGACAACTCTGTGAATGTCCTTGAGTGGCCCAGCCACAATCTAACATCTCTGGTGGAACCTGAAAATGGATGTTCACTTGACAGAGCTTGAGAGGATCTGCAGAGAAGAATAGCAAAAAATCCCCAAATCCAGGTCTGCAAAGCTTATCGTGTCAAATTATTTAAGCATAAAAGTGCAACATAACAAAATGCGAAAAAAAAGTGAACGGTCTGAATACTTTCTGAATGAACTGTAAAATGATAGTGAATTTTTAAAACCATATTTTGATGGCAGACATTTAATACAGGTTCAATTGGCTCCCCAACAAATCTAACCAATTCGGTAAAACCGGGAGCACTATAATCGTTCTGGTCCTGCATCCTGAAGTCTGTCCCAAAGCTCTGATATCTGCAGTGAGGAGCAAGGAGAGATCTCTGAGTACACATGAGTGAAGATAAACAAGGGCTTCGGTCAAAAAGCAAAAAAAATAAAAAATAAAATCTCCTTTTCTAACCACTTTTCTTTGACCTCGATGGAAAACATCATGATGTCAAGAAAAGATGTGAAGGAATTATGCAATGGCGGATGTTATTGACATGGATCTGCCATTATGAAACTACAATGTTCAAAGATGGACTACAAAAAGCAAATCTTAGATACTTTGTCCCGTGCATTCTTACCTTGTTTAATGCAGGCTTTATGAACGTGGACAACCCAGATGAAAGTATTACTTCATTGCCAAGGTTGGAATTGAAATAAAAAGGAATGTAGGCTACCAGTCACAAAAGTGAAAAAAAATGGTTGTCCCATTGAGAATGGTTGCTCATGCACACCCCCTGTCCACTCATATTTATCGACATGAATCCCAATTAGTATGATTGTATGAAAATAATTGTTACATTTATGCAAGATAGGCATAACACAGTAGGCCTACAAATCTACTACTGTACATATCATTCTTAAGTTTCAAAACTGGCGAAACAAACATCATCTGGCTAAAAACGTCTCATATCCCTTTTTCTTGAAAGACAGACAGAGGGACAAAACCAGTATTTTTACTTCAATACTTTAACAACATTTTGCTTCTAATACTTATGTACTTTTACTTAAGTATGCTTTTCCATGCAGGACTTTCAGTTGTAAAGGAGTATTTTTATATTGCTGGTACTTTCTTGGTACTTTTACGCAAAGAATCTGAATACTTTGTCCATCACTGATTGTATACAGCTGAAGAGATGATCCAGTTTAGCCCTTCCTTTATTAGGGCAAAGGTTTCAACATCTGTGACTGAAGAACAAATAATTAATGATATTCCTAAAGGCTGTCAATACAACAATGCTCAAAGTGAAGATATATAACTAATGCAAACTAAGCATAGGTTACTGTAAAACCGAAACTTCACTTTTATAATTTTACAACTGCAGCGTAACATTCATAGTTTGCCCGTGGGTGTAAAACTGTTGAAAGTTAATAAGTAATGCTAACTTACATGATGATCTGCTTCCCTTGTCGGTCATTATCGTTTGTTTTCGTGAACTTTAACTTAAAAATAGTGAATCTGTAGCTCTTATTAATAAAACAACCATAAGCAACTTTCTTTGTTCATTAGAAATATTTAACTCTGCACGATCTGTCATTTCCCCTTTGAATCTGTATCATAGAGAATATATTCAGAGAGAAGAGGAACTCTCCTCTCAGGACAAAAAATCACATTTTACTTGTCTATCATCATTTCCAGAAAATTCATAGTTTGAAGTGACATATATTTACTTAATTTCCACTTTCCCTATAACATTAAGGCTAATAAATAATTTCTACAAATTATATGAAATTATCTGAAATAGACGTCGCTTCAGATGACTTTCGAGAGGAAAGGACGTCTCATCTCTCTCATTTCTCCTAAAACACGTTCCTTTCATCCGTCATCTTTTCACTCCATAGAAGACCTAAGTGACGGAAATGCGGATCCAATTAGTGGAACTGAGTGCCCCTGGTGGTAAGATAAGATCCTTTGATTAGTTAGGGGTCCCCTAGGAAAAGCTGTAGGACAAGGCTGATGAGAGGGGCTTCTTACATACTATTAGCCTACTAAGCAGCAGAAAATGGATGGATGGATGGACGAATGGATAATTGTGCACTGGGGCCTCTGGGGCCCCTGAGGATCTAGGGCCTGTGTAGATTAAAAGCAATGACACGTATTCTGCACAGTGAATAATTTTACTTTTGATACCTTCTATTTATTATACTTATTTTGCTATTATTGCGCAGGTACATAGGATCTGAGAACAAAAGCCAAAAATTCCAGACACTGTGCATCAACTGTAGTCACTTTATTAAACACACTTCAGTCCTTAGACAATCATTAAGGAAAAATTCATTAATAAAGTGAGTACAAGTGATGGAAAGTCTTTAGGATTTTTGCCTTTTGTTCTCAAGTTATAATTTTGGGCTAATAGCAAGTAAATAAATAATAAAATTGACTTTACTTGACTTTTACTTGAGGAAAATATTTGAATAATTTTTCCACGTATGCTCAAACCTTACTGTTTCATGTTCATTTTGACCTCACATGGAGGAGAGCGGAGTTCAACAAAAACTAAATGAAGAGTTTAATGGAAGCCACTTTATTAGCTGAACACACATCCTGCAGCAAGTTTTTTTTCAAGGATGTGGACATAAAAACAGAGACTTGTGATAATACTGACCTCTTTCTTCATACACAGTGGATCACTAGTTACAGAAAATCACTATACAAAAATAACCAATGACAACTTTATGGTCAAACATGGGGAAGCAAAAGGAAACTGAATCTCTACAGGATAAAAATACAATGCCAGAAACACTGCCGAGTATTGAGAGAATGCACAAGAGACTATCCAGCTATATTGTATAATTACCCTTCAAAGGCTTAATCTACAGCTAAATATAACATCAGAGTACATTGGAATTTCCAAGGTCAGACACATCACTGTAAATCTGATTATTTGTACAGTATTGCATGGTTGCTACTGTATGGAAAGCACTACATACAAACTGGCATGATCCAACAAAATAAAAAAAGAAAGTTGATAGTGTATTGGTAGGGGAGGGATAACATTAGAACTAGATGTACAAATAATGTGTCAAATCCATGAGTCTCCAATGAAATAGACCACTTTGTTCCATTATAACTGTGAAGCAGTGGAATAGTGTCCATGTATACTCAACCCTCTGGACCCTCCAGTTTTCATTTATAGCCCACTATCCCTGAGTCTCATCCAGTCATCTAAACTAATTCACATACATTACTTTTCCAAGGGAATGATCATCCAACAATATACAATGGACAACATTCAACACAAATTCACTCTTACAATAAACTTTGATCAACATCAACACACTCAATTTAAAACACAGTTTGGTTTATACGGTAACAGCAACTGAATTGTATACAACATCAAATGTATGATGTGTCATGCTGGGGGGGGGTCATAGCTTGGTGTGACTGCTGTATTAGGTCCGGGGAGGGATCATTACGGGAGCTTCTTAACTGGTCTGCTCTTCCTTCTCTAAGTCTTTGATGGTTTTTAGATGGCGAGAAGGGGTGAAGATATCAGTTGATCCTGAAAGACACAAGAGGATGTATGATCACTTTTCAGTATTATGATTACAATGACCAAAGGGAGGTATTGTCAGTCTACGACATTAATCTATATACTTTAAAGAAGACAGTGTTTGGTTGGTCAGCTTGGATCAATCTAATATCCCAAATCATCCATGTGTTTCTCCATTCTAAAATTAAATGGTAATCCCAGTTTATTACAGTTTGGGTCTTAATTTCAGGGGTCATTCCTGTCTGTAATAATACGATTGGAGTAACCAAGTTAATTGCTGAGAATGATACTGGGAACATGGTGATATCACAGAGGTCTGATTGGGCACTAAGACGATCAAGACAGGTTTTAGCCAGCCCAGTACTTCTAGGAAATACATCTATAGTGGACGATTCCACGCCTCATGATTTACATCCAATGCCAACGTCTGATGCCATTGCAGGAAGTAGTGTTCCTTACTGTATACTGAATTTAGCGAGGCCAAAATGACAGGTGTGGAGATTTGGCTGGAGACCGGAGTTTGCGTCCCATCACAGATTTGCAAAGCCCCTACACAACTATGGTCCGCCCCCACAGGTTTTTTCACTTATGTTGCCTTCTTAGACCTCTTCTGAAGGACTGTGTGGGCGTGTACAAACTAGGCTTGATTGACCTCTCCCTGACTTACCTGTCAGGTTTGTTACACCTGTTGGGCCAATACAATTTAGCCAGTTATCCTTGTTATTGGTCCATAAATTTTATGATGTCACATACATAATTGCAATCATAGTTCCACCTAACCATATTTTAACCACAGTTTGTTTTTCATAACCGTGGTCTTTCCCTAACCTTAATCACAGTACAGTTGCCATGTGCAGATATTGCATACAGTGAGAATTTTAAAAACACTGGCAATGAAAAAACGTCCCCAAAATTTAATCTTTTTTTTTTTCTTTTTCTTTTTTTATCATCCAATATCAGTGGTCTTGTCCGGTGATAGGGTTGGTTTTAACAAACTACCAGAAAGTATTATCTAAACTGAATATTTTTAACATCCATTTTAGTTTACATGGATGTATTAAGAAAACGAAATATCATGTTTCAAGATGGCATCCCCTTTCATTCCAGTGAAAGATGTTAACCATGCACATAAAACAAAACACTTCTGAGGATTTCGTCTGGGGCTCATGTAGCATGAGCATATTGGAGTTACTTCTGCAGTTTACAAACCGACTTCCTGCTTCAACTTTGACCCACTGTGCTCATTGTAATTTTGCACAGGGGGTTACCTTTGCAAAGAGGGATTATTAGCGACATTTCAAGTGCAATCACTTTGAGTTTTAACTCCAAATTAATTGATAATCTGGATAACCTTTTGGGTTTTTCACAACCTGTCATGTTTCTTGTCCCGTTGGACTCTGTTATATTTATTTCACTGTGTCGCTAGATCTCAGCAATTACTGGTATGTCATTTTGGAAGTTTAGAAATCTGTAGGCGATGTCAAGGTTTTTTAATACAAAAAAAAAAGATTAAGACAAATTCATGTTGGAATTACTTCAGCAGAGAAACTTCAGGAAATTCATCCTTTACATTGAATGGAATTTTAGTTTCAGGCTTAGGTTCTTGTGTATTGTTGTCTTTAACAACTGATTGCTTGCTGCACATTTGTTCTGCTCACCATCAGCCTTTGCATCTGCATCTTACAATCCGATCTCCACTGCCAGTCCAGCACCACCACCGCCACATTCATGGTCTTTTCATCAATGCTATTGCCATTCATCTATGTAATTACCCCTGCCAAAGAGGTTATATGGTCCACTTTCTTGGTCTATCTGATAATATATCAAACACTTAGAAACAGATTTAACATTTCAATATTCAACATTTTATCTGGATTCCTTGGTGAAACACATCTCTTCATCAAGGCCAGACACCATGAACCACATTTTCTGTTTCTGATGTTTTTTACTTCCTCCAATTTTTATAATCCATCCTGGTCGCCTATAACAGATTGTCAAATGCTTTTTTTTTTTTTAAATTTGACATATATTGCATATTGCATCTTGAAAGCATTGTATTGTTTGAAACATATTTTTAAAATACACAATATCTGCCTGATAATGGCGGGACTTTACAGAGGTAGAAAGTTGGGAATGAAAATGTTACAATTTCTTTTCTTTTTTTTTTACGCAGCAAACTAACACAGCATCTGGGCTAAAGAGTAGCATGTCAGAATCTTTTTGCCCTCACTCATCTAGTTTGACAACTTCTATGACATGTTGGGTGATGTTGACCAATAGGAACACAGAGCTCTCTTTAACTTATCCATCATGATTGTACACCATCCAAGTCATGAAAGATTACAAGCTATAATTGGTCAGGGTTTTACATGTACTGTTAAGTCCAATACCAGCATTAGTATATTGCCATATGGCGAAAATTCATATAGCACCAGGTCCTATAACCTACATACCTACCCATGCATGCTTGCATGGACAAGGTTGAGTAATATTACTAAACATAACTGCGCTACTTGTTTATGTGTAACAACATAAATGGTCCTGGCAGCACACAAAGAACCAAGGCAAATTATCTTCTGACACATGGTTCACTTTGGTATCTTGGTTGGTCAGTGATTAAGTTTACAACAAAACAATGTACATAAAAAATTCTGAATAGAGACTGAAAAGATAAAACACTTTCAGATCAACAGTTAGCCCTTTACAACAAATTAGCAGTGAGACATTTATAAAGATTTTGCTGAACAAGCATGGCATTCAGAGACAAGGTTACAGTGTAATTTCTGTCTATAAGGATGTGGTTGCACATAGGAGAAAAGTGCCAAAGATCAGTGTTGGAAAAGAGAACTGCATTTCCACGGATACAAAAAAGGAATACAAAGAACAGGGTCAGTGCAGAGAAACAAATTACAAGGATGGCCCTGGAGGGAATAGCAAAGGGAGATATGGTACAACACAACACCAAAGGGTCAAACAGGAGGATACAGGAAGAGGCAAAAAATGACTATGATAGGGTTTATTCAGAAACTGAGCAACCAAAGTAAAAATCAAAAGTTATAGATTGCTGTTTTATTGAACTGTGGTTTGAGGAAAATTAATTCCTTGAGCTTTAAAAAGCTCCTTCTTAAAAAAAAAAAAAACATGGATCTCACACTACGAGCAATGTTGTTTTTTTATATTAACAAACTTGGCACTTAATGAAACACGAGACAAAAATTTATATTATATCGGGAATTCGCACAATGTCTTTCCTTATGGTAAGTGGGTGTTCTTCTTCTTTACGTTGATGGTGCAATATCAAAGCCAGGCCGCAATAACTACCCTACATTGTGAAACCATAGGGTTGTCCATCTAGTGAACGTCAGTTCTTCAGGTTTTTGAACCTTTAGTCATTTAGGATTATTTGACGCGAGAAGACTGTTCACTCAGCAATAAAATGTTGTTGGTTGTCTTCATTCCATGTACTGATGGATTACTGAACATGCCTACTGGGCACCAGCTCACTCAGGGGGTCAGGACATAAAATGACCAAAAAGAGACACAAAGCGACCACAACAAGAGATTAAATGAATACACACGCAAACAACTACAAAGCGATAAGAAACGACAGGGTGCCTTGCTTCTATGTAGGAGGGTTGAGGGACCTTTTACATGTCATGCCCAGGGGCCTGCTGTGTCTTAATCCCTCCATGATTACTTGGTTTGTAATGGTTTATAAAGTGATGGTTTCCCACATGTAATACACTGTATGGCCAAAATACTTTCGTGTTCCTTTGGTCTGGGACTAGTTTTCATGGATTGGGCATTTTAGGGGTTCAGTATACCTGAAAATAACTAGTTCATACAACATGTCATCCAACTAAAGTCAGCTGTGTTTCTACCTCTTCTGTGTGTCCGCACTGGAAGGCGAGGTGAAAAGCCCGCTGTCACAGCCTTTTCTGGCTGCATCAAAATGCCTCCTTGATCTCTGTCTAATAACTTCTTTGTGTATTTTATGTGTCTTTGTAATCTTAATGCTATGAATCGCACTTTTCTCATTCTCTCCTTGGAGGCATACACAGTGCTTCACTCATTTTTGAGAAGAAGTTGTTTGAAGAATGAAAAATGAGAGCTTAAGAGAAGTTCATATCTTGCCTACTTTCACATTTCCACACACATGGCCGAACACTGCATAAAGCGGGAAATGTGTCAGTGTCGTACTGTTGGCTTCAGCAAGTTACAGAAACTGTCAGACATAGCACCCCCAAATCAAACATGGGAAAAGGTGTGGGGAGGGTGTGGGTTACTTCACAAACAATAAGGCTGCATTTGGGTGTCAGTAAAGATTACTGACATAAAATACTGCAGGGATCAGTGGTTCAAAGGTAAGACACTGGACAGATGGGTTGACATGGGGGAACATAGGGATTCACAAATCACATCACGATGTGTGTATTTACTTCCAAACGTCTTTTCATTCATTCTGCAGGCGGCTCCTCTGTGCCCTCCGCTGGGGCATTGGGGTCCAAGAAGTCTGGGTGCTGTAGTTCCTGTAGGTACTTAGGGGGGGAGAGAATGTGGGTGGAACCTACAGGGGGACAAAAGCCTGAAAGCTCAACAAGGACTGAATCCTGGGTGAAACCTTGTTACATAAGATACACATGACACTGATCATGACCAAAAAATATGAATTTACAGAGGTCTTGCTGAAAAGTTGCCAAATAAGACTGTCCTGAGAGATCAGTATGACTAAAGGCAAAAGTCAGACAAATGGGTCTGACTAAAGGCTGAATGAAATCTCAACTGCTGAAGATTTTGCAGATTCACTTGTTTTCTCCTTCTTCCGATACCTGACACTGCATTGATTTGCTGAAAGTCACAAAAACATATCTGCTCTCACATGGAATGAGATTAATGGCATTACACAAAAGTCAAGGCCTACTGAATCAGCTGCACAAAAAATAAATATAAGATTTTCAAACGCACAACAGCAAGTTCCAAACACTCAGGAGGATTTATCTAGTTTTTATCCATTTATACCAGGTTATTCCCAATTCATACTGTGTAATACATACATACCAAGAAATAAGTAATAATACTAGATCACAGTGTATTATTGAGGGAGAAAAATATGTCATGTCAAGTGAGACCATTCAACTTGGGCCAGGGATTAGCTTTTAAATTAAAACTAAATGTCAATACTTCAATAGCTGAAAGCTTTCTTCAGAAGTCATACTAATGATGCATTTTAGAGAGAGTGGTTTATTAGCTTACATTCAGGATCAGACACTGTACTGCATGTGCTATACTTCTCAAATGAAAATTATAAAATAAAAAAGGCATGTTCCAATACACCAATCAAATATTGCACTTCAGTAAATTTGGGAGACTTGTGAAAAGGTAGCTTTTTAAAAGAAAGCTTCGAAAGTCCAAATCTAAGTACCAAATACCAAGATAGCTTGACTTTTAGTCACTAATACGGGTCGAACTACAGAAAAGCTGGATCCTGCACTACCATAATGCAACTTGATAGCATCTAATGCGACCCTTCCTGCCAGGTCAATGCCCACGTCTTTCAAACTCCGTACCTCAAATTTGTAATGCAGACGTTCTGTTATAAATTTGCACTTATGAAACCCAAGCCGATGACATCACTAGGACATCATCAGGGTTATTGTCTCTGACTTGATAAAGCTCCTCCAGAGCCACAGAGGATATTATACAACTGTTTTGACAGCCTGAGTAGTACTACTTGTGATGAGTAAAATGATCTTCAAGTATGAAATTGGTGGATTGCCTCTTTAAGGAATACTGAATACCCTGATCAGCTCTTTCTGTCCAGTGTACTCACCGATTAGGGCCTCCCACTTGCCATTGGCCTGGGTAACCTCATACACACAGCGCATCTCGCTATACGTCATCCCTCCAATAATAAAGATGATGATCCTGGGCCCTGTCCTCATCTCTGTGGGGCCCCTGTTCTTGTGCCAGTTACCATAGCGAGCACTGGATGGTGAGAAAAATGGAAAAAGATAAGCATTTACTGGAAAACACTGAAAGGTAGTGATTTTTGCATAGGCGAGGTGCATTAAACGGTGCATTAAAAGACTACACACCTTGATGGAGCACTGGCTTTGGCAGATGCTTGTCGCTGGGAAATGTACGGGTACTGCTTGGGGTCAAGTTTGTCCTCAATGGCATCCTGTGGGAAACACATTAAAGTTACTATAATTTGCACCAGAAACTGACTCACCTATGCTACAGTTCTCACCCAAATGGGAGTAAAATATTCACTATGCTCCTCTGTAATTCTTTAATAATTTTATTCATTGTTACGGACAGCATTTTAGTCATTGTCAAGAGACGAAACACATGAACATTCTGCAGCACTAGTCTAAAGAGAATAACTGTGACGGCCTGTAGCTGACGTTACAACAGCATGTGAGAAGAGCTCTCGCTCTCCTGACGGCTTGAATTTTTTTACCGTCATGGTATTGGTTCCAACATGGGAAGGTCACAGTTCATTTAGTTATTCATTCATTCTCTACCCGCGTTGCCATGATTCACTATCTTGTCACTTCAGACACTGCCACCCCATGGGTAGTAACGCCCGCCCTTCCTGCCTTTCCATCCCCTGATTCCCCGACGCCCATCTGCTCGCTTGTTTCACATTCCCTCCTTGGCGCTCTATGCATACACGGCCCTGTCCACTTGTATTCTGCCAGACTGTCTATCGTGCCATCCCAGCGGTAGTTTTGCTTTTGCCTGCCAATTTTTGACCTCCTGTATGTTATTGGGCTTTGCCTTTTGCTTGCTCCCTTTTTGCTTGTTTGTCTGGTGGTCCTGCCTTCCTGGTACCAACCTCTGCCTGCCTACTGACTTCCCTCCCTGCCAGGCCATTACCTGCTCTCGCATATATACTACCTTTTAATAAAGGTGAGTTGTGCATTTGAGTCCTATGTTTCTGAGCCATGACATAGTTCAATATATTGGCGTTAGCATTTCTCCATCTATGAGATTAGCAAAAACATTTTTGACAGCTCCTTTTTCACAGAGTTGTTTTAAAAAAAAGTAGAGAGACAAGCCGCTCTTCTTTTAGAGAAAAAAAATATATATATGGATGACACGCCAGACAGAATATATAATTACAGGAGGACCAGCAAGTTTGAAGAAAAACAGCAGATAATTGGGGCTGTAATTATTACTCGGCTGGGGATGAAAAATTACCCACATATGCGCTCCGGACAAAATTGAAATCACTGACCAGTGCAGATAATGTTAAAATCACCACACCTCCCTAGAGAAATAGAACCAGTGTGAACGGGACTTAAGCCTTATGTAAGGGAATTAGACTTGTGCACTGGCACAATCTGCCTTTCTAAAATATTATGTTATTTTACAATATTTTCTTTACATGTGAAAGCAAAGCACAGTAACTATACTAATGGCTCCAAATATTATCACTGATATCAAGGAGATTATGCTTCCTTCAAGAAAAGAGTTGACACATCACTTGACACATTACATTTACCTGATGGAAGATTTTATCATTTTAACAAAAATTACATTTTAAGAATCAGCACTAGATATAACATTTTTGAAACATTGTTAAGAGGCATATCTGTAGTAGTTAGAGATACAAAAAATGTCCAGTAGCACTTCCACTAATTGAGAAGTACCTCAATGATGTCTTTGACAAGAGGAGTCCACCTGGAGAGCTGGTAGGTCTGCTCACTGATCCGTTCTTTACGATCCGGCTTCTTGGCTTTCTTGGCGGTGCCCTGTGAAGAAACGACACTAATCACTTATGCTCGAGCTTTCAATACTCACATCAGCAGATCAACTCACTGAGACAGTTAACAGTGTGACATTCTTAAGACTATGTGCCAAATCTCAGTCTTGGGTTATTTAGTCTCATCTTCACTTTTGGTTATGTCTGGCAAATTTGTCCCATCCCAACAAACATGCTAACAGGAGTCTACTGTGGGTTTACTATGTCCACCACAAAATCCTTTATAGGATTTTCTCTTGGCAGCCTGCAGTTGGGCTTGTCCAAATAAAACCCGTGTGGGCCCACTACAGTTAGGCCTTGCAGAGCCCATAGCAGTTTTTCCCTTTCATGGTGCAACATGTTTTCCTCAGTGGACAGCAGGTGGGGGGGTATTCAGAAGAAGCAGTGCAAAGCGAGTTGTTGGTGATGCTGTGCTTGGAATAGATGTCTCAGAACCATGTCTGTTTCTGAAAGCAATGTCCCTGCGCCGGCACTTCAGTGAATTTATCAACAGGAGCAAAGGAAGATCTTTCAGCAAATGCACAGAAATAACAGAATATAAAAAAAGCATATTTAATCAAACACTTACCAGTTTGATTTTTGAAATTGTATACTGAATGCCATTTTTGATGCATTTAAAATGGCACTAAGTTTAAGGTGACACACTTTAGGCAAAAACATTTGTTCTTCATGCACTAGTCAATTTTAAGATTTTGGGCTATTTTGCTTCCATAACATGTCTTCTTTCAGACAAGAGGAAAGCAAATGTCCAAAAAATACACTTAGGTCTTTATTTTACCACACTTTGTCTACTTGCATCTGTAGATTTCAATTACATTACATATCTTCAAAGGCCATTTTCTCAAAATGAGTTTCTTCTCATTCACTCAGCCAGAAATCTCCACTTCAGTAGCATTGACATACACCAAACTTTCCGCTTTTACTCCTATCTATATACTGAAGGTTTTTATAGATGGGTTCGTTCATATATCATTCATAGCCTGATTTATTATTTATCATTTTATTCCTAAAAACATGGTGAAAATTGATTTTTTTTGGGAGTTGACAGTATTTTCTGATTTTTGGAGTGATAAAAAGATATATCCAAAATTCCCTCTGTACAAACCTTTTAAAAATCTCTTTATCCAATGTTTAGATTTCAGTTCTGCAAATGTATGCAAATTAGCACGTGTTTAATTATATAATGCCTCATCTGCATGTTTAAACTTGAAAATTTAAGAAAACTTACAAAAAATAATTATCTTAATGTAAATAACCTGTAATGTGTTGCCTTAATGTGGTTAAAGCAGTAAAGCAGTCTGCATTGATTTATAAAATAAGATGATTGATTCTGACAATATCTGTTTACCACAGCTGCTTTCTACTGTATGAAAAGCTTCTCCTTCAGGTCATTAAATCCCTGCAGCATCTGAATGCAGCAGAACACATATGTTAATTAATCTGCATTTGGTCAATTAGAAAGCAGTAATCTGCCTGTTACGTGGAGGACACTGGATTACCCAAACTCTTTCTGTGCATCATGAAACTTCTTTCCATCTTTATATGCAGGTTTTCATCAGTTTGTGTTTTATTCTTGAAATGCCTTACAATGCTACTACTGCTGCATCACATTTTGCGATATGATGTGACAATTAACAACATGAGATACAGAAGAATTAAGACAAAAAGCATTAGATCGATGCGATCGTACAGTGTGGTGCTAACCCTGTTCTATATTAATTGTAAAGTGTCAATTACCAACAACACCATTTCGTCATGTTTGAGTAATGCTTGCTAGACTACAGTGTCCAGCTGTTTAAAGAAATTACTGAGCCTTTTTTTAAAAATGAAACTAAATATTTGTGTGTCATTTTAAGGATTCATATCTTCAGTAAGAGCACGAGGGCTTGGGACTGAGGGTAACAGACAGGATAGGGAATACAGAAACTACTGAGAGATGGACACAGAGACCACATTGTTGGTTTTGGTCTTTTCCTGGTATATTTGTTGAGAATGAATAAAATACATAATAACACCAGCCTCATCCTCAAAGGACAAGTGATTCTGAAAATGTACATAATGTGTAATCTGAGGATAATGAGCAAATTGACAGTAATTATTGTGTTTGTATGTATGGTCTCATGATGTTACTACACATAACTGCAGCTCAGAATCTTTGAGAGGAATCCTGTACAAATTTTCCATTTGAATCAGCAACTTCAAGAACCATTCTGGTAGCAGGAAGTAGGAAGAAAGGTGTTTCACGACACCTTTAGAAGTATTAAGGACATGGGGACAACCTGCCTGAGGTTAAAGTTTATAAGGAGACACTGAGGTTGTGGGCCAGGACAGCTCACCTCAGAGACAATAGGAACACCCATGTGGGCCATGTTGGAAATGATGTCACTGTCCTCTGGTGGGATGTTGGCATGCTGAAGGAGCTTACACAGGTTCTCCTCAGTCACCCCTGACACACACATACAGACACACAAACACATGCAGCATAGATTTTCAGTCCATACATGCAACACGCACATGCATGAGAGCATGCACATTTATGAATACGGTGTAATGCATGCCAACACAAGGAAAACAGAGTGGATTAGCACCAAAAAACAAAAGAATAAAACATGAATATTTTAAGGTTCAAATGAAATATTATTTCAAAATACAAGAACAATTCCTCAGTTTAAAATTCAAAAGACTCTGTGTGGGCTTTTCTGCATTTTCACATCATAGTGCAGGACTCTCCCTGCTGCAAAACATGAAATTGACACTAAAAACAACAGGAATAGGGCAGTAGATATCTGACCGTTCTTAAGAAAGATGTAAAGCAGGATGATGCGGATCTTGTCAGTTACAATGACATTGGCGTCCAGTAGAATGGGTACAATGAGCCTCATGGGATCCTTGATCTTCTCTCCCTCTGCATCTGTGCCCATTGCCAGATCCTTGAAATCAATGGAGGGCAGAAGAGGCCAAAGCTAAACAGGACTTCCAAGTTCCATTTGAACAATAAACAGGATTAGAAGTTTCGGTGTAGAAATCTAGCTAAGACATTAGAGGTGTTATGAGTTATGCTGTTGACTACAACTTGAGCCTCATTTTTGGCAACCAACTGGCACCGTTAAAAATATGCCAAAAATAGGTATCAGCAGTACCTGTCTGCAATGTAGTTATGGGTGTACAGACGACTCTAACTGAATTTCTTGGATACCCTCCGTGCCCCTACTTCAACTCTTCCATGCCACCCCAGGGCATTTGAAAACCTCCGTAACAGGCCAACAATGTCCTGACTTCAGCTACATACTTAATACACAGACATGAGATTGATATCAATCTTTTGGAAAGAAAGCAAATAAGCACATTTCCCACACTAGTACATGCTGCCAATGGTTGCTTATATTGGAATGCCACATCTAGGTATGCTCCCTCACTTTAACTTGCGTTCCACACAGTTTAGTCTATTACATAGTCTAGAGAAAGATCCAACCAAATAATAGAGGTGTCTCTGATTTACCTGTTCTACACGACAGAGTTTGTCCACAGTGCCCTGGTAGCGGTTCATGCAGTCCTCAGCCAGGTGGAGATGTGTTGAATACTGATGTCAAGGAGGAGATATGCTGTTAGTTAGTTAGTTAGTGAGACACAGAGATAATAATCAGCTGCAAATAATATTAAAAGAAGCATGTTTTTATATACATCCTGAGAAATCTGCATTAAAACAAAAGCTGATAGCTTTTATGTCCAGTATATAAAATGTGTTTTCTGAGCCTCTACACAGTCTAATTTTCTTTTCTTGCTAAATGATTGTTTGAACAGTGTTGGCAGTTTATTTGGTACACCTAGCCGAAACCAGTCTAATACAGCAGTCCTGCAATAAATCCTCCTTCATGATGGTTCTCATTTTCAGTTCTTGTTGAACTGTTTTAAAGAGGTGAAAATTCATTTTTATGGTCAGTTTGGAGGCTGCAGTTTGTGGTGCTGTTGGACTGTGGTGTTATGGAAAGGCGTTTCAATTATAATGTCCACCCCAATTGAATCAATAAAGGGTAGGCTAAATAACAGAAACACCTCTCTGTATAATGCAATGAAATTCAACAGCACCACAAACTGTATCCTACAATGATCGTGTAGTTGAATCAACAGCTCTTTAACACAGTTTCAATAAAAACTCAACATTGAAACCTTCATGAAGGAGGATTTATCACTAGGCTGTTGTATTACAATGCATTAGTTTTAGCCAGGTGTACCTGAGAAGCACACCCATAGCATGATGCTGCCACCACCATGTTTCACCATAGGGATGGTCTTATCCAGGTGATGAGCAGTGCCTGGTGTTCACCAGAAATAGTGTTTGGAGTTCTAATCTACCATAAAGACCTGATTGATGGAGCGCTGCTGAGATGGTCATCCTTCAGGCAGGTACTCCCATCTTTGAAAAGGACTTCTGAAACTGTTAGAGTGACCATGGGGTTCTTGGTCACCTCCCTGACCACTGCCTTTCTTTCTCAGTTTAGTGACCAGCTGTAGGAACAGTCCTGGTGGTTCCACATTTCTTCCATTTCACAATTATTACTGTGCTTCCTGGAACATTCAAAGCTTTCGAGATGGTTTTATACCCCTGCTCTGTTCTATCCCTCGCCGAGGTCTACAGAGAGTTCCATGGCTGCTTTTTGTCCTGACATGCAATGTGAATTGTGGGACCTTATATACACAGGTGTGTGCATCACTTCACCATGTTAACAGTTGTGCACGTAAAACTGCTCTGTGTTCTTATTGGCCAACGTCACCCAAGTCATTGTGGGAGCTGTCGCATTAGGCAAAAGAAGGTAAAAAAAATTGGACACACTAGTCTTTGTGTGTCGGGATGTTATGAGGCATCCCAGATGTGGCATCAGTTGTCATCCACTATGATACAGTATATGAGATTAAAAAACAAATATATTAATATTTTTAATATTAATATAATAATAATTTTCGCATCTGACGCCCATTTTCGGTTCAGACAACCTACATCTGTCGGCTCAGGCTATTTTTGGACTTATATTGTGTAGTCTGAACCCGGCATAAAACCGTAAGTGATACACTAACTCTACACTGACAAATGGCCTCTTTAATTCCCACTCTAAGTGATGCAGCACCTCATGGTGCTTTGAATGAAAACACGTAGCAAACTGTACCAGATACTATCACACGATGTCTCACGGTTTTGAGTTTCAGTCTGCTCATTCATCTTTTAATTCTTTCAGTCAAGCTGTTTTTACATATATGTTCTAATTCGGCTGTGATTTCAGACTCTGTCACTCCCAACTGCTTGCCTTTCCTGCCACTAGAATCACCTGACCTGCTCCTCCTCCGTACTCACCTGTTCACCTGTTCCCCATTCCCTCATTAGCTCCCTGGTATATATAGTGATCTATTTACACTTGCTCTCTGCCAGATTGTCTTTGTGCCATGTGCCTTAGCTTTCCAGCACTCTGTGTGTGTTTTTTTTTCCTCTCTTTTTGGTCTGCCTTTATTGCTCCTGATTGTGTTTTGCCTCTGTTTTTTGGATTTTTGCCTCAGCATGACCCTTTGAACCCCAAGGACCCCAAGGATTTTTGTATCCTTGGTTTTTTTTTTTTTTTTTTTTTTGCTCCTAAGTAAAGACTCTTTACTTTTACATCTCCCTCCTGAGCTCTTGAGTACTTTTTCTGAGAACCATGACAACATGCTTATACTATAGATGTACTGTTTCACTTGAGCTCCTACCTTGCTAAGCTCTTTCTGATACTGAGGCATCTTCTTCAGCATCTGAGACAGTTCCTTCATGGTGGTCTGAAAGAAACAGATGAGTGATGTATTTCATTAATGGTGAAAGTAATGAATTACTTATCTTTATTTCAATATATCATTAGTGGTGGTGGTGTAAATAATATACTTTATGTAATTTCTAGGTACTTCCACTTGTAAGTTATTTGTACTTTGTACTTACTAAAGCAAATATGGTGGGTTTTTTTAATTTATCGTAATGTTGCATTGCAGATTAATATTTTACATACAAAACATATAATCTGTTAATAATTTAAGATACTTTGTTCTGGATTGTTGTACCCAAAAGTATGTAAAATAGTTTTGCTGTAAGTAATAATGTTATAATTATGCACTGACAGGGAACATTCAGCCTGCATAATGATTGCATTTATTTTGATACTTTGAGTACATATTGCTGCAGGCGTTTTCTATTTGGAATGCAGGACTTTTACTCCTAAGTCTTTTTACATTGTGGTACTGATACTTTCACTTAAGTAAAGGAGCTGAATACTTCTCCCATGACTATATTTATGTATTCTTTTTAAATACATTTTACACATTATGTGGCTGAGGATTTGCACTTTATCTACATTTTAATTAAATCCATCAAGTAGTGCAAAGCTTGTTATATGCTCAGTAACTTCTGCACAAGATCACAAAGTGCTAAAGGATAAAAATCCTGTTTGTCAAAATCTGCACTAAAATGTGACGGTGATGTAAATTAGTGATATTAGCATTAATTAATTACATTTTTGTGAATGTGTCAGATGTGGCACAGGGCAGTTATTTCAGTCTAACAAGACCAGGCCTCTATCTAAATGAATGGGGAGAGAACCATAATTTACCTTTCAATGGTCACTGGGACATTAAAAACTGCATGTATACAATCACCAGTCAAATCTGATACCCGCTTAAAAGGTCTGGTGACAAATTAAGGCTTAAACCCTTTTTTTCCACAGGTTAAACTTCTACTATGCATGCGCAAGGTTTTCGCTTGCGTCAGCGCAACAACAATCGGCTTGATGTGTTTCCCGTTCAGCTGTTTATAAAGCAGAGGGTTGGCTTATTGGGTGGAAGGGGCAGGATATGTGTCATACAACTGCCATCTGTGGTATTACGGACCGTTCTCTTCAAAATGCTTTAAGTGGTTTATCTGCTGTCTTATAACATCTCTGATTCAGCCTGGCCATTTCTATGACAATTGTTTGGTTGAAGCCCAGTTTCAGGAGGTAAGAATTTTTTTTTAGTTAACTCAGTTACTTTTAATTTAAGTATATTTTTGTAGACTAGGTGTCTACACCCATAATTTTACTTCAAGTAAAAGTAAAAAGCGAAGTACAGGACTTCTGTGTGATACTTTGGCTCTCCTTTCATCTTTCCATAACTGTGTGAAGGACAATTGGGAGCAGAAACACACACTGAAACCAGAGCAGAGTGACACAGTGTGTCCTCTACCTTTTCTCCAGTGTTCATCTTTTTGCTAGCAGAGAAATCTTTCAGAGAACGAGTCACAGCCCTGTGCAGACGAATGAGAAAGACACAGAAAAGGATGGAGAAAGTCAGGAAAAATTGGTTAATGAATAAAAA
Organism: Xiphias gladius; assembly: GCF_016859285.1. NCBI lineage: Eukaryota > Metazoa > Chordata > Actinopteri > Istiophoriformes > Xiphiidae > Xiphias > Xiphias gladius. The sequence continues at coordinate 27,836,204 of NC_053418.1, read as the reverse complement.
CTGAGGTTTTCTGTATGCTGATTCCTGAGAGAAATCATGTTTTGTGGCAGCTTTGTGACAGAGCTTTATCCATGCCATGCGTGTATATGTGTGAGGAGAGAGTCAAAGACACCCACGTTGACACCTCAGCGATGTGTTTGTGTCTCAGAGTCAGCCACAGGTCGTCATCCTCATCCAGCAATACCTCCTTCATTCTCGTCTCTCCCATCCCACTGGTCTCAAACCTGACAGAGAGCGCGAGAGAGGTTACAGTCTGTATGTGTGTATCTAACAGAGATAAATTCAAAACTTTTGCCAGTGGGAATGAAATGCTTTTCCAATGCAGATCAACACTGAAATATTTGATCATCTTCATGTTAGTGCATTCACTTTTTTGGTTCTTCCTTGTACTAAAATAGGGCATTGTTTTACCATGTTGGCTGAGACATATGGGTTGTATTTAACCCAAGGAAATGAAATATACAACCCAAAGTAAGTGACAGTCACAATAATAAAACAAAACAACAAAATAAAAGACAAATACTGAAATGAAAGGTGCACCCTGAGCTCAGTGAGTCATGGCAGCTGTCCTTCATTAGCGTCTTTACCTGTAGACATCGTTCTCGATGCCCAGCAGGTCGTAAGCCATGGCCTGAAGTGTAAGCTCATGCAGGAGAGGGGACACAGGATCAAAGCCACGATCCAGAATGAGCAGCTGAGTCCGAGATTTGTCTGGACCCTAGGGGCATCAGAACAGACATAAAACACTGCACACACTGTGGAGGACTGACGGTGATTTTGTAGTCTTTACTTGCAGGTCTCCATTCAATATTGTAAAATTACACAGGATATAGTCAACAGAAATTGATAATTTTACGTACCACAGACTTTGGTTATCCAAACTTACCATTCTTTAAAAAATATAACAGCTACAGCTAATACAGCTGTTCAAATATAACGTCTCAGAAATTTCAGTTATTGAGAGCAATGAAAACTGCATTAGTTTTAACTTGATGACTATTTATTGGTCCATTTGAAAAGGTCTTCCCTCCTTCCTTCCTCATCTTTCAGCTGAATTCAAAACACAAAATTGGAGTTGTAGCATATGAGCTTTACTTTTACTGTTTAATTACCAGTCATTCAATATTTATGTTTGAAAAATCTTTAACATTTTTATATGAAATATTTTAATTCCACAATGAGCATTTTTCTAGAGAGCTTACAGGTCAAACAACAAATGAAAAAATATTTGCAAATAATTTTATATATGTATTGTAACCTGGCTGTTTTGGCCAGATTGTGCCAGGTTGATGTTCGTCATATATGACACAATGTGAGTGCCAGGCAATGTATTCCCTGTACTTCATACGAAAGCCTTTTCAGTGATGAACCTGGTTCTCAACATTGGTAATTTAGTCGTTTAGCTCCAATTCCCTACCTCTCCCATGGTGGGGTCATCAGCTTTGTAGCCATCCAGCTTCTCCTGAAGCATCTGGGCCAGAACTGCACAGTCTTTGTACTCCCTGAACCAACACATACATAGAGTATCAACCAAAAATGGCATTTTAAACTGGAAAAACTGATATGTCTATTGATCATTATTTCCTTAAGAATGTCTGTATGAGTAGAATAACAAGGTGAGAAATCTGAACTTAATCTTTACAAACTCATTCAAACATGAACTTGAGAAATTGTTGTAAACCGCTGAATTGAAACATCTAATGTTATCTTACCCATTCCAGTTTGTGTACAGTTTATGGAACTGTAATGACTCAAATATCCCCCTAATGTGACAAATTAGTATGAAACCCAGAAAAATCTGGGGGGAGCAGTATTACTTTACATTAACTTGAGTGAGCTGAGCTTCCAGGTACCATCTGTTGTATTGTTAAACAGTCTGGTGGTCTAATCATTATAAATTATCAAACAAAGGCCAGTATTCAAATAATAGCCATGTCCAGCACAAAGAAATGAGTTAGTTGCTAATAAAGGTAAAAATAGTGAAGAGGGTTGGGCATAATGTACAGATGATGAAGTATAATGTACATTTTCACAGCACTAACTCCATCAGTACACAAGAGCCATGGTATATTCAGCACTTTGCTGCTCTCAGTTTCTCATCCCTGACAGTACTGCTTTTTTATTCAATAATTCCTCCCTTTTTTACTTGGTTTATTTATATATTTATTTATTTTCCTTTTAAAACACTGTTAATAAAACACACTTGCCATAGGTTTTAACATTAACGGTCCATCAGAAAAGGAAAGGGATTATGCTGGAAGCTGCTGGAATATTTTGATTTGAAAGATCTGCAGGAAGTGTTCAGTTCTATTGACAACATCTTAACAGTGAACCAAAAAAATGGTATCAAATGGCAATAAGGAACTGGAGATCATTAGTAGATGAAAATAGCAATTCTGTTAGAAGAAAGAAAATAAAGTGGTGAGTATGAAATTACTCTGGATTTATACTGATGGAATCAGTGCTGTGGAAATGTAATTTGTACTAAGTTTATCCAGAGAATGGGTAAGCATGGAGGAAGTTACATGTTTACATTAATTGGATAACGGGGTAAAATAGACATTAAGGACAGTCTGTTCAAAATAAAGGCCTGGGTCACTCTCCATCTGAGGATAATAAAGCCACTCTTTGAGAACTTACAGTCTTATAAACATGAGCTACCGAGAAAACAGCCAGCGTCAGGGTTTGTAACATGAACCTTAAGATCGTGTTGTATTAACCTCTCATTTAAGATAAAATTTGGTGGGGAATCGGAAAAATAAATAAATACATAAGAATTACTAAATTAGAAACAAAAATTAAATTAAATGTAAAGTATGATGACACCCATGATTGGCAACTAGTAGAGCTAATCAAAATGGTTGCTTTGGTATCCACCACTGCAAAAATGGGAGTGGAATAATCTCCAAACATGTCAACATGACTACAGGTCTGACTTTGCTTGAAAACTTGATGACTGGTTGCCTCTATCACACCAATGCTATACTGTATATATATAAAGGCATTAAAATTACCAAAAAAACCCCAATAAAACACTATTGAAATGGGTTGGCTGGTCTCACGCTCTGTATCGGACTCCAGGATACTCTTTGAGAGTGGCACAGAGGGTGGCGATCTGCTCAGCACAACGCTCCAGCATGTTGTTCTTTACGTCAGCCTTGAAGGGGCTGTAGAAGTCCTGAAAGGCATCCACTTTATCCAGGGAGAAGACCTGGGCAAAGAGGACATGACAGAGAGACAACCTGAGGTTCAATATCAACATTATTCCTGTCCCCAAAATGCATTAATATACTTATTATATTCAGTTTTGATAAAGAGTTTTAGTGTTGATCTGTGATGATCTAAATAGTGTTTTAAAAAGTTTAATCTATGACAGAAAGAGACCTCTTGAGGAAATAATAATCATTTGGGCTTGAAAATGGTTACAGGTAAATAAAAACTGAAATATATTGGCCACCAGAAGCTTCTGTCTAAAACTACTGGCAATGGCAATGAAAAGCTGACACTAATTAAACCCTTCTCCACACACACTCACAACACAAGTATACGTGCACCCATCTGTTACTGACTGTCACAATATAACAATCCCTATGCTTTCTCCTGTCACACGTCTTATCTGGGCTCCAATTGCCTGCAGAGTATGAGCACTGTTTCCATCAGCCAATGAGAAAAAGGGATGGGAAGAGGGCAGGGATGTGGGGCTGGTGTGATGTGTTCCGCCCTCTTAGGATTAAATCTACAGGACAACAGCAGAGGATTGTCAACTAAAGCTTGTCCAACAAGAAACACTGTCAGTCTGGTCCTCTTCAGACTGACAGTTGAGGAACTGTGTGAATTTCACAGAGCAAGGTAGGGAGGGGGGATCAAATTATTCTCATTTTGCTTAGGAAAGGGTATTCAGATTTTTCCTGCAGCATGGGCAGGGACCTACTTTTCCCCACCATTATATTTTAATTTATTATTTCCTTCAGTTATACAATTTCTCCTCTTTCTGTACATTTCCTTCAGTTCTCCACTGTTAAACTACTATTAATTTACTGTTGGCCCACATTTCACTTTTCTTTCAGTTTACCTTTGCACATTACATTCCTGTTTAATTCCTGTTAATCTACTTACTTCTTACTTTTTGCAAATTTACATTTGCAGATTTTTTTTTTCATTTACTGTGTATTTATTATTATCAATAGATTATAGTAGTTTTAGAGAAGTATATACTTTTTACTCATTTACTCCTTTTTCCTAACTGAGTACTGAGCAACTGTAACAAAACAATTTCCCTGTGGGAAATCAGTCAAGTTTTTCTGATTCTAATTGTGATTCTGATTCTGATTCCTTGCAATGTTGTCAACTCACTTTGCAAACAGAACATCTTTACAAATAACATTGTAACTATTAGAGAAAAAATTAATCACTTCCTTCCCACAACTGGAACAGATGTATCGTCCAGTACAGGATCATAAGAATCAACCTCTACTTAAACCTTTACTTAAAAAGCTTACTCTTGATCCAGATGTTTTAGGTTACTATAGACCTATATCCAACCTCCCCTTTATTTCTAAAATCCTTGAAAAAGCTGTTGCAAACCAATTATGTGATTATTTGAATAGAAATGGTGTGTTTGGAGATTTTCAATCAGGATCTAGAGTACATCATAGTGCAGAAACAGCACTGGTTAAAGTTACCAACGATCTTCTCATGGTCTCAGACAATGGACTTATCTCTGTACCTGTCCTACTAGATCTTAGCGCTGCATTTAACACAACTGATCAAAAGATTTTATTACAGAGACTGGAACATGTCATTGGGATTCAAGGAACCACACTGGGCTGATTTAAAACGTATTTACTGCATGGATCCAGTTTGGTCATGTTAACATAGTGTTCTGTGCTACAAACGATCCTCTTCACCCTATATATGCTTCCTTTGGGCAATATTATCAGGAGACACCACATAAATTTCCACTGCTATGCAGATGACACCCAACTAATCAGGTAGTCAAACTTCAGGCCTGGATGACCTGAAAATTTTCACTTCTAAATTCAGACAAAACTGAAGTCATTGCACTTGGCCCTAAACACCTCAGACAAACCTCATCTATTCATTTACATGTAGTTACTCTGGGTGGCATTACCTCCAGTTTTACTGCAAGGAACTTTGGAGTCTTTTTTGACCAGGACATGTCCTTTGCCTCACACATAAAACAAATCTCTAGGACAGCCTTCTTCCACCTGCACAGTATTGGGAAAATTAGAAATCAGGATGTCCCATTAACTCTGTGAAAATCCTCCAGTTGATCCAAAATGCTGAAGCACTTTGAAAAAGAAATCATATTTCTCCAATAGAATTCAAAATCCTTCCTCTTACGTACAAAGCCCTTAGTGACCAAGCTCCATTGTATCTTAAAGACCTCATTATACGCTATTATCCCAATAGAACACTTTGCAGCTATCAGCTATCAGTCTCTCTCCCATGGAACAAGTCTCTCAGTTTGGGTTTGGGAGGCAGACCTCTCTACATTGAAGGGTTTTTCCTCAGCACTGTTGCCAATTGCTTGGTCATGGTGGGAACTGTTGGGTTTCTCTCTATAAAACTGTATGGTCTTGACCAACTCTGCAGTTTCCCTCAGCTCTGTGGAGTTTTTTAGTGTTTTTCAGCTCATTGTTTTGGTTTTGTGGTCCTCAGCCTTACTATTTTGATTCCGTCTGACAATTCTTATCAGCATCATTTTCAGATGCAGGCAGCTGTTTTTTGTGAATTAGCTTTGATAGACCTACTGTAAACTACCTGCTCTATACCAATCAGCAGACAGTCAAAGTTAGTGACACACTGGTGAGCCCACTGGAGCATTTAGCAGCTGAAGGCCATATTTTTGTCAGGGGTTGGTGGAGACCAACACTACAGAACCCAGGAGATGTCAAAATTAATAATTCATGTGCAAGATCTAGCATCACTTATCACCCTTATGCCTTAGTCTTGTCTCGCCTGTACTCTTCACACTCTCACTATGGATTGCTTGGATTTAATACAGTTTTATTTTAATCTTGGACTACGATATGTGGATAAACTTCAGGCTTGGGCTGTTAAGTTTATCCACATAAGTTTACCCAGCGTTGTGTTATTTTTCAGAACCCTTTAGGGTAATTTAAAGGATAACGGACGGTTATCTTGTAAATTACCCATTCTCTGCAGGTTTTATACACTGTTGATGATTCTGCAGATGTCATCCAGTTCATAGAAACTCAGTTCTGCTTGGTTCTGTAGTGCTTCATAAATTCCAAATACGTTTGCTGCCCTCAAGAATAGAGTAGGACGCAAAGTAATTCATGCACACGAAAGTGGAATTTTCCTTTAATCACAATCTACCATGACTCACTGAATAGTTAGCAAAATGCAAACCAGCTTCTCTTGGAACAATTACGCAGCTAACGAAGATATTATGGGGGAAATTTTCAGTCAGACCTTACGGTATGTGAAATCCTCAAAAGAAAAAAAAAGAACAGCCATCAGCACATTAAAATATAGCACTGCTGTTCAATGTTGCTGACCTAGGATTGGACTGTGCCTGTACTAGCTTCTAGTTGGATCCAGAAGCGCACACACCAGGAATACAATCTGAATAGGAGTTTATTTAGAATGCTAGATGTTCAGTAAAACACAGAACGATAAGTACCATGCACCAGGACAATGTGAGCCCAGTTTCACAGAATTGCCGCACGCGAATATGTGTGCGTTGCAACCAACAACACAATGATAACCTGGTCAGTTCATAGCGACACAGTATAGTGACAAATCAACTACAGACCCAGTTTTCAAAAGACAGAATGACAGAGTGAAACTCCTATCATCCACCGGTCTGTTACATGACAAACACCTGTGAGTGAGTGATCAACTTGTGTCTCAGAGATTCGTGCATGGCACTCTGAGAATACAGATGTACATGCTCCTGAGCCGCACACAACTGTTGCATTCATTGTTGCTGGTTGACATGAACACCAACATGAAACAGGAGGAGTACTACATTTCATATACTGAGATATAATGAAAGTCAGGTCACCATGTTTTCATTATCATTTATGAGGTCTATAATTCAATATCTTGTGAAAGGAATGCTAATGCTAGAGATGGACTTGATTGATAAAAAAAAATACATCAAACATGACTTACTGCATCCATCCAAAAGTTAATACAGTTGATAAGCGATGATGTGCAGTATACACAGACAGTTCAAATGATTCATCAAGAAGAACAAATTCTATTGAAAACAAACTCCATTCAAAGTAAAAATAGAGGTAAGTTTCTCTGCAGGTTTTATAGACTGTTGACTGAAATCCTTCCAAACCTCATTCATCATATATGAGGTAGATGGTTACAAGTGGCTGCCGAGGTCTAATCCCAGTCTAGACAGTGTGTTACCTGTGATTCATATGGCAGAAAGGCGATGTGGATCTCGGTCAAGGCCTTCATGGCTTTGGAGGCGCGGGATTTGGTCAACAGTCCAAACAAAGAGTCTGGGATTGCTGCAGAGAATCACAGAAAAACATGGTGACTGACAGAGATAATTAGTGGTTGGATAAAACAATGTCAATGTTATGTCAATCTGGAATATTGTTACCTTCTTAAATTGGAAAATATTTTACATCACATGATATTGGTAGAGAAAATAAGGTTGTTCTCTTAAAGGGGAACCAATATTACACATAAAGATCAGTTTAATACTCACAGGGAATACTACACAACTGAAACAGTTGTATGTCTTCTGTGGCTTTGGAGGAACTTTGTCAAGTCTGAGCAAAGAATAACCCTAATGATGTAATCAATTACCTAAGGTTGGATTGGGAGCCAAATATTCAACAAAAGCCATACAAAGTCGGACATGGAGTTTGAAAGAACTTTTTGAGTTGCATTATGGGAAAAGTAGGATCCAACACCACCTAGACGTCTTTGAGGCAGTCCAGTCTGAGCAACAGATGAGATGTGAGTTTGAAGGTTTAGCAGACACCAAATCACTGCCAAGTGCGTTGTAATACTATGAGGAGGGATTTTTCACCCCTGGAAAGGTATCACAGTGACAATCACTTTATCTTTCGTCAAATCCATTGCCGGGTAAATAGCATAAATATGTCATTCATGTCACATAGGCATCTACTAGGAATGTATGCTTAGATGTGTTTCATTGGCCAGCTCAGTGCCTCACCAGATGATTTTGCATTGTATTGCAGCAAAAGATGAGCCAGGTTCAACATTTTTGCTGGATGAACCTGTGTTTTTTGCCATAGTCTTCTGCATCTGCATCCCCACAGCATCAACAGAGGGGTCTCATTCAAATGAATGGAGAAAATGAATGTACTACTACTGTAAAGCATTGGTACTATCAGCTCTAAAGTCATGCATTGAATTCATGGCAGAAGAAACCTTTTTTTGAGCCAGATGAATAGCCAACTTTGAAGTGCAGGAAAAATTACTGCTGCTGCTCTTTTCGACCAAGGTTGTATGTTAATTGGTGGAGCTTCAAGCTGCTTTGATTTTTGGTCTTTCTCAGTTTGGGGTCAATTCATGTTCACCACATTTTTGATAGGGTCTATACCCAGGTTTATTCAGATCCGGTCTGACTTTCCTTGGGTCCCTTTCAAATTCCGTCTCAGTACTTGAAAAATTAATTGAAGCATTTTGGATTCAGGTAGGTTTTCCATGGATCCGTGTGATTCAGGCTGTGTACACTAAGAAGTGAGTGGTGCCATTCGGACCTCATAATCAGTCAGTAGAATCAAATTGATGTGAATAGATGTGCCCTGGGTTCGGAACCCCCAATCAGTAGCCCCATTGGAACATTTTTTTTTAAGTATGGTATAAGGAAAAGCACACCCTAAAATGAAAATGGATATTGTGTATTTCAACATATATATTGAAAGCATATATGTTCAGGGAGTTTCTAGATTAACTTTGAGTGTGTAAATGTTCCATCTACATTTGGTTTGTGTGGAATGGATTTACTCACTGTCGGTGAAGAAGACGTGAGCTGCTCGGTACCTTGGAGACTGCGGGTCTCTGAAGTCATCAATCAGGCCCTCAACAGACTTAGACAGCAGAGTACAATGTTTTGTTTTATGAATTGATGTGAAAGTTTGGACAATTCATCATTCTGTTTACAAAGTTACTGGAAAGAAATATTTAATAAAATCCAGCATATTTCCTACTTTATCATAACATAGATTTTAAAAGAACAAGAATTGCAATCTTTATTGCCCTTGCCACACAAATTATCACACCCATTGGAATTGCATTTTGAAGTATGACTAAAAAAGTGGGATTACTCAGTTGCTAGACAAAATTTCAAAGTACTGTAGGATGAAGAAGTGAGAGGCTGTGGGTTCTGTAAAATAGAATTCTAAATAGCCTGCAGAGGAGCTGTATCATTTACCTCATCTGAGGGTGTGATCAGGTAGATGGCCTCCATGCTGGGTAGAGGCTCACGCCGCTTGTTTATGTCTTCTACAACTGAAGAGCACAGGAAAACAGTAATACTCAATACTCATCCATCCAGCTTGATTAAACTGGAACTATGCTCTCCGAGTTTGTAGTCTGTAGGACCCCCAGTTCAGAGCTTTAGTTGAGGGAACTTGGGAAAGTACGTCTTAATTTTGCCAGTTTACCTCTATGGAAGGATACAACAGGGCAGATCCTTAGGGTCAAATATAATCTTGTAAATCAAGTACGGTCATAAAATTTTCATTAAAAAAAAAGCCATACCTACTGCTCTTTGCTCTTTCACTGTCAGTGACCATTACCTACATGTTTATTTAATTTTAAATTCCTGCACAGAAGGGTTAACCAGTCATTCTATACACTTATAGACTATGCGACATTCATTACACCATTATTGTACTAAACATTTAAATGCTGTTCAATCCAAATGATTATTCTTTCTCTATGAAATAATTATGCTTTCTTAAAAGCACAGTTTGACATTGAGTGAAATATACTTTTTGCTTTCTTTGTAAGAGTGAGATTAGAAAAATTACACCAATTTATACCATGGCCACAGAGAATTTTCAACTCTGGTTGGCTTGAGGCTGTGGATTTAACTTCTAGGAACCATACTATAACTGGACATCTAATGACATATATGGATTCAATGTTTCTGTGTGTTTGTGACAGAAAGAGGGGCAGAGAGAGGCACTGTGTGTGATGGAAGGCGAGAGCACTGTGTGACCTGCTCTCCACTGGGAAGAGTGTTTATATAATATCATGTAGCAGAATGCCACAATATCCTCTATTCTTGAGACTGACAGCAATCAGTAAATTTCTCTTTCTCTCCTGATGTCAAAACTTGTCTAGTTAAAAATCGAATTTAGTTATGTGTGTAAATTAGTGACTGACATTGTTTAATTTGATAACATATGGCAATGGTTCTGTTGGCAATTGGCCATGGTATAAGTGGGATAATACCCAACAAGATGTACATTTCATGATTCTAATGGATGACTCAGGGGCTAAGAACCACCTGAAACAAAGCATCATCTATTACAATCATGAACGTACAACTTTCCAGTAATTATCCCTTCACTTAATGTCTGGGTGTTAAGTACGGAACTGGAATTGAAATGTTGTGAGCCTAGCTTAGCAAACAGGGGGAAACAGTTGGCCTGACTCTGTCCAAAGTGAAAAAATGCCTACCATAACCTGTAAAGCCGAGCAAGTAACACACTTTACATACACCAACAGAAATGTAAAAAAAAAAAAGACAGTGTGCTGTGTTATGAATAGTTACATGGAGGAACTTTTTCTTGACCAACCACAGCTTTGTCAACCCAGTGTCAGCGTTGGCACAATCAATTCTACAGTGCCCAAAATCAATGTCAAGTCAAATTTAACTACACTACATTTGGTTTAACTGACTTCAAAGCTACAGCTGCAGTGACCTGACGTGACCTGTTGGTTGTACTTACTGGTGATTCCCTCTGACATGATGTCTGTCATCTTACAGCAGGAGGAAACCATCCTCATACTCAACTTGTCCACCACCAGCACCTATAACACAGTTGCACAAAACAGGGGCTTTTATAAGAATTTTTGTTTGATGTTTTGGTTGATTTTATTATTATTCACCTCCAAAATTAGAGGGGATGATACAAAAACTGATCAGAATAAAAAGGACCATTACCTTCCATTTCCCTTTTTCTCTTGCCTTCTTGATGACATTGTTCATTATCTCTGTAAAGACAGAAAACATAATTACAGGTTATTCAAGGATCACTTTGATTTACCATAAACCGCATAATGTATGTATGAAAATGAAAATAACTATGAAAATGCAAAAATTGATGTTAGGCTTAATTGAAGTGAGCTATCGTGAATAAAGTTCCTTTTGATGTGACTCACATTCATTGTTAAAATCTGATTTTGTGTGAAAACATTTCTGCCAGTGTGTGGCACCACTCTTTTCCAATACACTTAAAAATGACAGAATGAAAAAAAACGAAAAAAATAAACGAAATGTCAGTATCTTGAAAAACGGATAAAAGTGATAGTCTATGTTAAACCTGATCCATTTCTAACTGTACTTCTGCCTCAACACATTATAAAGCACTTCACCCACAACTGAACTATGGGCTACACAGAATAACTATACAGCAGTCAGCTGTTTGAGTAAACATACATTTAAACATATTTTGCAAATAAATATAATGTGTAAATGTGTAATGTTGACTTCAACACTGTTGGATTAAACCAGGTAGGCCCAGGGCAAAAACAATCAGTACTGATCTCCCCATGTCTCCCACTCTCTGTGCACTCTGTATGTAATAGTTGGTGATAAGTAATTAGTTTGTGAAAACTTAAGAAAAATGTATTTAGTAAGATGCACCATCGCAGTACAGTATATCATTTCAGTTTATAATGTCACACTGCAAAAAAAGCTGGAATAATTACAGATGATGTAAGGTTTCTCTAAAATGGTAATAATTTTCTTAACATAATGTGGCAAGAGGATTTGACGCATGCATGATTCTGTCCGTATCTCTCAGTTTTCTCAGATACCTGTATCCTGGCCAAGTATATCCAAATATCATCTCATCTCCACTGGAAGAGCTCAAGGAAAACAAACCTGAAAATAGGTTGAAAAACCCGAATACTGAGCTCTCAATGTGACAGCCCAGATAAAAAGTAACTTTACATATTGAACACACATGTACAATCTCATGATAGGCTGACTGTACAAATCCTTTTTCACAAGGAGAAAAAAAAAGACCTACACAGCTGCAGTATAACTGGACAGCAGGAAAACAGAGAGACAAAGGGAGAAGATGGTCCTCTCATGAGGAAATGTATAGCAGTTCACAGCTCACAGCAGCAAAATATTACCATAGATACAGTGTAATTTAATATAATCGATAATAGAGGATTGAACTAATTAGAGAGAGAATTACATAGGGAGACGAGTCAGTTGCTGAGGTGTGAATACAGTATTTCACAACCCCCTGTCTGTTGTGTTGATGAGCAGCGTCCCAATTTTCTTCACTGGGGATTTAAGCGCCTGTCCAGTCTGTCAAACCGAACATGAAGGGCCCACTGCAATCACTGCCTCTAATCTGCTCCCAATCCTCTTACCCCATCCACCACTCCCCACCACTATTTCTGGGCCGTTTCTGTGTCAGCGGATGTGACGTCACGCGGAAGCAGCATCACTCTCACATACATACACACACACACACACGCGCACGCACGCGCACACACACACACACACACACACACACACACACACACACACACACACACACACACACACACACACACACACACACATACACACACAGACAAACAAACACTCATCATCCAAAATAACTCAAAATGTCCTGTTTCCACAGAGGGCCAGGGAGACATTTTACATGATATGATATGATGTCATAAGGACATCCTCATGACATTGAGGACATGTGACAAAAGTGATGTTAGTCACAGATTTAAGGAAATGTTTATATGATTTATCACTAAACATTTCCATAGAGGTGAACCAGATATTTCAAAACCCACAGTCTCCAGTCAGTCAGACCCTGCTATCTGAGGAAAGCTAGTAATGCTGGTAAATGATGTATAAATCAGTGAATGGTCCTGTTTATCCAATTAGTCAACAGGATTAAGTGGAAGTGTTGTGAAAGAATGGGACACCTGACAAGCAGCTTTCAAAAGCAGGATAAACAATAACAGGTTGCTGCTGCTGCTGCAGCAGATACAGTAGATCTCTCTAATCTAATCAGCAACATACTGAAGGTAAAGCAGACACGATGGAAGAGGAGATTGTACTGTTCATTGACACGCTAGTTAAAACAATGTCTGTTTTACTGTAATCTCTACAACCGTGGCACAAGACCGCTGTGTCAATACTGAATGAAAAACGGTCAGAATCGACATACCATTCTTTTCAAATAGGAGGGTCTGTAAAAACCAACACACACGTTATCTAGAATATTATATATTCTCTTTAATAAAACCTGCAATCATAAAAATGTTTAAGTCCATTTCTGCGAGTAAAAGACAAAGAATAGATGGGAAAAAATTGCATGCTACAAATTAAGAATACTCTGGCTAAGTTGAGATATTAGAGAGACTCTATTCCAAAATTCTTATTTTATTTTTTTTTCAATATTTTGACTTAATATATCATAACTATTCAGTAGATTTAAAATTCTGTATAACCAGCTATCCAATGACACCTAGTGTATAGTGACTATATGTATTTGCATTGGTCCATTTTGACGCTAATGAAGACACGGTAGTGTTGAAACATTGGGCTGTTTGCACTCCTAGAGGCTACAAATCAGTCAGTGTGCTTCAGTTCTTTTATGTTTTTTCCGTAGTCTGGCAGTGAACTTTTTGCAGATACATTCAACACAAATGTTCCTCGTTATGTTGTTATAAATGTAATCTGGGTAGCATTACACTTCTTACAAAACATATTTGCAAATTAGTTTTCTACAAACACAAATGCATAAATAATATGCATCCTGTGTCATAAAATAATACAAAATTATCAGATTACATTGGGATTTTGTTTCACTTCACTATCAGTGATACTGTGTCAACTCAGATCTCTGGACTCAATTATTACTTCTTCATAAATAAAGTTGCATTACAGCCATTTTATTGTTTTTTCAACAGGCAGGCAACTTCCTTGGGACCCCAGGCACTCAGGGACCCTTCAGGGGAGATTCTGCATTACCTGTAGAGGGGCCCAGTGTCAAAATGCATATAGTGCATTTTCCTAAATATACTTGTGTTTAACCAAATTACCAAACACAGGGGTCATTAGAGCCCCAAAGCAAATTTTTGCCTTGGGGCAAAAACCTGGCCATGGACCTGGAATTATATTCCAATAATGCCTATGACCTTAGAAATCCCTGGCAAACCTTTGCATCTTATTATCAAAGTGACAAGTAGTCATCAGTAATAGTTTATTAGCACTGAATGAATGCCACTGTTTCTTCAGTTTGGACTGAGTTCGTACAAATGCATTCCTTAAAAAGTTGCCACTTGTTTGGAAAAAAAAAAACTCTTGATACAACAGGACAGGTCTTCTTCTCCTTCTTCTGTATTTTAGTTTTTGATTTTTTTTTTAAATAAAAGTGCCATGAAAATTGGTATTTTTGCAGGGAACCTGCCTAACTTTTATTACTCTAAAACTGATCAGATGACACATTTCTGCATTAGCCACAACCGAGTGAGTCCCTGTTCCCTCAACAGCATCTGTCAGCATCTAGTAAATGACATCTAGTAGTAAATATTGAATATGTTTCTGGGGGGATCTGCCAACTGATAACTTGATCTGTTAACTACTTGCTACAGCAAAAATGATTTATCACAACAGGGCTTGTAATGATTCAAAACTATAGAATATACTTTGGGAGTAAATTTTTCCTTTTCCTGATTGATCCCTGAGATTTCCACAAGTTTCACATCAGTATGAATTCGTTCAACAACCTGCGTCAAGCAGAAAAATTTCCACCAACAAATACTGAAACCAGAAATATCATCGAACATTGCAGAGAGATCACTCGGTATTATATCATGAAATAAGTTCAAATCTAGATCTAGATTATAGAGTACAGTATAGTAAGTGGCATTTTGAAATTTGTTGCTATACACTGTACATCTGTCTCCCATAGAAAAGGCCTATAAATGTTGTAACGCTTTATAGTTACAAGCAATTAACAAGCTTTTGAGTTGGCAAGTTGTAAACAATCACTTTGACCAATTGGTTGCTGTGACTATTTATCCTCTAAGATTGCAGAAGATCTGGACCAAAATAAATAAATGAACACCGTATTAAACATTTATTAATTGACTACAAATATTAATAACTGCCTTATTACCAAAAAAAAAAAGGGATAAACACCAGCCAATGAAATTCACAACCTAGACACCCAAAATGTGTTCTTATAGACATCATAGAGCGGACTTAAAGTGTTTGTAATGTAGAGTGTTTATCAATAATTATTAATCATTAGTAAATCCATTATTTTTATAATTTGTTAAACCCTAATAAAAGAGTGTCTTAGTAGAAAGACGCACCATTTAATCTAACACTGAGACAATGGAAATGGAAAAAGGTCATGCTTAACTTTAAGTCCCCCTATTTAGCATTTATTAGCAGTAGATGAACAGTTAATAACTGTTTATTACGCACTATAATGTAGTTGTAAGCAGAGATAAGGAAATTTCAAGTGTTTATTAATGTACAGTAATTTTCAAAAATTATACATTCTTCTTGAGAGACATATTTTATAGTATTACAACTGTGTTTGACTATAATGTCTTTCACTGTCTTGTCATACAGCGGCCTTCAGTGTACTCATCTTTAGTTCGCGAGAGCTTCACATTTGCTTGAGAGGCGATCGTCTCAACGCACGTGTCTCTCTATCATAATATATTACAATAATGACCACATAATGTTTCATAAAGGACAAGTGTGTACAGCTGACAGTGGAAACAGACACTTGTTTGGTTGGTACTGGGGCAGTCGGACCTTTCCTCCCGCACCTCTCCTCTTCCCTCTGACAATGATGTCACAGTACTTAATCCGCACAGGCAAAGATTAGCGAGGCTGGATTTACACCAGACCAGGACTCCGTGCTCTTATACTCCAGACAAAACCACAATAACGAGTCAGTGAACACAGAAACTTCAACCAGAGTCTTAACAGAACGCCGCCTAACAGCTCCGTATTAGTATAGTCCATCTCATTGACAATCAAATCTGGAGAAGCATCCATTTGGCGAGCTGCATGGCTCGGGTTGTGTTTGTGCTTCTTCAGCGCATAATTTAAAAGAAGTGTCACCAGGAGCGACACCGGGAGCTGCATTGGGCTATATTACCACCAGTAATCAGGAAACTGACACAACGCAAGGCGCGCTCATATCTCACATTGAAGGTTTGGTCATGGGGATAGCCCCTCATGCCTGTACAATACTTTACATTTCTCTTGCATAAGAATGATTAAATCCGCCGTCAGTGGCAGCCTGTGTCAACATGCTGGTATAGCAAAAGGAGAAATATTCTTATGGGTAAAATGAACAGTTCTTACTTTCTCCAACAATGGCTTTTAGTCCAAGTGGTGCCATGATGAGCCCTCTGCTGCGCGTCCTGCTCTCCACAGAAAACTGAGCGGTGCCACTGTTCTGTCAAGCTCCTAAAAATAAGCCACACATTTCCGTTCCAATTACAGTCAAAATAAAAGCCGTCGGCTATGAAATGACGACACATTTTTGTAAATTTGTTAACACTCAGTTCTCAATACTGAGTCATTTTTTTCAAAACTCTTTACATAGTCAGCACAGCAAAGGTCAATGTGGACTAAACTGTGAATCACTTTCCATTGCCTTGACATTAAATGCAATCAATCACCACATCTTTCAAAGTTCATGCAGTGTTTTTCTCACTCAAACTCGTCCACAACCTAAAGTCTGTGCCACCTACTATTGTAAAAACCAATACATTTTTGTTAAAAAACTAACATAACATAAAATTACTGCAAATTAATACATTCTGTGACATTTACATCCAAAAAAAAACAGGAAAAATAAAAAATGAATAAACCAACCACAGCTGGATTTTAATTAAGCATCTACTCGGGTGATTGTGCTTTCCAGTTTCATGCGATCTAGTAAACGGGCAAGTCTTTGAAATTGTTTTTTTCAGTGAACATACTGTAGGTTCAGCCAGATACAGACAGATGGCTGGCAGAAGAGGATGACTGTCCGTGAGAATTAGAGGAGTATGTGTGGTGAGCGACAGCTGAGAGGATGAAGACCCCGAGCTGCAGTTTTAGATTATATTAGAGCTAATATGATTGATCCTGTCAAAGACCATTGTTTATCAATGAAAGAGGCGGGCCTGAGAGTGCAGCCAAATCTGCAATCAACAGCAGCATTGAGTCTCCAAACATTCTGGCAAACCAATAGGTAACATGTATTCTTCTAGAGCATCTGACTGAACTGCATATTTCAGTAGAACTGTATTTTTGATTGTTTCTGTATTTGTGCTTTAAGACCCAGTGCTTACTTCCCAAAGGGGCAACAGTAAGGATTTTCACTGCCGAACAGGAAACTGCAGTTGCTGATATGGTCATAACCAACAAGACAATAAAGCTTAGAGAAATTCGGGACACTGTTAGCAGACACAAAGGCCGACAATATTTGGAAATGTTGAAAGTGGAATTCCAAGAGTACTCAAAAAACAAATAAGAAAGAGGCAAATGTGCACTGATCGAGCTCAGATACCAATATGTAATAAGTAAGCTGAAACAATCCATTAATTTTTAGATAAAATGTACAGTCCTGGCTGAAATTATTGGTACCCCTGAATTTTAAGCACAGAATTTAGAATATCTTCAGAAATAAATGCAAGTTAACCAATTTTGTATAATCAGAATATTTAAAAAAATGTCCAAATTTACTGAACAACAACAAAAAAATGCTTTTATATAGTGAAATAAAAAATACAGACATAAAATGTACACTTGACACAATTATCAGCACCCTTTCAATTAACTTAAATTAGTTCCTTAAACAAAATAAAAAACAAATAAGACTCACCTGTTCTTAATTTTCAGTGTTCACATGAACAGAATGAGCCAGTTAATGATGGTTTTACTCCAGTTTCGACAAGAAATCTGTCTGAGAACATCAGAAATGTTATTATCAAACAATATAACAATTCCAAAGGCTACAAGGCAATCGCCAAAGATCTTGAAATCCCTGTTTCAACAGTTCATAATGTTAATAGGTTTCACAGTCATAAAAACTGTTAGGACTCTTCCAGGAAGTGGTGCTAAAATGAAACTCAATGAGCGAAGTCTGTTAAGGTTGATGCAGATTATGGAAAAAACACCACGCAAGACATCTAAAGAGCTTCAGGCTAGATATGGAGCAATCTGGAGTGGTGGTTTCAGCCCGTGCTTTACGCCAGACGCTAAACCAAGTAGGGCTCCATGGACAAAGGCCAAGGAGGACACCACTATTGACAGAAAGGCACAAAAAGGCATACATCTAACGATTGCAAAAACTTTAATAGATGAGCCACAGTCTTTCTGGGATAATGTTCTATGAATAGATGAAACCAAAGTAGAGCTGTTTGGGAATGTAGTGTATCAGTTTGTTTATAGGCAGCGAAATTAAGTCCATAAGGAAATAAAGACCCACATACAGTAAAACATGGTGGGGGTTCTATCATGCTGTGGGGCTTCTTTGCTGCCTCCGGTACTGGAGGCATTTAATGTATCAAAGGAATGATGAAATCAGAAGATTACCGAGGCATTTTAGAGCAAAATGTGTTGCCCAGTGTCAGAAAGCTAGGTTTGAGGCAACGGTCTTTGGGTCTTTCAGCAGCACAACGACCCAAAGCAGACATCCAGTCACACGAAAGAATGGTTGAAAAGGAAAAGATGGACTATTTTAAACTAAACTGAGTCCTGACCTGAATCCCATTGAAAACCTTTGGAGAGAGCTGAAAGCTGCCATTTCAAAAAGGACTCCTGCAAACATAAAAGAGCTTGAACACATAGCAATGGAAGAGTGGTAGAAACTACCAGCAGACAGCTGCAAGAAGCTTCTAGATGTCTAGAAGAAAGTTTGAGGCAGTCATTGTTGCCAAAGGTTCTGAAACCAAGTATTAGTGAAGGGTGCCAATAACTGTGTCTGGGGTACATTTTGTTTTGGTATTATTTCACTATTATGCAGGTTTTGTTTTATTATTTCCTTTTGTTCAGTAACCTTGGATATTTTATTAAAATCTTCTGATTATACAAAATTGGTTAATTTGCATTTATTTCTGAATATATTCTAAATTCTGTACTTAAAAATCAGGGGTGCCAATAATTCCAGGAAACTACTGTAATGGTGTAACTCTCATGTTTCCTTGTGGATTTATTATAGAGAGTCATGCAGCTTGAAGCCAGGCCAACACCCCACATAATCATCTTTGTGGATGAGGCTGATTTCAAGTTTGCCAAAACAGGCTGGTAGGGAAGAAATGTGATTGGAAAAAGAGTAACAGTGGATTTCCCAGGCCAGAGGGTGCCAACATCACAATGTGCACAGCCATATCTTCTGATGGTCTGCTGTTACGTAAACCGTTAATTGGGCCTCACAACAATGCCCGCTTCATTTCATTACTTGATGACCCCTATAAAAGACTTGTACCAGGTGAGGAAAGAGGGCAGGCGAGACAGAATCCAGAACATTTTGTAATTGTATGGGACACTGTGGTGTTTCACTGCTCTCTTCCCGTCAGCGGAATCTTGGTTCATGCCAAATAAATAAAGACAAGATACTTCAAAAACAATAGTGATCGATAATGTAATACCTCCTGTTGTTAGTGTTATTTTGGGTCAGTGTGTCTGAGTGACAAAGTTTTCTTGTTTGGAGACAAATGTTGTCAGTGTTTTGTTACAAGTGTTGATCCTGAGATGTGTATGAAGTGTTTTGGTTGCATTAGTGCGTTTTGGATTTGAGCTGCATGTTGGTAAAGAGAACTGTGTGAAAGATTTTTAAAAATGAACTCAGTAGAGAGCAATGTGGGTCACCAGTTGCAAAATGCTGTGAATAAAATGTAAATTTAATACATAAATAGACAAACTCAAATAAACACAATGACTAAATGATTCAACAGGGAGGTTACATATGTGGAAATATGAACATTTTGTTAAGTATGGAAGTTTATTTTTGATCCTAGGATCAATATGTGTCACAAAATTATTTTATCTCAAAGTCCACTTTTTGGCTTTTCTTGAGGTTTCAAATGCATCTTACTGACTTCATCAAAAAAGGGAACTGGTTGAGGTGTCATGATGTGACCTAATTATAGAACTTCAGTCACATGATAACAGGTGGACATAGATGGAAGGGAGGCCCGTGTATCTTAAGAATACCAATAAGATGTTCAGATACATTAAGATCTCTGCTGCTACACACTAAAGACACGACCCCCCTGAGAGGAAGATTAGAATGGTGTGTGAAATCACGTCATCATGACATCATATGCGGCAAAGGTAGTGAAACAGCAAGGACCCTGGCAAGGACATGAATGAACAGCAGAAACAGATGACATTAGTTGTCTGTCAACACCAGACAAAACCACTCACAGCAACCGCTGGAAATTCGATTTAGCAGTCTATATGCAACTGAAATGGCTGATGACAGTTTGGTAGTAAACCACGCTACAGCCTTTCAACATAATAACAGTTATTGATAACACGACGAAATGAAACATGGAAAAAAGAAAACATGTATGGAAATATGACTAGTTTGGAATTTACAGTACAAAACCATGTTGTGCAGGTGTGCATAGCTGGCTGTTCAAATAAACATACAGAGCAAAGACACACCCAGAGCAAAATGCACACTTGCACATCAAAATGTAGATGTATGCCCCTGCTAGAAGATAGGCACATGCAACCACACATGTAAATTTGATGAAGTGAATACTTCATC
Organism: Xiphias gladius; assembly: GCF_016859285.1. NCBI lineage: Eukaryota > Metazoa > Chordata > Actinopteri > Istiophoriformes > Xiphiidae > Xiphias > Xiphias gladius. Next base: position 27,815,223 of record NC_053418.1, on the reverse strand, counting down.
AAATTTTTTTTTTACTACAAAAATACTTTGTGCGTCTGTTCTACTTTTACTAAATCAAAGACAAGAGGAAATACTGAGATCATAATTTGCATGAAATTAAAGTTTTACTTTGAGGAAGTGAAATTTCAAAGTGAAACTGAGTTTTCACACAGTTTTTTGTGTACTGCTTGTATTGTTCGTTTTTAGATGACTAATGTGTTTCAAGATTTAAGCTATCCTGACAGCAGGCACTGGAGCCATGTTTCATCTCACCGGAAAATCATGTGGAACATTGTGCCACAGTTATTGCATCAGTTAAATTCAAAATGCCAGTTTCACAATTTTTCAGGCATTTTGGTGGGTTAATATTTGGAGTCATTTAATTAGATTGTTTAACAGTATACATTGCAGCACTAATTCTGCTGCTGAATGCATATCAGTAGGTATTCTCACAACAGATGATCGTTTATAGGGTTTTATTTTGAAGATAGAAGGTCAAAACCAGAAACCCAGTGCATGTTATTCAGTTCTGACTTTATGTAACAGAATGAAATAATGAAATTTAATAAAATAAACAAATAAAAGTAAATAAATACATATTTTTAAAACATATTTAATCTTAAATATAGGTAAAATATATATTAGAATTCCATGCTGCAGCTGTTCAAAGCTGGTGCTACATTTTCTGAACATCTGCTGCAGAGAGCAGGTTAGTAATGCATGAAGGAGATGCGCAGCGCAGAGTGGGACATCAAAAACTTCTCCCTGGTGTCTAACAGAAATATGGCCAAGGATATGGCAGTATAGCCTATTATCTAGGAGCTGACTTCAGATAATTCCAGAAAAGAGTGACTGGGATTTGCTGTCCATAAGAGGGCAGCAAAGGAGAAGTGAACAGAATATCAGCTCTTTAAGTCAGAGGAGGAGAGCAAAGCAAAGAGCTCTCACTCTTTTTGAGGAAAAATATAATTGCAAACTTGTCTCCACAATGTTTCTCTAAGCGATTTTTTTGTTTCAATGTTCATGTTTTTTATATATTTTGAAATATTCACATTTTAAAAATGTGTGTGTCTATATGAAACCCAGCCTCTTACATTTTAATCTTCCAGTGAAAGGACTAATAATAACCAGACAGACATTGCTGGATTCCTGTTGGAGAAGCCTGGTTAATGACCTCAGGAGAAACACAGAAGTATATAGACATATAAACACACCATATAAATTATGTGTTGCAACAGTTTTCAGCAGAGGCCTTATTAACTATATCAAAGCACTGGCTTCTTGTTGAAGTAGAGAGCAGAATTTTAATTTGCAGCATTGCCAGATAACTGTAAACCATGCACCTAGGGGCCCGAGGCAAAAATGAGCTGTGGGGTCATTTTTAGTTTAGATTTTTAAAATTCAGTGATGCATGTTCTTAACTGACAATCTTTGGTTGACTGAAACTTCCGGATTTCTAGGAGGAGTAACTGAACTACAGTTAGTGTTTTTGGAGTTTTTTCTTGATAATGTGGTAAATACACCACAATTTTAGTCTCCTCAAATGTAATTCAAAAACTCTATGTTACCTGTGCCTTTGTTTGATTGTTTGATTTTCTCTATAGCACTTTCATTTATTTTATTACATGTAGGACAACATATCAATTCTATTTCATTTCATTTTGACTGTAATTAATTTAATGCAAACATGCTCTTAGTAGTCAGCATCATTATTTTGTTTTTTGTTTTTGTTGTTTGTTCGAAATAACAGACCACCAGTGGTGGCATCTGGCATATTGTACAAGTTATGAACATGACTGGATTAACATGGGGCATTATGGTAATGCCCCCCACCCCGCGTAATTTCAATACTTTTAAGACCAAAAACTAAATATATACTCGTGGCAGTGTGGAGAAGGATTTGGAGCACCAAATAAACCTTCATGAGTGATAAAACAGAAAAGTTGCTATAATTGAACAGTTAACGGTAAAAATAATTTATGAAAAATCCAAATAACTCAAACATTTTTAGACTGTATCTACTGACCTCTACTGACCTCAGTATTTTTCAAACCCTGGCTAGAACCCTGGTGAAGAGGCTGGTGTTGGTATGACATTTTCCCCACATACCTTGAACGCACCGTCAGTGGAAAGTGGGAGTTCCTCTCCTACTGTGAAGGAGGGTGTGTCTCGCCGAGAAATAGGCGTCTGTTTGTTACTCGGTCGACTTTTTTGTCTTCCCCAACCACCTTGCCCTGAGTTTTTGCCACCGCCCGTCTCTGCTACCAACTTCAGTCAGTTCGGGTTATGCTGTAGACGAGGTGAGAGGGCTTCTATGTCTACACTTCTCTAATCGGATTTCCTGCGTTTTTCTTAAAGACTAGTTGGAGACCTGCAGTGGAGTCAATCTGTGACTTTGAGTTTCATCCACCATGGGGGATGTAATTTCCAGTCACCTGGATGAAGCCAAACGGGAGATTATCACAGGTGAGGAGCAGTCTGTGGAGGTTTGTTTGGTGCGTGCTGCTCTTGGCGTTTTGGCACATGTGCGTTTTTACGCAGCGGCCACCATCTGAGAGAGTCTACATAATTTCAGAGAAATGACAATGAGAGTCATTTTACCAGGATGTTAGTGTGGCTCTGGCACTTCCTACTGGTTTTTAACAAACTAAAGGTGTCTTTTATAGGCTGCTTTATTCGCCTGTGGTATCAATATTGATCTTCTGTTGCACTAAACGCGAGGTACCATATGCATGGTAGCAGGGCAAGGGACCGGATTTTTATAGGACTGGGTCATAAATCTCTTCAACCCTCTCCCCGCCCCCGCAGATAGCAGATATAAAGCAATTTCACGTTTATCCTCATTTTAAAATAGTCAATGTCCCAGAGTTTCCCCAACCTCATGGTCTAAAAGCTGCTTTCTGAGAGCTTCTTATTTTCCCATAAATGAATTTCTTATGAGAAAAGTTGTTGTATTTCTTCATTTTTCTTGGCCTGAAAATGGTCAAATGTACTAGCATCAAATATAAAGAATATTGTACACGCCCTTTTTTTTTAAAAATCCACAAAGTATAACTTTACATTATAAGATGTAAACTAAACTTAGGTCCCCAAATTTCCAGAAAAAAAATAGTGTCAACATGACCTCTGTGGTAGCGACAGCTGATTGTTTCAGTATCACATTAGTATCATTAGTGTTATTAGGAAATAGATCCGTTCGTTGTATGCATAGGCAATATACGATTTTTGTTATTTCCCTAGAATCTGAGTCATGTTTGTATTTGTTATATTTCTGGATGTGAAGTGCATTTCCTTTAATGTTTGTGCTTTCTTGTATGTATGTTGTTCTTAGGGGCTACCACATTATTATTTTCATTATCAATTAATCTGCCTTTAAGTTTCTGTCATGTCCTGTCAGATAATGCTGAAAAATGCCCATCACAATATCTATCTATCTATCTATCTATCTATCTATCTATCTATCTATCTATCTATAATCGATTAATCGTGATTAGTGTAGTTAATCACTTGATTTATGAAATACCAAAAAGTTGTAAATTTCTCACAACCACAATTTTCTAAAACCCAATGTGACATCTGAAAATGTTACGTTTTGTCCGACCAGTAGTTCAGAATCCAAAGATATCCTAGTTACTTTTGCATTTGGCAAAGAAAAGCAGGATATTCTCACAAATGCCTGGAACTAAAGAATTTTTACTTGAAAAATTATATAAAATGATTAATCAATTATCAAAATAGTTGCAGATTATTTTTCTGTCAAAAAACTAGTTCAGGCAGCAAAAGAATAAGTTTTGCTCTATTGGGCTTCAATTATTCCAAATTCAGGTCAAGTTTCAGAGTGAGTGGTCTATTAGAAAAAAACTGAAGATATTTGTCCGATAGCTTCATTTCTGTGGAGCACGGGTGGAGCTGCAGCCCTGCCCTGGCTATTGACTTTATCAATCTATTAACCCAGGTTAACTTCACTCGCATGGTCATTTGGACTCTGATCTCACTTTAAACAATATGCTGACAAGGCCCAGCCCTCTGATCCTTTATCCTGAGATGCTGAACTGAGACATTTTAGTAGGCAAAGTGGGAAATTAATGCATTTGCCTAGCAGCCGCGTTGATTTGCAGTTTCTAACCATTTTCACTCTTTCAGTCATCAAACTAAGATAGGAAAAGAACCCTAAAAAGATAGCGGCTGCACCCTTATAAGCCTCAGTTCTTATAAATAAGAATCTGGTCCTGTTATTTGGTTTGTTAGAACTTGTTCAGTTATACTGTAAATTAATGTGGTAATCTTGAAGATTAAACTTCTCAAATGTAAAAGTGTTTTATGTCAAGCAGCCATAAAAGAAGTTAGCCTAAATAAAATAGTATGAAATTGGCAAAAATGTGATTCAAAATCAGCAAGTATCTCATCAAAGAAATCATAGAGAAGACTGAATTGTTCAGTTGGTTGGTAACAAAGAGTGATACCAAATACCCAGCCCCAAGGTTTGATTACCAACAAAACTGGGAACTACCCTTTGGCCCAATACTCTCAGGGGCCACAGAGACCCCTTGTTGACGGTGTGGCAATTTAACTATTAGCATAATAAACACAACAGGATACATATACAATGCAAAGAAAATGGGAAGAACTGGGGGATCAACAGGGGCTCAAGGCTCAATTTTGCAATTTTGTGTACTTTCTGTACAATTCTGTATTTTAATATTTTCAAAATTATGTCTTGAACATGTAGATCCACTGACCTTTCTGTGTTACATTGACTTTCCACCCTTGATTTCTGCGTTAGGTTTTAGATGCATACATGCAGCGGACTGCCTCTAAGGAAGAATAGAGAAAGCTATGTTATAGGTCAAGTGTCAACTTATTTTTTGTCTTTAATGCCTTGAGTGGCCAATTCAGGGTGAGGCACACACACACAGACACACACACACATGCATCAGATGTGGAATCTGAAGAATGCATGAAAAAGCATGTGTGTCTGTGTGGCTGGAAGGAAACGTCCTCCAGGCCTTGAGCTGCACAGCCAGCGCCACACAGTCTCTGCAGACAACACAAGCCCAGTGCCAGGCTGGCTTCAAGGGAAGTGCCTGGATTTATCATTAAAGCTCATACACACACACACACACACACACACACACAGCCATACATTAACTCATTTTGTTCATTCCTGATGCATTGAGTAAGCAATAAATCAGTGTGCCAGAGATCAAATTTGTAAAAATACATTTTGTTTACATGACCCCTTATCAGAGTTGAGGTAATCACAATCATAGGTAGCTTCACTCACTGCCATTGTATTAAGGCAATGACGAGCTGATGAATGGCCCGCGCCTATCTAGTGTCATTGGACAGTTAGAAAAACCTGGCCTTGATTGCTGATAAGAATAACTGTGTCAGTCTCAGATCAAAGTCATATTTAACTAGCTAGCAGCATGTTCGAATTCCCTCATAACCTCCAGCATCAGGTCAGCTTTAGAGGGAGACACGGGGGTGGGTAGTGGGTGGAAATGACAAAGATCACATGGCTAACCTCTCATTTCCTCTTTGGGAACTGGAATGAGTGTATCTATGTGTCATTTGTCATACTTGCGCATGGACATGGACACACAAAAAAAGCTGCTGTGGGGCTTGAAAACTGACACTGAAAATCATTATTGAAAATCAACCGGTCAGCGCCATCTGCCTCTGAAAGGATGCAGTTGATGCTTAGGGAAGAATTGTTTAACAGTAACAATGGTTCACTAGGGGAAAGTCTGATGTTACATTTTGATCAGATTCTTAAAATCTGTATAATAATATTAGATTATTATATTCAGGAGATTTTCAGTGTTTTGTTTTGTATAATTATGGGAATTAAGAATATTTGTATTTATATATTTGTGTTTTATAAATTGTAAATGTTTTGATATGAAAATTGTCAGATATTCACTAAGCTATTGAAAATCGCACAATTTTGGATATTGCCTGTATCAGTTTAAAATTATTGGTATTGGCAGTAGCCTTTAAACCAATGTCGTTTGAAAACCAATAGACACGCTCAGAAAAATGCACGACCACAAAAAACACGCTTATGTCCTTTTTACTTTTTAAAGGTATGATATGTAAGAATTTGAAGCAATTTACATTTGTTAATTGTTTTTTATTTTATTTTAACAGATTGTAACGTAACCGAAAAAATTAGATTTTCCCCAACTTTCTCGGTTGACTGATTTCTATGTAAAGGACTTGGGACAAATTTTCCGGGAAAATCCAAAGGATGTGATGTTTATGCTCGATCCTGAGTGCCTTGCCTCAATGCCTGTCTTCTGCTCTCCTACGGTCCCAACAATATGCAACACTAGCAAACATTAGCCTATAAATGGAGTCCGCTAGCGTCAGCAAATGACCAGCTCCCAGCACAAAACAAAATCTCTGTTCTTTAGAACCTGTTACATTTTAGATTTTATGTGCATTATCTACAGTCTAACATTGCTCATCCCACTCCTATCATCTGTTTATATCTGACATTAGTTTAGGATTATCTATTATCTTCGTCTCAACTCACTGCCAGACCCATTCAGTACAGTAATGTTACTTGTTAATATAAACCTTGTGTTCTTTTATGCTAAAACATTAGAACATCGATTTTAGCAAAATGAGAATTGTGATGGAAACCATCATGTCAACAATGAGTGTGGCAACACATTTTATTTATAATATTTCATCTGGTTCACTAATCGTTATTATCCAGCAAATTTTAGCGGTATACCAGTGCTGGAGAGTCAAATATAGTCTATAGTCACAAATATAGTTTATAGTGAAACAATAGTATCTGTGTAACTCCAGATACCTCATCTATCAACATGATGCCCATCAGTCACGTTGAGTCTTGTGTATGTCACGTCACTGTTTTGGTCAATGCCCAAAATGCTTGAGTGCGTGCACATATGCAAGCGCGAGCAACAGGATGTCGACTGCAGTTCACTCTACGGCCACCGGTGCCATTAATAACAAGAATTTTCTGAATATTACACATAGAACTTTTAATTTTCAAGAGAACAGAATAATTTTCCTTTACATTAATTAAGATTTCATAAATTATCAGTCACAATTACAACTACTCAAATACACAAAATTAGTAAATACTTAAATATAATTAAAAGAAACTAGTAATTTACTCGATTTTCAACATACCTACTGAGCCACTGCTTCCAAGAGAGAAGTCAGAAAAATAAACATAATTTTGAGGAACAGAAACTTTCCTATTTCTCCTTTAATCATCTTATTACCCCTCTGAATTATCTTGAGACCCCTTGGAGAGTCCAGGCCCATGGGTTGGGAACCACTGCACTGAGCAACTAGGTTTTTCTGTAAAATCCAACAGAGGAACCCAGACTTCATAAAATTCTTTGTGCTTCTTCTTTGACTTACATAATATATTTTCATATGGGACACAAGATAACAACTCATTAAACCACATATCATTAAGAAAAAAAATTGTTATTGTCAAGGGCTGTAAGTTACAAGGTATTCCCCCAAAAGGAGCAAACAATGTTGCATGGTTTTATGTATTAGTATAGTCACGGTTTCAATATTTTTTCCAGTGGAGATCCCAGAAATACGCTTTAGTTTCCCCATTCACAAAGTGTTCCCTTATGTAGTCATATACTGACGTTGTCAGTGGGTGAGGGGCCGGGAAACAGGAAATCCTAACATGGAGTGTTTTCCCTGGCTCTGTTAAATCTTCCGGCTCTGGAGGGAGTGTTAGATGGCCAACAGGGTGGCTCTCTGTGGCCTGGCGAGGTGTGGCACTCTCAGTTTAAACACACACCCTTCTAAGCACAGCGAGACTTGTTTTAAACAGGCTCAGATAGCAGAAATACCTGCTGCTGGGACCCAGCAATACATACACACATACTTCTGTTGGGGACAGAGCAAGTCTGAAGGTAGAAATGATCTCATGAGGTAAACCTCAACAAACAGAGACACAGAATGTTTCTGGTGAGGTTACATTAGAATGAAACGCAGAGAGAAGGGATAAATTAGAGGGAAAAGCGCTTCATGAAACCTTGCTCGCTAATTCAAAAAAATGTAAGATACCTTAAATATAATCTTTCCAGTTCAAGCTAACTAAACTAATCTGTAGCTATCAATTTAAGTTAGCCAGCCTTCTGATCTTTCAAGATCATAAAACAACAGTGTCATCATAATGTATCCTGGATCATCATACATTGTGCTATTCAGACTTTATTACCACTAGACAGCACAGTCAATCAAAAATAGGTTCCTGCACAGGAAATGTTGAGGCCCTAAGGCAAATTTCAGACTGCCTTTACAAAAAAATGGGTTTTTAGGCCAAATAAATAGGTTAAAATTGTAAATTTTTTTGCTACTACGGCTGAGTCAATGGTGCAGGGTTTTTGAATGTTGTGTCGGGCACCGAGGGGAAGTTTTGGGCAGCCTGAACAAAACTATCCCAGTTTAAAGTTGTCTTAACTAATATTTTTTCATTATTTATTTATTTATTTATGTATTTTTTGGCCACTTGGGCAGCACATAACAAGATGTAACAAGGTAACCACCTTATGTGTTGCTAACATTTCCTTAATTTCACACTTTTTACACAAAGTAACATTAGCATTCATTTAAAGTTGTTGCTGTCCACCTGATGTCCAATTTTCACTCCACTTTATACATAGGTTGTTGAATTGGGCCGGGGTTAAATTGGGCTAGGTGCTTTTGTGAAGAAAAGTCGCTAAAAAGTCGTGACAAAGGCGCTACGCTGCCTGTAAATGCCCCCTTGAGACGTAATAGAAACTGTTTGTGCTAATGTATTTTGAAAGACCCACAGCCATTGGGGAAACTCCAGAACTCGGCCATCTGACCAATGGTGTAACTTCATCACTCAGTTCGGTCAGTCACGGACATTCCTATTTATACGGCTGGCCCCACTGTTGCGTTCCAGCCAAAAGAATAGTCACAGAGTTACAGTTTTGAGTGACTGTAGCTGCCCCGTGTTGTTTTTGCTTTGATTTACCCATTTCATTTTGCATTTTTAACACTGGCCTGGTACTCTGGGCCAACCAGTGGGCCAGGCCAATGAGAGAGCAATGTCAGGTGATAATTCACATATCACATTATACACAGTCTCTACATCAACTGTCAATATAAAAATATTGATTATAGCAGCTTTTAGCTCAAAACACTGTTCATAACATTTTTATGATACATCCCCATCCTCAAATTTAATTTGTTTGTTGTCAGTGGTTCACATCTATGTTTCCTCGATTTAATAGAAAAAGCTAAACCCCTGTGTACAGATCTGAGCAAGTAAATATTAGTGGTTCTTTAATGCGCCTGAGCAATCAGTTAATTCTCATTATCCTGTATGTTGTGTGCACAATGTTTTTCTGATGTTCATGAGTGCCCTGCATACTCTATGTACTTAATGTGCCCCAGAGTTAAGGTTAAGTTGACTGTGAGGACTGTTGACATTAGTTAAGGCATAAGGGAAACTTTTTATGGGTCATGAACGTATTTCTAAAACCTTTAACTGATTCTGTAACAGATTTTGGTCAGTGTTGCATCACATACTGATCTGCACTGGTGGTCCACTTTTGTGAGCCAGTAAAAAGCCTGTAGCAGAGCCTTGAACTTTCCCTCTTGGCTAACATGCATTCTTAAAAGATGCTCTTGAGAAATGTTTGAACTAAAACGCCTTCCTTGCCTCTAATTACCTCAGTCAGCATGTTTACATCTAACTAAATTTGCTCTCATTTGGTGCTCTAAAATCCTTCCACGTGCACAGCTGTGGCTCTTGCTTCAGCATGATGGGAACACAGTCTAAATTTATGATTCAGCCTATGGGTCTATCCCAGTGGAATGTTTTTGTTAAGACACTGTGGAGAAAGGAGGAGGAGGCAGGGGGGTTCTCTTGTCGGTCTATTAAATAGCAGTCTGGTCTTACCTCAGCTCTCTATGTTCAAGACGTGCTGAAACTGTTGAACTGACATCAGTGATAAGACAAGCTACCATGTAAACAAAAAGTGGTGTTGGTTAGATTAAATTACCACAGCGATGGAAGACAGCACAGTAGTATCATTAGAGCTGGCCTCAGCACTTCAGAGGGCCCCTGGACAATTAGTCTGGTAGCCAGTTGTAGCACAACAGAGAGTAAGCTAGACTCACAGCATCAGCTCATACAGCTCCCTGATAGGTTCTAACAACCTCTAAATCTTACGAACTTACTTAAGTAATAGATCAAATTTATTTCCGTTTTATACATCAGCTACAGTTCAGAGGGAAATATTGTACTGTCTAGTCCACAGATATAGTTACTAATTACTTTACAGATTTTTTTTCTTCATTAAAAAAAACAGGCAAAGACTAGAGAAGAGTCCAAAAAAAACAACAATTTGTGTATTATGACTTTCCTTCTGTCCTGTTCCAGTTATCATCTCCTGTCCCTTCAAGCTTATCTGCTGACCAATAGGATGGGCCTGACCCTACGTTGTGAAAAATGGGACTAAACTAGCTAACTGCATATTAAGTAATTAAAACTAGCTCCACCTCAGTAGCTAACAGTAACATACTGTTCACAAATTGATGCATGAACATTAATAAGCTTGAATATCTTATACTTCACTATAATTACTGAATTCCTCCTAAACTGACTCTGAATTTTAAGGTGAACAGATTTAAAATGGTGATTGTTTTTATCAGGTGTCTACAAAGCATAAGCTTTAGCATCAGCTTGCTGATAGCAGGCAGCACACCAATAGAATTTTATATGTGGTCATTAGATATTTTGAGCGTGAGGGTTCATTCTTGACCTTGGGAACACACATCTGGGATAAAATAGCACTTGTTCTCACATGATTTAAGTTCTGTACTTAAGTCACATGAGTACACCTTAGCAACTTTCATTGGAGAAAAAGCCAAATGAATATTACATTTTAGTATTTTGAGTATTTTATTACAGATTGGTGATTGGATGTTTCTTACTGAAACGCTCCTTGGGAATTGCTCTTATCTTCTCTCAACATCTTTTTTCCACAGGCTTTTAACTTTGACTTTTAGCAAAGAACCACATATTTTCTAACACAATTACTCAGGTTTTATACTTATGATTTAACCAAGAGAGTGTCATGTCCATCAAAACATTGGAATCACTCCCGCCATCAGTCACCTGCAATGCTCTTTGCAGCTTTATAGACTGTGCTTTTAAACCAGTTCCAGGAGATGTCCTACCTGTTCTCTCGGTCCATCCAAATCATCTAAGATGCATTACATTGCATTTGTAGAGTCTTCAGTAAGTTTGGTTTTAGGTTTGGTTATTTTGTACAACTATAACAGTAGGTTTAATAATATAAACTTCCATCACTTTCTGTATGCCAAAAAAGAGAGGCAAATCATGGTGTCACAAACTGCAAAGGGCTGATAACTGGCCTCTCCAAAACATTAAAAAGGACTACAAAACCAGGCAGAAATAATGGGTACATTACCCTTGTCAGAAGTGTACTCAATCACTTTAGATAAATGCTGTGTTTATGCAAGGCACAGTACAGTTTTTAATCAAACCTAAGAACAGTATGTACTGCTTTGTATGTCTTAGTAGGTAATTGCAGGGAGTTTCTTTTTCTTTATTATTTATTATTATTATTATTGTTTATTATTTAAGTATAGTCATTTATCTTCTGGACAGTTTGCTGTACAGAGAACGAGATGATAAAACTGACTACTGTTTTATGATCTAGTAAAGCATCCATTTTAGATTCAATACTTTTTCTTTCCTTGTCCTTCTCATTCCTTAATTATTCCACAGAAACAGTTCACAAAGTGTTGTTGTTGTTTGTGAGTAGGACTACTTCAATACATCAGCATATGAATAGGGCTTAAGACAAGCATGGCAGAATCAGTCCCTAGTCCTTAACTAATGGTGGATAAAGACCCCCTCACACTATGAAGAGAACTTCACATACAAGTGTTCACACACTCATGTCCCAGCCTCCCTGAGAAGGCCCTATCAGTAAATAAGGCCTCAAATAGTCACCGCACATCCTCACGTTATTGTGAGCAGGCACTTTGTTGGGGCTTTTGTGTTTTGGCAATGAAATGTGCCAAATTAGGGGTGTTGTCACCATTGAAGTAGATAGTCAGTGGAAATACTGAAAAGGTTGCTGGCATGTATTAATACAGCTAGGGCAGTTAAATAAGGGTGTGTACTATCTCTGAGTGTATCTCCTGCTGTCTTGAATTTTTTTTTCTAATGAACAAAGTCTTTGATTTGCTTCAGCTGTTTGATGCAGTCTAGTTGTTATGTGATTATGCTGAGTGACTTTTCCAAAAGAAGCATGTCAACCATGGTGTGTTTCAAAGCCATCACTCTGAAGCAGCTGTTGTCTGTCTTGCCAGATGAATGAAACTAAAGATTAGACTTCAGCTGAGTTTTTAAGCACTGCTACTGGTCACAAATATTGGTACTGATAGAAATATCTGTGGACTGAATCTGCTGTCTGAAAGAGCTTCTTAAACCAGACTTACATGATAATTAAGATACTTGAGGTCTACATTTATACTCATATGAATAAAGTTATTATAGCGTTTCCTTAAAGTAGTGTCAGGGAGGAAACTGTAAAGGGCAGTGGCCAGCAGGGTGAATACATAAACCTTGCTGGCTACTGCCCTCTCAGCCAGACTTTCTCATGTGTAGTCATAGTCATATGGAGCTTAGTGCTGTGTGACTAGGATGAGTGTGAAACACATACAGACGATTGCATTGTTGCTGTCTGTTGTGGGTATTATGTTAGTCAGCCCTGACTCTGTTTTCTGGTCCCCCGCCTATGATGCACTCATCCTGGTGTGCTCTAGCCCCTCTCATCGTCAAGGAAGAAGTTAATCTAATTTGCACTGATGTTTTAGAGCCACAGTACTCACCAAGATCACTGTTGGGATGGAATTAACGGTTTGCAAGTCATAGATAACATTCTCTGGAGTAGGGCTTGTTATCGGCTAGGTGTTGTTACAGACTGAACTCAACACCAAAACAAAATGTCAGTGTTACAAACACCCTCAGTTCTTTGTGGCATGAATTCCACAAGTTGTTTGAAACATCCCTCTGAGATCCTGCTCCATGTTGACATGACTGCATCACATAATTTCTGCAGATTTGTCAGCTGCACATTCATGCTGCCAATTAGGCCTGTCACGATAATTACGTAATTGAGTTATCGTACAATATATGGACATGACCTCGATCATTTTTGCTGACCTTGTTATTGCCCGTTATGTGAACAAACACACAAAAAACATCACTATTATTTTAGCCAACATGATGCCAGAATAAACAGCAGGGTTTTCACTGCCATAATAAGAGTGGGGTACAGCACCTAAACGTGTTTTCACTGCGCCTAAGTCGAATGAACACAAAGAAAATGCTGAGACACATTTTGCTGTCATTTATGGTCGCTCTGCTTCTGTCCTCTTTTTCTTTCTTTGTCGGAGTTCCACGGATGGTGGGGCTCAAGCAGCTCCCCCACACACACACTCTCACACTAATACACACTTACTTACTTACTTACTTACTTACTTACTTACTTACTTACTTACTTACTTACTTACTTACTTACTTACATTCACACACATACACACACAGCAACAGCCACAGTGAACCCGGCGAAGTGAAGATAACCTGTTACTCGATTCTAATGTTTTTCTCAATGATGGACTTGGTTTCACAGCCACAATCCAGTGCATCATCATGCTGTGGGAACATTTTGGGCTTAAGCTGAGTGAGAGAGGAGAGCCCATTAACGCGTATGAGCCAGTATGTCGACTTTTCTTAAAAACAGTGGCATTACAAGGATATATTGCCTTTTAAAAAAACAAATGATTCTCTATACCCCTGCACCAAATGTTTAATATTTAATTAAGTCCAATTTAAGCTAACAGGGCCTGAGAGTATTTATTTGGTTTTGTGTTTCTTTTATTTGTGTTTAATTTATTTAGGATATCTTAATATTTTTTCACATTCCAATTCCAATGTTGGTTGGACAGTAATAACTGGGACAATATATAATCCAACAAAAGTAGTTATCATAACAGGCCTACTGCCAGTCAAAGGCCACTGAAGAACATTGAACTCATTGTCATGTTCATGAAACCAGTTGAGACAACTTTTGCTTCGTGACATGGAGCATAATCATGCTGGAAGTATCCATTAGAAGATGCACATGATCAGCAACAATGCTCAGATAGGCTTTGGCATTCAAACCATCATTAATTTTATTAAGGGGCCAAAAGTGTGCCGAGAAAACAGCCCCCAAACTATTACTACACCACCACCAGTTTGGACTGTTGATACAAAGCATGTTGGGTCCATGGATTCATGCTGTTGACGCCAGAACCTGACCCTACCATCTGCTGCCTCAGCAGAAATCCAGATTCATCAGACCAGACTACATTTTTCCAGTCTTCAGCTGTCCCGTTTTGGTGAGACTGTGCCCACTGCAGCCTCAGATTTCTGTTCTTGTCTGACAGGAATGAAACCTGACGTGGTTCTTTGCCATTGTGGTTCATCCACCTCAAGGTGGAACGTTTTGTTCATTCTGAGATGCTTCTCTGCTCACCACAGTTGTAAACAGTGGTTTATCTGAGTTACCATAGCCTTTCTGTCAGCTCCAACCAGTCTGATCATTCTCCTCTGATCTCTCATCAACAAGGTGTTTCCGTCTACAGAACTGCTGCCGCAGTCAAAGTCACTGATATCACATTTTTCCCCCATTCTGTTGTTTGATGTGACCATTAACTGAGGCTCCTGACCTGTATCTGCAGGATTTTATACACTGCACTGCTGCCACATGATTGGCTGACTGGATAATTGCATGAATAAGCAGGTGTACAGGTGTTCCTAATAAAGTGCTTGGTGAGTGTATGTCTTGATAACTGAAAGGATTAACCTGCCACTATGCTTCTTCAGAAGTGCTTGTCGGATAACTGAATAGCTTCAGACAGCCCATCCCACAAACCTTTCTGACATCGTATTAGGAGGGCTGGTTCCGACCATTTCTCTAACAACACCACCACCATGAATGTCTTCCAGGAGAGACTGTCTGAAAAAGTGTGTTGTTGTCCCAATATTTTAAAAAAATGCCAGGTCTCACCCCTCTCAGCTTTATACTTCACATTCCTGTGTGGCTGTTTGGAACAACTATAAACACTTTTGATCTCTGACGCAGTCAGACAACAATTCATTCAAATTAGTTCTGTTTGAGCATAGCTTGACACTTAGGGTTAAGTTCTGATCTGAAAGTTGATAAAAGTATGTTGGAACGTACATTTGTGTCCAGGCTTTTATGTATTTGTACTAGTACCACATGCTATCCAAGCAAACCGTACATGCCAGGAAGAGGCTAGTAATTAAAAATGGCAAATGTTTAAAAAAAAAAAAAAAAAAAAACGTGGCACACTGGACTTTCTCTTGGCATCTCTCCTCTTTCTCAGTCTCTTGTTTTCTTAGCTAAGGGTATCACATTCCTTTTGAGACTTCCTGTCCAAAGGGCCCATTAGCCAGAAAACAGTTCCCTCGACCCCATGTCCATGTCCCTGTGAAGGAGCTGAAGTACTACAATTAACACTGCCCATAACACAATTTCACAGTGTGGCCCAAGACATGCATAAAGAGATACATTCAAGAGTTTCAAGGCAAGGATCTCTAATCTAAGTGAAATCATTCCATTGCTTGTTAGCTTTTACTTTTTTTTGTTGACCTCTGTGCTGCAGAAACAACTCTGTTTCGTAAAGTATGATACATTTTTTGTAGGAGAGAGCTGAGCAGAAGGGCGACTGTAATGACTCATATTGATGGGATGTGGAAGAGAAGCAGTTCACTCCCTTTCGTCACCAGGATGTTTATTAGAGATAGTTTGCCTTCATAATCACATTTCAAACAGTGATGTCAGGCCTATTTCACCTGCACCCATCTAATGTAATCCAAATTTTCGTCCCACAGTGACAACTTTTTAAAAGAATATACATGCCCGTTTGCCCGCCACACGTCAGAATTCTCATTGAACCAGTTATTGATGAAACAAATTGCACATCAACATTTCATCAGCGTTTCATAACCACAGTGCAGAGCAGATGGGATCAAACAGGTCATTCTCTTCCCCACTGCAGTTGCAACTGTTGAACATATTTCCCACCAAATGCAATTCCATTTTGCTTATTACGATACTGCATGTCTCTTTTTAAGACTCTCTACTACAGTGGATACAAAAACCTGTAAAGGGAAACAAATACAGAAGAGGTATATTGTAGCTCATGTCCCAGATGGTTCTATTGGTGGTTATATGTTGGAAAGATCCCTGCAGAACCTCTGTCTAATTATTGATCCGATCCAACCCAAACAGTAAGGCAGTTTTTCTTTTTCTTCCTTTAGTCTGATTTGGATTGAACTTCAACCACACTGAGCAGACCATTCCCAAGATTCCTATGTAACAAACCTCTGATATATAGCTAACGTTGAAATGTTGTGAACTGATCTGCGTGATTATTCTAGGAGGCAATCAAGGCATTTTAATGACTCAACTTAAGCTTTATGAGCCCAGTACATCTGTGATGCTTTGTTTATTGTAACCCACAATCCTCCCTGTATGCTGTCAGAAACAATTGCAATTAAAAACTAGACATCTGTCCTAATGCATACCGTGTGGAGCGGGCAAACCTGGAAGCAGCACAGCCAGATAAATGGCATACAGTATGTAACAATATAAACTAAGCTCAACAGTCGGAGCTGTCAACCAAATCACTGACCAGGAGTCAGTGGATATCCACAGGAAGCTCAAATAGGGCATTTGCATACTAGAGACTAGAGACCATCTTTGAACAGAGGGGTCAGGATACTTTGGTTTTAAAATTGCCCTCTTTTTACTTCACTGAGTTGCCAGTTAATAATTAACACCTATAGTATCAACATGTAATGCAATTTGATGGATACAAAAAATCTGAAATAAAAAAATGTTAGTTAACTTGTTTTTATGCCTCCATGCTGGAGGTGTAATGTTTTTGGGTGTCCGTCCAATTCTCATCTATTCAATATCTTGGGAACACATTGAGGGAATTTCTTTGCACAAACATTCACTTGGACTCAATAACCCATTACATTTTGGTGGTCAAAGGTCAAGGTCACCATGACCTCACAAAACACCTTTTTGGGCGTGACACAGGAATTCATACGCTAATTATGACAAACTCTCACACAAATGTCTAACGATGATGAATTGATGACATTTCATATCCAAAATTTCAAAGGTCAGCTTCACTGTGAAATAATATTCTGCAAAAACACTTTTCTGGCCAATATTCAATGTCATAACCCAGGAACAGAGGGGAAGATTGTGTCCATATTTCCTGCAACTTTACTGGTTGGCAGAGGCATACAGCTGCGGGGAGGTAATTCTGGTTTTGTGGTATGCTGAGTAAATCAGCAACCAAAATGTAATTAAATCAATCTTAATCATTTTTAAATGGATTACTAATTTACCCTGTTATCCTTGTGTAAATTGTGATGTTGATGCTGGAACTGCATATTGTTCAACTCTAAGATGAACTTTAAAAGCTATTTTATTCACAATGACAGCAGCCTGACACCAAAGTGACACTGAGATTCTCCACAGATATTGACTACAGAAAACAGAATGTTCAGGAAAGGATTATAGGAAATCTGTTACACAGGTTATCTACTCAATGCAGATCTTTGTGTTATTTTTTGACTCACTGTATTTGTTGTTTTCTGAATAACCTTGATAAGACACTGATTAAAATGAATGTTGACAAAGTCTACTGTATAACCATGCTACCACACCCTGAAGCTGTAATGCCCATTGTTTGAAACAGTGTACAACACAATGAGCATTACATTCATTGCACACGTATCCACATTCAATGTCTAAATATAAAAAATGCCTAAGACCACAGTGTAAAACATTTCTTGAACTTAGTGCCACTACTTTCCTAACTGTGTGTGTTTCTGTCTCCAGCTCGGACTGGGGAGGTTATAGGGGTGTTTGGGCGGCTGTATGAGCAGCAGTATGCGGTGGCTCTCTTCAACAAAGTTCGCTTTGACATAGAAGGAGGAAGTGGCCCACAACCCCAGCTACTACACCGCAAGGTAAAGCATACTCTTCCACCATTCTTCAAGACTCTCAGCACAGATTCCATACGCTACATTAACTCACCAGTAAAACTACAGAACAATCTGACAGAGTGTTTCCAAACTAGTTTTTAAATACACAACTCAACACAAAATAATGGGGCCCCCCCCAGTTCTGCCAGGAAAAGAAAAAAGTAGATGAAATGTTGAGAATGACGGAAGTAAAAATTCTCATGTTAAATCAAAATTAAGAGATAGTAAGACTTACTAAGTGAATATTAGAAGACTGAAATTTGACTTTTTATGTCAAGATTATGCCACAGTAAGTCAAAATTTTGAATTAGTACATCGAAATTATGAGATAATAGCTCAAAAGTCTGACTTTAGCACCTCATAATGTTTACTCAGTCAGCATTTCGACTGAGTATCTCACAATTCTGACTAAAGTGTTTTTAAATTATAAGTTTACAGCCAGATTTTGACTCACCAGTATTTTTTATTTTTGTCTTTCCTAACCTTTCATCCATTTTTTTTCTTTGCTTGGCAGAGATGGGCTTCCATAAAAAATTCCCTTCAGTGAATAAAGACTTGGCTGTGGCCAGAAAAGCACAGAATATATATTTAAATCCAAAGCATAGGGTGAGGTACCGACCTCCACCTTTGTTGAGCCTGTAACACTCAGACTCAAAAACGGTCTAGTATCGAAAGCTGGCAATGAATGGTTGCCCAGATTTGTAATTGTAATCTTGATCGGTCTTGAGTTCAAGACCGATCAAGATTACAATTATAATTTTGTCAATTTTATTAGAAAAACTGCTTATACTGCTATTTGTGTTTAGACGTGTAACACTTGACAAGCTTTGCTTCTTTTGTTAAGGGTTTTGTAGAGAAAAAACATTTTAATATTTCTCAAAACAAGGTATCAAATATTCTATCGGTAGCAAAACTCAGGTACTATATTGGGACTAATATAAAAAAAAAAAAAATTTTAAATTCAAATGATACCTGGCCCTAGTGCAGCAGCCTATACACATCAGGGTGGCATTATTCTTTAAAGAACGTGACATTTCCTTATTAACAAAGAAGGTTCATCATTTTCCTGGTAAATGCAGTTAATAATTAATAGTTTCTGATGCAATGGAGATGCTGAAAACCTTCTATGAAGAAATCAGCCAGTTTTTTGTTTGTTTGTTTTTTTATTTGAGTTTCTGTCAATGATCAAACACATTATACTGTGTCATGCTTATAGACAGTTTTGCCTGCTTTTTACAGTGGTTTAGTTCAACAGTATATTGAGGAATGCAGTCGGCCCTCTTGAGGAAAATAACGCTAACTAGAATTAAGAAACAGCCACTAATGGATTCAATTGAGATGTGTATTTTAATAATACATAAACACAGGCTGTTTTTTTTCCCCCTGCTTTTCTTGCCAAAAAAATTATTTTTGAATCATCTGACTGTGCAGTGTACTGTCATGAGCATGTGTCTTTTTGCCTTTGTGGTGTATAAGATTTGAGCCAAAATGTGTTGCATTCCACAGATTCCTCTGGAAAACAAGTCCATCTTCTCTGGCTCGCTCTTTCAGTACCTGGAGGAAAGCAAGAAATGGAGGAACCGCTTCCTCTTTGTCCCAGACTCCTACAACATCAACTATTATGAAAACAAATTGGTGAGGGGGAAAACAGTTTGTACAGTCTGTTTTTAGATGATGCCAGTCTGATTCACCCTTTAACATGTTAACTCTGCTCCCTGTCTTAACTACCAGTCCCATGACAGACGCCTCCATCCCAAAGGAACCATCAACTGTGCTGGCTACAAAGTCCTGACATCTATGGAACAATACCTGGATCTGATCAGCAACAGCCTGCCTGGTAAGGAGGAGGAGGATTTTTTTATGGGTGGGGGCATTTGACGCTGATAATTTTACACAGGATTTTTATATTTCTAAAACAATTAAATGTTTTCATAAATTTTGATTACATTTTCAATTTAATTGTATTCTCTTCTCGGTAGAAAAGCTTTTAATCATATCATCAATCAAACATAGGACACTAAAATTTTCAACTGGAACCCAGGATTGTAACTAGGGATGTGCATGATTAGTCGACTAAACGATTAAACGTTTCTATCCTCCCTGGTAATCACCAGAAGTACTAGTCTGTTAAACTAATTTTATTAATGTACAATGCCGGTTCACTGTTACTTCTAAGATGTTAAGCAGCCGCCCGCTACAGGCGGCAGGCCCCCTCTCCCACTCTAGTGCCCAGATATTGTAACCAAGCAAGGTGGAAAGTGGGACAGAAGACATCTCGTAGAACCAGCTGAGTTTGGCAGTATTTTGATCTAGAAAATGAAAATAAGTTTGTATGTAGGCTGTGTCAGAATAACCTGGTGTATAACCACTCGGCAAGAGAAATGTGTGACCACACTCAGCACAGGCATGTGGACTTAACCTGCAAGGAGAGAAGGCTGCTGGTGCTATCGCTGCTAACATTAGTAACACTAGGCAAACCAGTATGACATGCAGTGCATTAATTACCTAGAATGTGGCGGCCCGCCAGTCTAATTTGCCCCGCCACAGTTTCATAATGAACTGAAAATATTTTCACACTTCTCATAACAACATAAAAGATCTCTGGTGTAGTGTTTTGCACCATTGCTTCATTGTAACGTGTGCAGTGCATTGATTATCTCAGCCCTTCCTTGCCTCGCTCTTTCTTTCTCTCTCGTTCTCTCTCACTCTCACTCTCACTGTAACTCTCATTCTCACTCTCACAAACACATTGACAAAGGACCATGTGTCATAGTTGGACTGGCCACTGGGAGAAATCCCAGGGCAGTGGACCGTTGGGAGCAACTGGAGCCCAGATAAACCTCCACTGACTAGTCGAATAGTCTAAATTTAAATTCCCATTGAATCGGCAGGGAAATTAATCATTAGAACATCCTTAATTTTATCCCTTAGCATTATTTCATGATGGGGCTGATAAGGTGATAGAAACTTCCTCACATTTGGGGCCTTTCTGCTGATTGCCAGTGTAGTCCTGATAAATTTCTGTGTATGTATACACAGAAATGTATACACATGGGCTGGAAAAAAGATCTGAGGAGTTTGGTCATTTAGGGTGAGTTGAAACACTGATTGATTGAAGGATTACTAGAGCTACAGTGTTTGTACTGCAGATCCTGACCCCCACCGTAAACATTGCAGGGGACCCTTGAAAGTCTCCTGGAAAATTGAAGATATATTGTGCATCATTTTATGTATAGATAAAATAGAATTTAGCATGATATACTGTATTTGGTTAGAAAAAATTATTGGCTCTTGACTGCTATTTAAGATAATGTTCTGTGAGTTGATTAATGCTTGATTGTACAACATGGCTAAGTAATGCTGGACCTACTGAAGACTACATAAAAATCTTTAAATGCATGTAAAGAAATTCATTATATGAATTATAATATCGGCATGTTTCGGGGTTTTTTTTCCGAGATGTGAAAGCCAAGGTGGGAAGTTCACCCTTCCTGAAGTGTGCCAGTCAGTTCCCTCTGATCCTCTGGCACCCTTACGCACGTCACCACTACTTTTGTGTAGCAACAGAGAAGGAGCAACAGAAGTGGCATGCTGTCCTTCAGGACTGTGTCAGACACGCCAATGACGGTGAGCCCTGCCAGCTACTGATTAACGCAAATCCTTGTGACTACATATGGTTATAAATGCACTGATGGAGGAAAAAATGCAATTATCTCAACTGCTTATATGAGTAGAGGCAGTTAGACCATTTCTATTTTGGTAAGATTTTATTATACTAATGCTCTAAATAAGTTTTATGATTAATTAATGTTATACATATGGTTTACAACTCTATAACTTGCTAAAAGAAAAGACACATTAGAATGCATGGTAATAAGGAGCCCTACCCTGATACTCTGGGGCAGGTTCATGAGATAAATGTGGACTTGAGTCCTTTGATTTAGTCTTTGGCTGCCCAGGGCTACTAGCTGAAGGGAGTGGTTCAAAGCCTCCTCACAAGTGGCTTCTAGAACAGTTTTAAGACTGAATAGCTGTGGCTCAAATATATTGGGAAATGTGCTCTCTGTTCACTTGCTCTATTGCCACAGACATTTTGTGGAAAAAATGGAGATATGTTGACAGATGTGCCCTCATCCCAGATCAGTACCTTCAGAGTTCTGTATTTAGCACAAAAACAGTTGATTGTTGATAACAACTCTGGGTTCTATTGACAGCATGGCTCATGGAAATGAAAGAAGCACCTTTCTACACTTTTTGAGAGACCTTGAAGTTTATCTCAGTTTGTTAAATAATACCTGATGATGCAACAGTCCCCTTGAATTAGCAAGTCTCATCTTGTCTCACACGTTCTGTCCTAGTATTGTTCCCCTTATTCTGTGCATAATTTTGTGATGTTTTTTTTTAGAATTTGTCTGACTTGAGGAGCAACTCAATCCCAAAACTGTTTCCAGCCCCTCTCCACTATGAAGCCATATATTTTGGGAAACATTCCTGAAAGTAATGTTACTCAGTATCGTGTATCAGTATCAAAGTCACTCAGTATCATGTACCAGAATGGATGAGCATGGGTTGTTGACCAAACATGGTTAGAAAGCAAGAAGACACTCTGCCCAAACCCCATTGTACATAATGGGCTCCATCAAAGGTCATAGCTGTTTTCCAGAAAGCTGATATAGTTGCTTTTATCTATACATTCACGTGTGCTTGATGGATTCTCCCACAGTCCATAAGCACATGAACAGTGTTGGCAGTATATCAGTTTGTGAGGTATGGTCAGCAGCAGATTCTGAACAAACCACAACAATGGTGAAAAGTTTTGAATTGAAGCTAATAGTTTGTCACTGCTGCTTTTTCTGCTGTGATATATTAATCCTCTTCGGTGGGACCATTTTAAGTATGCTGTGGAAAATTCAAAGTTCTCAGTGAAGATATTTCTATATCAGACAGGATTGATTCAGTTCCCATCTGCCACTTAGTTAATATACGTTTTAATAATTAAGGTACAATAAGTGCGAAGGCATAAATGTAATACATGTTGGTTAAAATCAGGCATATCATTAGCTTAAACACCTGGGCAGTTGTTGAAGGACTGGACAGCAGTACTAATGTAGCCAGTGGAGGGATTTTAACCATTGATTATCTTCAGATATTTCTAAAAGCATAGGATCAGCAACATGCTTGCAGAAATGTTTGTTTGCTGAAAATAAAGGAATGAACAACTTTATCAGGAATTTAGGTAACGGAAGGGGTCAGTATGAGTTGATGTTAATTTGCATAAAATAGTGATTCACAGTTGGGCCACAGTAAGGATGCAAAAGTAAAAGGAGCACAGTAACGCATGTACTGTAAGGGATTGTTTAGCAACAGATGGAGCATAACCTTGGTTGTACTTGACAGCCTCCTGAAAGATGACACTGCTCCAAAAGTGTAGTCAACACTAACTAAGGAAGTAAACAAAGTGAACAGAGAGAAAAACAACTAGCATCTCATATGTGTTCCTTTTATGATTCTCATTTGACCTCCTCCACTGTGGTTTACTGTCCACTAAGCTACTGTATGTCTCCAGCAGGCTAATGCTGGCTAGCTACCAACCCAAAGTATAAAAAATAAAATTTAATTCTTGATATAATCTCTGACATAATAGTTTAATTAGCCCATAAGTGACCTTTTGTTGTAGAGTAAAGATACTTTTTTCCATACTTGGCAAGTATGAAATCAAAGAGAACTCAGCTGTATATGTAGCTGCTACAGTCAGAGCCAAATGTGAAACTGGCATAGGACTGAAAGGAGGAAGGTAAATATGTCATGTGATCAAGCCATGACATATTTACATGGTTACCATGGCTCTCACCTCAGATTATCATTGTGCAAGAGGCAGGAACCAGGAGGAACCTGTCACTTACAACAGGAGCTTTGTTCTAACTTTAACTCTGCTGTTTACTTTAACAAAGGCTTCATTAACGGAAAGGTGCTACAGTTTATCCACCAGACCTGCATGCACATTCTCACACACACATTGGAAACAGAAATGGACAAATACATTTTTGGGACTGTATGTGGTGTGTGTTAATAAATTTGTGATTAGAGTGTAGATTTTCCAGGTAAAGCTTTGCTGCATTGTAAACAATGTTTTTATGTGAGGTATATACAGACAAATCTAGTGGAACTGCATGAATGGTATTCTACTCTATTCCTAAAATTCAGATTGATTAAGGACGTTATATGTGTTCCTTTTACGTCCACATCCAACATTCAAGGGTGCTTGTATACAACATACAAGCCTCGGTCTATGACCGTCACACTACGTATCTTATGGGTTCAATATGATGTACATGGTAGGCAGTCTTCTTGTGACTTATAAGGTGTAAAAAAAAAAAAATGTATTCTTCCTTATTTCCTTATTTTCTGTTGGCCACCAGCGGCATTGTTTAATTTTTTGTTACTCTACATTTACCTTACATCACTTTCTTTCCCCTATAAATGTTGCCAAGAAAATTGCCACACGCCACAAATTTTATGAAATCCTAGTAACTGAAATGTCCCTGTTTCTTTGAGATGCCTATCCAGGACCATTATACATACAGGGCTAGCATACAGTCTAATATTTGCATTCAATAAAATTCATTTTTTTACGTCCAATGCCAACAATTTTTAAATCATCACTTTCTTTAAGATTTGTGTTGTTATGTTAGGGAAAGATCATGGTTACAAGTGTTAATTGAACATGTATGATAGGAAGCAAACTCCGATCTCCTGCATGAAATTTAGATATGCTACACATCCATCAACCACCATGATCTCCACAACCTTGCTCTCTGCCTCACCACATCAAGGAAAGACTACTTCCTGCACTGACACTGGATGTTGACACTGGATGTAAAGCATGAAGGTCAGGATGGTACAATATAAAGATGTCATTCGTAGGATACTGGGCTGCTAAAATGGCAAAATTATCCATAGCTGGTGTCACTCATGTGACACCAGCTAAGAAAACAAAGTACAAAATATGCATATTTTAAAAATTTAACATGTAATTTGTTAGTGCCACAGCACTGCACACACGGTGTTTATCATTCTTGTTTATGAAGAATTTGGTCTTGTTTTCTGGGACACAGCTCCCTAGGCCTCTGCTTGGCTTTACCTCTGCTCACGGCAACTTATGCATTGGATTTAAATGCTGTCACAGTCATTCTTTAAAGGAGCTGTATGTTAGTCTTTGCTATTGCTACATAGCCAACGTTCGCATCAGCAGCTGTGTACTTACCAGTCTAGGAGAAGCGTTGTGAGTTAAGTATCAAACTTCATTCCTTTACTCTCCAAGGGCTGTCTCCAGCGGTGGAAGGCAACTCTTGTTTTGCTTCTATTTCTATTGTTTCTTTTCTTCTACTGAAGTTAGCATGCTAACCAGCTAGCCCTGGCCTGGCCGGACCGTCTCGTCAGTTTCCAGTAGCAAGTCACTGTAGCACTAAAGAAGCGCAACCTTATCAGTATTTAATTTCTTTAACTTCCTTTCAGCTGTCTAACTCTGACAGTTTCTCTTGTTGTCTATTTCAGTGTGTTCCTTGTGATATTTTAAGTATTGTAGGGACAGAAAGCCTCAGACTTTAAACATATTCGGTTTTGTTAGCTTTAATTTTCAGTCATAAAACATGATTATGAAAACCAGGCAAACATACGAATTTGTGCATTTGAATAAAGCAAAATAAAACAAGTGGATTTCAAGATTTTTTTCTCTTCACATGCAGTTTTTATTCTGCTCCTTAATGTCTCAGCAGTGCAGTGCATTGATTGAAAGCCTGCGTGAGTTGTGAGGGCAGGGGCTGTGAAAAACCTGAAAGAGGAAACAACACCAATAGTTAACATGCCTGAGCTATGACACAGGCCAGCTGTATGACGTATGAATGGCTGAATGATTCCATATGTTCTCTGTGTGCCACACAGAGCACTGAGACCTGCAGTGACTTTTTAACAGTTCAGTTAAACAAGGTGTTAGTGCACCAATCTCACCCCAGGTCAAAAAGTCATTCTTCTTCACACAGAGGGTTCTGTCAGTGTATAATAGTGTAATGCAGGGCCAGGTTAACTTACTTGGGGGCCCTGTGGCAAAAATAAGCTGTTGGCCTTTATCCTGCCCCTCTGCCCTTTCAAGTAGACAAGTAAACACTGATTTATTTAATAATATGTAGTTCTGAAACCATTAGTTAATACTTATTACTAATTTAATGATAAATTCCATCAATTGTTTAAGTAATTCATCAAGCTAAAATTTTAAGTTGTTTACTCTAGCTTGTCAAATATGAATGTGTGCTGCTTTTCTCTCTTTTGGAAATTTGGCTTTTGGGCTGTTGGTTGGACAGTCAATCTTAAAACTTCAGCTTGAGCTATGATACTATGATTCTGCAATTTTCATCATTACCTGACTTTTTGTAGTCAGTTAATTCAAAGAATGAAGGTATTAACAAGGGTCCCCTCAAAAAGAAAGACCCTCAAGATTAGGACATAATGTAGGATCCTCTTAAAGGCTCTGATACTTAAGTTAATAAAGTAATTTAGTGTTGCATATTCTCAAACAAAGCAAGCACTACAAGGCAACGGACACACAATCAGCATGGGGCTTTCAGAGCACCCAGGAGTCCAGGGCCCTGTTGTAGCTGCCTGCTTTAATGAGTCAATAATGCAGCCTTGGTATGATGAGTTGTTCAACCTAGCGGTAAAGAAGAGGGAGCTCACAGGTTTGATCCTTTTTGAAGAAGCAGAGTTTCCATTGGCAACCATGTTTTCTGCTAAAGTTGAACTCATGCTTAACTTTAGTATGTTGTGATGGCTGGTAGAGTTTGGTTAAGCAGTTAGCACAGAAATATCCTGTAGAGTGAACAGGTTCAAAATTCCTGCCCATACTTCTGGCAAATGCTCTTGCACATACTTTGAAGCATGAGATCCCAGTCTTGTGTTGATGTGCTGTGCATTAAGGATTCACTGCAACAGACTTGTCAAGTATAACTTCCCACTGTA
Source organism: Xiphias gladius (assembly GCF_016859285.1). Taxonomy (NCBI): domain Eukaryota; kingdom Metazoa; phylum Chordata; class Actinopteri; order Istiophoriformes; family Xiphiidae; genus Xiphias; species Xiphias gladius. Next base: position 27,788,072 of record NC_053418.1, on the reverse strand, counting down.
GTTATTGCCGAGCGCCATTGTAAAACTACTGACAGTCAAAAGTTAACAAATGAATATTTCTGCCATGTGCTTTCAATGTACGCTACTGATGTTTTGAGGCCACAGACTAGAATGTACTCTGTAAGGCCCGTGGAGACAAGATCAACTCCATTACAGACTGTATAATGGAGTACATAAACTTCTGTGTGGACAACACCATCCCCACCAGGAGTCTACCAATTTCCCTTTGGGATCTATTGATCCATCAATCTATCGATCTATCGATCTATCCTTATCTACTTTATCTATCGAATCTATCTAAAATTGTACATCTCTTTCAAAATAAGAGTATACTGTCACATCTCCCTTTCTTTGATAATATGCAGTTAGTTATAAAACTCTTTCTCACATTAAAACTTAGCTTTAGATTTAATTTTGCGTTAAATTTTCTGCTCAATTTCATATTAAACATTACTCCTATCAAGGATAGAGCTATCAACAACAACAGCTCTCTTAGGAAAATTTGGAACTTGAAGAGATGTGGGGCACGGGTGAAAAAAGTCTCCATCCTGTATGAAATTGAGCAAGACTGTAGCCACAAACTGTTGACTTGAGAACTGTGGTCCATTATCACCAGAGGACAATTCTAGGGTACACTGTCTTGAGAAGATGGATTTAAGATGCACTATCACATCATCTGATCATTAGTTTTTCAATCTCCATAAATCTTGAGTAGCAGTCTACTACTAGTAGGTACTGGCTGTTGTTTAGGGTTAAATGCGTGTTCACCTTTTTGCCGTTGTCTCTCCGGAAGCTCACTGGGCATTGGTGGCTCCACAGGATTGGCACGTTCTTTGATACATATTTTGCAGTTTCTCATCAGCTCGTCTAGTTGGCTGCTCAGACCATACGTTTTCCCTGGCTCGCTCTCTGCACCTTGTCATCCCCTGATGTCCCTCATGTAATGCATCTAAAACAGAGATGTGTATCGATGTGGGAATGACTAGTCTGGAGCCTCTGAATACTCCATTGTGCAGCATGAGTATAGCTTTTTCACAAGACAAGTGAGTTGGCTGTAATCCGGCCATCCTCTGATAAAAATGAGATGACGTCAGAGCAAACATTGTCCTCTTTCAGCTGTTCTCTTAGTTGAGCAATGTGTGTTGAACTAGGGGGGCAGGCTGTTCATTTTCTCATAAACATAAATGTTGATATCTTCCATGACACTTTATCTGAGACCCTTTAAACTTGTGCTTTAACTGACAGGCACATGTAAATTTGTCTGCAGTAAGCAGGGGCTTTACCTGGGGTGTGGGAGATGGAGTAGCTGTACCTCGTGAGTCTGAGCCCAAAACACTAGATCCTAGGTGGAAGCTCGATTAGTACTGGTGACCTAATAAATTTACAATTGATTTGTGGTCATTCTCTAGGGAAAATGTCTTCCAATGAGGAAGTCTCCGAATATCAATCCTACCACCTCCTTTTCCACTTGTGCGTACATCTGCTCTCCCTCCTTATGTGGGAGGACTGCACTAAGTCCATATGATGATGCATCCACTGACAGTTTCAGCTCTTCGTTGGGGTCATAGAGTGTCCGCACTGGAGGTGATGTGAGATCATTTTTCAGTTTGTTGTGCACAGCTCCAAACCCACTGATTTTTCCTTGACAGAAGGTCCCTCACTGCATTATCCTTCTCTGCCAGGACTGGAATGAATTTTCCCAGCTGATTAACCATCCCAAGGAAGCTATGAACTTTACCTGTGTTCGATGGTTCTTTTATCACTTTGATGGCAGTTGTCTTGTTCGGGTCAGGTTGTACTCTATCTGCCAACAAAATGTGACCAAGAAACTTGACTTATCACCTGCATAGATCTCACGCTTTTGCAGCACAGTTTGAAGTCTGGCTTGTGCTGGTTTTAGTCTTTTCCACAAATAAAAACATCATCCATATGACATAACTTCAAGCTCCTCCTTCACTTTGCCTATTAAAAGGATTGGGACGTGTCTTGGTGTTGCAAGCAAAACCGAGTGGTATTTGGCTTAGGCTAGATGGAGTATGGCTACTACAGCATTCCTAAACTCTGACTGGGTAGCACTCTTACATCACAGTTTTGTCAATGCTGTCTGTCCTGGATACAAGGTTAAGGTTACCTGTCTGCTTAGTAATGCTACTTGTAAGTCTGTTATTACATGTACATTCTCCTGAATTACATGTTCATCTTTGCAAAGTCACTCTCTGTACATGCCTGAGACAGAAGGTGGTGTGCCACCTGGGCCAAATAGTGATTGGTCTGATTTAGCTAGATGGGGGTTCTTCTCAGCAATAGTGTGTGTCTAAGCTGGAATAACTGATATCCTTAAAGGGCATATGACAGCTCGATTGGAGTTTGCCAAACAGCATTTAAAGAACTCTGAGAGCACAAGGGAATAGATTCTATGGTCTGATGAGACAAAAATTTAACTCTTTGGGCAGAACTCCACACACTACGTCTCGTGAACAACAAGCACTGCTCATCACCTGGCTAATACACATCTTTGGTGAGGCATGGTGGTGGCATTATCGCGCTCTGAGGGTGCTTCTCAGCAGCAGGGACAGAGAGACTGGTCAGAATTGAGGGACAGATGAATGAGATCCTTAAGGAAAACCTGATCCAAAGTGCCCATGACCTGAGTCTGGGGCAACGGTTCACCTTTCAGCATGACAATGACATGAAGCATACAGCCAAGAAAACACTGGAGTGACTTTGGTTCTGTCCTTGAGTGGAGCAGCCAAAGCCCAGACTTAAACCCCCTAGAACATCTGTGGACAGACCTGAAGATGGCAGTTCAGACACTTCCCATCCAGTCTGACGGAGCTTGAGAGGATGCAGGTGTGCAAAGCTTGTAGAGACTTACCCAAGAAGACTTTAAGCTGTAATTACTGCCAAAGGGGCTTCTACAAAGCACTGAATTAAGGTTCACAAAACTTTTGTAAATGAGAGATTTCAGTTTTTGTTTTTGTTCTATAAATTAACAAACGTTTCTAAATTTTATCAATTTAAAATACAACCTACATCACAAAAGTGTGCAACAATTGATGGGGTCTGAATACTCTCTGAAGCCACTGTCACTTCTCACCATCTTCATTGCTGAGCGCCACTGTAAAGCCACTGACAGTAAACTGTAAACAACAGACTAGTATTTCTCCCAGAACAACTTCTTGTTTACACTAAACGTGTAACTTTCCAAATAAGACCACACTGCAGTATCAACTCTGACTTTTTTTTAAGCATCTTATTGAAATCCATAAGTTTTTCGGAGGCCCCTGCCTTAGTTGTATGGACACCTGTCAGTTATCTGTCTCTTCTAAGTCATTTTTTTTGCCTCACATTAGTTATATTTCCAACAAGTAGTAGCAGTAATAATTGATTTTTTTTTTTTTTCCCCCTCTCTCTACAAACTCCTGAGAAAAATACAGGCGGGTCACAAATTAAATTAAAAACCTAAATAAATGAGTGGAGAAACTTAAAAAATGCAGATGCTTCCACACAGCTGCACTGTATGATACAATTAAGCAATTAACATCCAACCATGCTCTGTGACATGTATAAAAATGTTGAGCAGGCCCCGTTGTTTCTGATTTTGTATTAAGATTGCAAGAGGAAAAGATCGAAGTGACTTTGAAAGAGGGTTCATTGTTGGGGCATGAATGGAGGAGCATCAGTCACAGTGACTGCTCAACTGACCTATGTTTCAATAGGAACAGTGACTAAAGTGACATCTGCATTTAGATCTATGGGAAAGACATCAGTAAATAGGGCCGGAAGTTGTGGTCGACAGCACACATTTAATGGCTGTGATGCTCATACATTAGTGCGATACATAAGGAAAAACAGAAGAGCAACTCTTCTTCAGGATACTGAGAATGTTAATTCAGGACATGATCAGACTGTGTCAGCATGAACAGCCCGTCGACAATTACACAGAGAGGGATATTACAGTAGGGTTGCAGTGCATAAACCCCTCATTACAAAGATGAATTCACATTTGAGAGTTTGGTGGTGCACAAACCATAGGGACTGGTCTACAGAGAATGTGGAAAAAAGTGATATGGTCAGATGAGTCATCCTTCACCATATTCTCCAAAAGTGGGCGAGTGCATGTGTGGCTCACAGCAAGAGAATTGTCCAGGCCTGGATGCTTGACCTCTTCAGTGAAGGGATCCGGTGGCTCTGTTATGCTGTAGGGGGCATTTTGCTGGCATGGTTTGGGTACACTTGTCCCATTAGAGCGAAGGGTCACTGCAAATCAATACAAAGTTGTTCTGAGTGATCAGCTTTGTCCTGTGGTGAAACGTTTCTATCCTGATGGAAGTGGTCTCTTCCAGGATGAATTCCCCCATCCATAAGGCATGAGGGATCACTGAATGGTTTGAGGAGTATGAGAATAATGTGAATCTCATGCTATGGCCTTCAGTCACCAGATCTCAACCCAATTGAACACCTATGGGAGTTTTTGGCCAAACACCTTATTAAGACACTCTATGTTGGTTTTTCCATTAATTTGTCACCCATCTGTATTTGTCTCTTTGGCTGTTAAATGCTGCGCTGTGTTAACTAGTTAGTCTCTAACTATGTCTGTCTGCTGTTTGGTTATAAGAAAGTAGTGTACAGTGGGAGAGTGGACCAGTCAGTAATGTTCAAGGGCTGAAAAACCCAAACAATGATCTAAAAGATGCTGAGGGATACTGAGAATTGATAATTCTCTGAGAATTCATCACTGCAAGTGACACTTTTCACATTACATACATTACATATACATGGTCGTTTGAGCAAGTGTTAAAATGAAAATATCGATTTGTACAGCTTTAAATTGTTCAACTGCAAGGTGTAAGTGGATTTCTAAAATTTTGTTAGGAAAACGGGTCAAACAGTGCTTCTTTTATTCAAGAGGATTTTACTAGAATACATAATCGAGCACCAGTAACTCTGATACATCAAGCCATTTAATTTGATTTAATTTCATTTTAATTACAGGAATTGTCTCTTGATCCATGTGTACCCTGCAGTGTTTTTATAAGCTGCTATGGTGATTGAGAGGGGAGTGACACACAACAAGGGCCTCCATGTAGACTCAAACCGAGAGGGTCATGTTTCTTCTATTTTTTTGATATGTCAGCTGTACTACCTCTGCCAAGCTTAAAAACTTAAATAATTAGTTTTTTTCTCAAATTTTTGGGATTTCTACTCAGGTTTAGCATAAAATGAAAATAAAAATACAAACATGTAGATGAGAATGTGTGTTATCACGACTTTAGACCTTTTCTGTCAATGAAATTTGAAGACAAGGCACTGCAATTCAGATAAACCTATTCCTTTTTTTTTCATCTCTTAGTGTACATACCAGAAATACTAGAAGGGTTTAGTTAAGTTAAGTTTTCTTAAAAGCCTCATCTTTCTCATGCACTATTTGATTCCAGTGTTAACTACCAGTCAAGCTAGAACAGCACACACCCATACACATACATGTGCTTCATTATTATTATCTCTCCTACACATGCATACACATACATATTAATATTCATTATATTAAAAATGTTTAAAATTACTATGGGTAATTTTAAGGGAATCCTTGTAGTGACATATCCACTGAGAATTACAAACTCCGCAGCTTTACAGAACTTTTTTGCCTCTTTAACTCATTGTTTTACTTTTATGGCCCAAAGCTTTACTGTTTTGGTTCAGTCTCAGTGCTCTCATCAACCTCATTTCCAGCAGCAGCGGGCAGCTGTTTTCAGTGGAAAAGCTCTGATAAACCCACTGTACACTAAATGCCCAGCACCAAACAGAAGACACAATTAGAGACAAGCTGGTGAACATAGTGGAGCATTAAACAGTTCTTTTTCTTAAAAGTTTGTGGAGACCAAATTAAAGCCAAAAGGAGCAGCTGTGGCTCAGAAGGCAGAGCGGGTCGTTCACTAATCGGAAGGTCGTGGTTTGATTCCCAGCTCCTCCAGTCCGCATGTCTAAGTGTCCTTGGGCAAAATACTGGACCCGAAATTGCCCGATTGTTTATGAAGTTGAATGTGAATGGGTGAATGGCAAGTAGCGTAAAGCACGTTGAGTGGATTAGACTAGAAAAGCTCTATGTAAGTGCAGTCCATTTACCATTTACCATTTTACATTCTTACAATCATCGTGCTGATAAGTCAACGACCTTGTCAGTGTTTAGTTTGTCACCTGCCCCCAAATGTCTAAAAAAAAATAATTTAATGTAAGTTTAAGCAAATGCACACGTTGTGAATTGACTGTAATCCACCATCCAGCATTATTTTTCATATCTTCATTCTAGCCCGTCATGTCAAGACTTTTTTCCAAATGGGAAGAGGAGGCAGAGGAAAGAGTGTGGTCTCTGTTGTTAGCTTGCTATATTAGGTTGGTTGGTATCCACCTGTTTTTTGGTGCATTTTCAATTTACACATTAAAAAACAATTTAGTGTTAGAATGTTGGAAAAATTGGTGTTTCAGTAAAAACAAAATGCGGCAAAATGCAAGGGAAGCAGATTTAGTGAATAAATCTGACATACTGTACATGAACCATGTGACTTAAAGGTCCACTGAAGCTTCCACTACACTGCAGAAACAAAAAACTACTGCAGATAAGGACGTCAGATCCGTTTGGAGCAATGAGGAGACTAAAGTTCCTAAAATGAATACATGAAACAAACAGAAATATCATGTTTTCTACATTGTTTTCCAATGTTTGAGGTTTGACAGGCACTCTTTCATGTTGTTGCACCCTCTTCTTCTGCAGAGTCTTAATGGCACCTGACTGGAAAATTAGAACCACCAACTGCTCAAATCAATGAACTCCTAATATTCACTTAGGGTAGTGGATGGAAACGCGCATTAATTCACATTTTGTTTTGCCAGTTTTCTCGAAATTAGGTTAAATTTGTGCAACATTTGGATGGAAACCTATCTACTGTTCTGTTGTTTCTAGCTTATATCTCTATTTTAGGCAGGAGTTTGTTTTTCGGTGCTGAAAATGCAGTTGACACCTGACACATCATTTCTTCTAATTCACTTGATTCAGCAAGCTATTTCATTTTCTGCTTTACCAAGCCTTCATACTTACATTTTTACTTTTTTGCGTACTTAGATCATTTAAAAACGTCTTTTACACATATTCTTACCAACTTAAAAAAAAACATTTAAGGACAAGGTTGACTTGGGCCCTGGGCACACTTTTGCCTTTCGATTATTGCTGTAGTTTGCAAAATAGTACTGTAGTTTGTAGTTAACCTTAGCCAGCTTACTAAGCAAGCTAGTTAGCTAGCCTGCTGAACACCCCATATATTTTTGGCTTGTTAGAGTACAAAAAGCACAGGTTTATCTAATAACTTTAAAAATGCCTCTTTTTTGTTCATGTTTCCAAGTAAGCCAGGACAGTTTGACGGTAAACCAGCATGAAAAATACCAGGACCCTGAGACTGAAGCAGCTAAATTTAACTCAGCCATCCTTTTTTTTTTTTAATGATTAAATGACATCTCTGCTTTTCCTGTTATCACATGTCCAAATATTCTCCGTCCAAAAGGATTATGGTAATATCAGAATAAAAAATGGTCACTGGCATTCATATGTTTTTATTTTAATGAGGTGTTTCTTCTTGTACTTAAATGCTAAACGCTGACAGTTACTACTATTTTCGTCCCAGGTTTGTCAGAGGAGAATCAAGTCCAAACACCAGCCTTCACTGATGCAGTACGACTCTACCGCCAAGCTCAAGGGAACTATGGCACCTGGGAAATGATGTGTGGTGTACCATCACAGGTAGGCATGGCAGTAGCAACATGTTGTCTGCCTCCTGGGGTCTGCCTTTATTTTCAAGTTGAAAATGAAGTTGTACAGTATATCACTGATAAAATATACCAAGCTTGTTTCTGTACTTTAGGGGCCAGAACTTAAATCAGATTCCAATCATGTTTCATTTAAACGTGGGTTACATTAATAAGGTGTGTGTGTGTGTGTGTGTGTTTGTGTATTATATTTATAAATATAATTAAATATAATAATTAATATATATATATATATATATATATATATATATATATATATATATATATATATATATATAAGCCACTACTCATTGGAAAAATACAGTCTAGTTATAACAATTTATTTTGTTGAACGTGTGTCTGTGGTGTGTGAGATGATTGTGATCCTATGAGTTGTGTGTGTGTGTGTGTCTTGTTCTTCTCGTAGATCCTGTCTAACCTGGTAATGGAAGGTCTCCTTCCTGAGCTGAGGGAGCTCATCTCCCCCCGCCTGAAAGGCAAACTGTATGAGAGGCAGAGGAACTGGATGCTTGTAAGAAACTACTTCACACACATTACATTTAGGTTTTGGTAAATAAAGAAATAGCAGCTGATGTTTTATATCTATCTCTCTCATGTTAATTCCAAAAAAGTTTAAAGGTGGAGTAAGTGATTCTGAAGAAAGACTGTTGACATTTTGTTTTGCTTTTGATTTTTACCCACCAGTGATGGTATCAGCCAATCTTTATGTCTGTTGGCAATAAATAAAGAACCCTTTGTAACTGTTTCACACATTGTGGGCTGTGGAGACAGCCAGCTTGATGAGGCTAACATGTCCAAGTCAAAACAAAAATACCAAACACTGTACTGGTGTAAGTTTGGTTCTCTAAAATTGAGCAGCTGAAAAGAACAGGAGGCTCTGCCTTAAAATGTGTGTTTGCTGTGTGATTAGATCAGTGATGCTGTATACAGCCTGGTGCAGGGGCAGTGCCAGACCCAGTATGAGGCAGTCTTGCAGAAGTGTGAGGCGGCCCGCTCCTCTCTGGAGGCCTCCATACGAACAGACATGGACCAGATCATCACATCCAAGGAGCACGTCACCAACAAGATAAGGGGTTAGTGAGAGAGTGGCCATTTTTACCTGCTGAAAAATTGTGAGGACACATTTCCAGGCCTTTTTTATTGATCCTTCTTTTTGTGCCTTTTTAGGCTCTGTGTGATGTTTTGAATTAAATGATTCTTTACTGCTAAATGAAACATATGGAGTCTGAAGTGTGCCACCAGAGTGATTACAGACTGATTGGTCTGCTGTTGTGTGCTGGCAGGAGTTGTTTAAGGGGTCAGAGGAGTGTACTATTTCTATCTAACTATAAGTAATATGCTTTATTAAATACATATCAGACCAAATATTGATTACATGAACATAAGAGTTTCCTTCAATACTTGCCAGACAGCGCTCATGTTGCTGTTCAGGTTGTTGCACACTGCTTGCACATCCTTAAATTAACAAGGACTTGAAAAAGAACTGGAATGCAATATAAGTAACTTTAAAGCCAAGGGAGGAATAAGCCACCAAATGAAACACAGTACCATATGAAATAGAAGTGTGATTTCAAACTATATAAAAATATCTGATATAGCATTTTTTGTTTTTTAATATTATGGTCTAAACTAACTCAGAGAAATTCTATTGTGTCTTTCAATCAAGACCAAGATTACTACATATATAATGTGGCTACTATCGGCTACTGTGTGTATTTGTTAATGCCAGTAACACCCACAACACCCTAAAGTGAGCCTATGAAACTTTTGCTGAGCCAGCAGCACTGTGATCACAACTGGCCACTACAAGATAATAGAAAATGCTAAAATGTCATGTAAGAATAGAACAAGCTGAGTCATCAAGTCAGCAAACTGACCCAGTAATGTCAGTTGTACTACAATGTCAATCTACTGTAATCACTGCAAACCCCCCTTTCTGCTTATATATTTAACTTTTCATTTGTACAATATTGTATACACTCTTTCTTCCTTCAAAAGTGATTGCTTTAATTATTAGCATTTTCAAAAGCGCTCACCACTGAAAAAGAGGTTTGTTTGAAACCAAGACCCAATATGTAAACCTCCATCTCCCCTCTCTTGTGTTCTTCATTCCCCCACAGCTGTTGTTCTCCCCAAAGCCGAGAAACTGTTGAAGGTGAGCATCCAGCCCTACATCAGCTCCATCCTGGATGCCCTGATGGAGCCAACCAGCCGAGGCTTCTCTGAGGTCCGCGATGTGTTCTTCAGAGAGCTGGTGGACATGTGCAAGAACACCCTCAATGAGGGTACAAAGGAGACTGTGGCACAGGTGAGGAGGTAGAGGAGGAGGTTAAGGATAAGCTCCTAGTTTTTTCTGTGAGGGCAACATGATTGATATGCAGGTGATTAGATCTTTCAAGACCAAAAATATTACATGCATGAACTTGTATAAGCATCAACATCATCAGTAATGTTAAGTCTGTGTAACTATCAAAATACAACAATTTCAGTAAACGAGTATGGTTTGTGAAACAGAATGGTTTATGTACAAATCAACTTCTCCCCCATCCCTCCCTCCCTCCTCCCCCTCAGCATATGGAAAAGATCTCCATGCTGGCCTTCCACCCTGTGAAGATGCACAGCTGCTACGAGAAGGTGGAGCACCTGAGTCTAGAGGGTCTGCAGCAGAGGTTTGATGTCTCCAGCCCCTCAGTTTTTGTCCAGAGGGCCCAGATCCTCATGAGAGAGGTGAAACTCAAAAACTGCAACTACCTATGTCACTTTGCTTTACGACTGGGTTTAGTCTAGCATACGGTATGAGTTTTAATTGTACACTGTGTTGATCCACAGTTACAGCTTCCAGTTTTAAATAATACCCCTCTTATTTTCATAGTTTTGTTCATTATTTCTATCCATTACAATAACATTGCACTCATCAAGTTAATTGGTCAGATCTGGGAACATGATGACATCGCCACAAATGCAAATTGAACAGGTCGAGAAGCATGACCAGTCAAGACAGTCGTACGGGTTATAAACTAGCAGTTGAATGTCGATGCATTGTCAGTTGATGCAGAATTCAGAGTGGCTATTATGCCTGGATAATAGAGGGTTCAAAGCCTTACCAGTAATACAAACGAGGTATTGAGTTTGATTTTGCATCAATCTGAAAAGAAAAGCTTGAAATGTGAATGAATTGGTGTCAGAAGCAGGCCTCAGGCCAAAGTTGGTGTGTGTGTCCCCACTGTTCTGATTGCAGTCCTCCAACATATGAGAGGTCTTGTCTGTTTCAGCTGGAGGTCTAAACACTATCTGGTTTGTAGTAGTACAGTCACAGTAACTATTCATTGCCAGACATGTCTATTCTTAGAACTTTTCATCTCTCATTTAGTCAAGTTTATTTTTCACTCAACAGTTTTCAGTGGAACTACTTTTTGGGGTCAATGCAGAAATCTCTGAGAAGTGTCTCTGACAATCCTTTACAAATAGAACCAAAACTATCTGCTTGGACAGATACCATCAGAGCCATTAAAGTCCTTTTTTTGTAATTTAGCCCAGACAAGACTTTGAAACTGTTTTCTAAAAACTTTAGCTTGAGATAGGCTTACAGTATGTTTTTTTTATTTTTTTTATTTTAAACGTTATTTAATTTTATTTGTTTTTAAGATTTAAGTAAAAAGCAGCGTGTTGAGACAGTGTAGAATAAGACTCTTCAGTATCAAAAAATATCTCTTTATTCAGGTTAAAAAAACGAATTAGGGTTTCATATTGGAATGACGCTAAATTATCATCTGGCATATTTAACATTTAAATTCTGAAAATGCAAATGATGACATAAAATGTTGTTTGCATGTGTAAACAACCACAGCAACTGTTATTTTTGTTTTGTTTTGTTTGTTTTTTAAACCCATAATTCTTCTAATATAAAGGCCAGGGCCTTGCAATAATTGTATTAATCTTCCATGTGTCCAGACTTGCGCACATGGAACTCAGTCTCTGGAAAGAAATCCAAGAGGCAAGCATTCTGGCATTCAGCACCCCCCATAGAGAAATCACTTATCCTTACCTCCTCAGTGGGGCTCGGGGCCAGGGGTGGGGGGGATCTACACTTTAACTCAAGGTCAATCAGAGTTCAAGCACTGTTTAGAAACTACAAATACTCAAGCCGTCGAGCCTTCCTGAAGCCCTACAAATTCTTCACACAATTTTCATCAGCAGATGGAGATTTCATGGAATTGTAGATGTTCAAATTTCCATTTTTCTGAACACTATTCGCACAATGTCCTTGATGTTTAGGACTTAGATAAGAATGAGGTAATAATGAGGTCTATATTTGAGTTTTGTTGCCACAGGGAATCATGTAGTTATTATTGAAGTACAAAACCCTCGATGATACTACAAAAGCTGTCCCTATTTGAACTTAGTACAACATGGTCCCAGCCTTGTGTTCTGATGCTAACATAGACATGCTTACATGTATGGTATAATGATGAGTCCAATACCAGTCAGTACAGGTTTTCAGAAACTGTTTAACATGCAAGTTAGTGTATCTTAGAACAGGAGAATTTTAAGAGGTTTGAGATACAGTAATTTCGTTTATTTCTGAGTCAGTTTGCTGATCTCTAGCTTCCTTTCGCTCTCAGTTTGTGGAAGGATTGGACAAGGTTCAGTTTGTGCTGTCAGCTGCGGACACAGTAGAACTGTAGAAACGTGGATGCCCTCTAATGGTGGTACAGTTCAGTAACTCGGGAGAACATAGAACAAATTGGAAGTTTGAATAGGGGATATTTGTGTCACCAGACATAACGAGATACAGTGCAACAGGCAGTTAGTCCAAAATTACACGTTACAAAGTTTCAACTACAAATTATATTATTGCTTGCAAACTTTTCAGACCATGTTAACGCTAAAAAACAAATCTATGCAAAAAAGTTTTTTATCAATTATCAAAATATCAATGATAATATTATTATTAATATGATGAAACTTACTGATATTTTTAATGCAGTCTCTGTAATGTAACACATTGGCCTCTCTCTCTTTATGTGTGTGTGTGTGTGTCCACAGCAAATGGACGATGCAGTGTACACATTTGAGCAGATCCTTCACCAGAGTCTGGAGTCTCAGGGTACAGAGGAGCTCTGTAAAACCATCCAGCGCTGCCAGGACAGAGTCATTAAGGTAACACACAAAAACAGACCAGGCTAGTAGATCATCACTTTAATCCTAAACCAAAAAACTCCTGACTACAGCCCATGACTTGTCATCGTAGGAAAAGCACAGGTGTTACTAATAACATTAACAATGGCTCTGTTCTGTTCAATTTTCAAGTAAATAATGACAGTCTGACACTGAGCCAGCATAAACAATACCAGGACCCTGAAACTGGAGCAACTAAATGGAATCAAGCTATTATTCATTTTATTATTCACACTTGTGTAATTTATATATACTATATTGTTAACACTCTGGCTGTCTGAACTCACTCCTTATTTGTTATACATTTGCACTAATTTTACTCTCCACCATTTTATTTGAGTGTCTGAATTCTGCGTAAATCAATACTGTAAAGAGTTCCCTCAAAAAATGTCCAAAAAGGAACAAAGAAAATGGTGTCCATGGCATGTTCTCTACTCTCTGCTTAAATCGTAGCAACATAAAGTGCTACACATTTTATAGAAGTGAAAATTAAAGTTTTGCGACTCTACACCTGTCAGTGATGACGCAAAATGATGACTAATAAGCGTCCACAGTCTCAATTTACTGCTCACTATAGAGAAAACGTATTGAGTGTTTGTTATATAGACAGTAGTGGATGAGTGAAAGAGGGAGTGATATTTCATTTTATGATATACTGTATAGTAAAGAAGCAGAAGTAGTACTCAAATCCAGGGGAGGAGCTAGAGAAATATTCATGGGGTGGAAAGAGGCTGGCATGGAGACTTTAAGGGGTGGCTGAAATATATATACTCTGCTTTATATATATGAATGTTTGCTCGGAAAACCCCCAAATGAAGATATTTTAACTGAAAACCATTACACTTTGAGTAAAGCATTGAATACAAATATCTAAAGGTGGCAACAGAAATTAAAATTGTTTTATTTCCACTCCTTCAGACTTTATCCCAAATACATGTCTTTTTTCATTGATCATAAGCCATTCACTTAAAATGTGGCCAGATCAGTAAATCCATTGTGTTAATTTACGTTTTTTAACGTGTTCTTTTTAAAATGAATCTAAATGAATTTGCTAAATATACTAGTATAGATAACTGGAAGTGTACGTGTTGCAGCTCTTTGAAGGCCTGAGCGTAGAGGCGCAGATACTGCAGCATCTCAGAGTGGTGCATGTTGTTGGGAGACTCAGCCACAGGAGGGAAGTCACTGAAATGCGATCCTCTCTATGGAGCTGCTGAGGACCACAGAGAAATGACAGACAATATAAGACAGTGGTAAAAATGGACAGATAACAAGATAGAATAATTTTATAAACTAAGTAATGAACATCAATAACTCAGCATGCTGCTGTCATGACTTTAAGGCCTCCTTATACAACTATAATGGAATTAGATGAGCCTTAAAAACTGTGCGTGTTCCTCAACCTCAGCACCAGTTCTTTAGATAGAACACGTGACTAGAACTGGATAAGAAACACGAGTATGACATTAATGGTATATGTCACAGATACTGTGTGCACATGCAGGTAAGTCCCAGAGAAAATAAAGTAATCAAAAGAGTCAAAAGGATCTTAAGCTTGTTCTTGGTACACATAGTTCAAACTAAGTCAAAACTTCATTTGTCAGTCCGATGCTGTAAACAATTAGAACATGTATGTAGACTGTGGGCCGAGAGCAGCAGAGAGCGTCTCCTCTCTAGACAAGGAGCTCTGCCCTCCAGCGACACCAGCAGCTTCTTCTCTGCTGCACCTGCTGATTTGCCACCTTTCATTTGTTGCATTAAGACTTTGAAAGGCAAGAAAAGGTCTAACTTCTCTAATTCAGCTCCAACTATTAGATTGTTCATACGGATGCATCAATACACATTTAGCATTTTACCATTGTAGCTGGGTGAGGTGGACCAAATTTAATACAGTTTGGTTGTTTAGTTCAATGGTTTACAACCTAGGGGTCAGGCCCTTCCAAAGGGTAACAAAATAAATTTTAGGGGTTGTGAGATAATTAATGCAGTAGCCTTTTAAATTTATTTTTGGAAGAAAGCAGTTCACTGATTGAAAAATTCTATCTCAAATAATCCAATGTGTGTCTTAATAATGCTTTTTCTTGGTTTCCTTGTTTTTTTTGTTTTTTTTTTCTTCTGTTCAGAAATTTGACTATGACAGCAGCACAGTGAGGAAGCGTTTCTTCCGCGAGGCCCTCCTCCAGATCTTCATCCCCTACATGTTGAAGCAGCTCAGCCCTTCCTGTGCCTCAGTGAGTACCAGAGCACTTTGTCGCCAAACACCTAGAAGATTAGTGGAAATATATTCATTACCTCCGCCAAGGAGGTTATGTGATCATCCGTGTGTGTGTGTGTGGTTTTTTTTTTTTTTTGTTAGCAGGATTACACAAAAACTAATGGAAATATTTGCACCAAACTTGGTGGAGGGATGGGGCATGATTCAGATCATTTACTATGAATATGATTTTTTTTTTTTCTCTGAAGTCTGGTGTATGTTGTTTGACATTGGCCTTGGCACAGTCGTAAGCTGTACTGAGCACCAATCTAGTTCTTTTATGTGCTCCATCCTTTGAAAGTCATGGGGAAAATATCTCAAATGTATTGGCAATGATGTGTATGTATTACGTGCACTTGTGAAATTTGAAATAGATGCCTACTGAGCCACGATTTCTAAGACTGATGTCGATTTTGATATTTGACGAACCATCAGGAACACACAACATAAACACATAAACACAGATTTTTAATCCCTTACACTTAGTCACTGGGGGGGGGTCTCTGAATCCAGTTCTAGTTCTAGCAAGCTGTTGTGATGTGATTGTCAGACATTAGTTAAGGGGGTTAGTGGCGCTGTTTCAACCTTACACTCTCGAGCCAAACTAGCGGTATATGTTCGGTGAAGATCGAATGGGTTTCCAATGCACCGACTGTAGCTGTACTTACATGTGAGTCTCGGAAATATTTACCATCATGTCATTTAGGCAGAGTGACCGTAACGCTTCATGTTTTCAGCTTATTAGCTGTCTTCCACTGACAGGCCATGACTTTAGCTAGCTTTGTGGCTAACTAGTTTAGCAACAGGTAACCTGCGAGCCTGTGTTTGATAGCAGCTGTCAGAGCTGTACTGACAAGAGAGAAAATGACAGGATTGTTGTTGATTTACTCGCTGAAAGCATCTTATTGCGTGTTTCACCAAAAAAAAAAAAAAAACATAAAATCAAGTTTGTCAACAGGCTATAACTTTCACCACTCAGCTACTTTGCTGATGAGTTCAGGGGAGGACCACTGTGACTTACTGCAGCAGAGCCAGGCATGGCTGACACGGCTGCTGCCCTGCTTATTTAGGTTATACAAAGGAGAAATGAGGGCTTTATTATCATTCACGTGATGTATTACACCTGAAATTAAGTACGTTAACAGTGAAGATATATGTTCACAGACACCTTCTTTTCTGCAGCTGAGCTGTGATGCTCACAGGAAGTAGTGGGATACCAACAGTGGAGCCACAGTGCTCTCTAGCGGACAGACTATGCAACAGCGACTCTGGTATTAAAATACCTCAAGCACCTACAATACCTTTGGCTGTCCAGTACTTTCATTTCTTTTAACTTATCAGCCATAATAAACGCCTGTATCAAGTTATCTGCAATTTGCTTAAATCTGAGGAAAAAATCAGCCACCAATGTATCGGTCGGGCTGTGGTGTAAAACTGTACCAACCGTCTTTTTCATCTAGCTGTAGATGAAGGTGATGTAACACCATGTAGGAATACTGCTTGCCCAACAGATGGAAGGAAGTGTATATGAGGATGACTGTGATGTACTGAGTAAGACAAGCGAAATCCTGAAAAGCAATGAGGACGTTTAGACAGATGTTTAAAAAAAGGTGACATTTGGATGTCGAAAGATTTTAAATGTTGTTGTTGACGGCCAGGAGCTGCCGCGCTTCCAGGAGCTGATCTTTGAGGACTTTTCCCGTTTCATCCTTGTGGAGAACATCTTTGAGGAGGTGGTGCTGCAATCGGTCATGAAGGACATCATGATGGGTCAGTCTTCTACAGTGTCATTCACCCTGTCTGTTTCTACACTCACATACTTCATTATATACATTTTTTTAAAGTATTTGTATATTTTTTTTAATAATTACCAAAATTGTTACATTTTGGCCCCATACACCTCCCCATAAATAAACAAATTCTTGACAAGACAAAAAGTCGGTCCTAAACATAAAAAATGAATACATATACTAGACATACAAAACTAATTATATATTTCTATGTCATGATAACCGGCACCTTTTGGTGGTTTTTATCAATGAAAACAAACTAAGTACTTGCAGCAAATGCACAGAAATAAGAAAATAATGTTAACCTGTAGATGCATTTAACTCAGCATCAAACTTGTTATGTGGTTAAAGCAGGAACGTCGGAGCGTCATATGCTCTACTGTATGAAAAGCTTCTCCCTCAGTTGATTAAATCCCTGCAGCATCTGAAGACAGCAGGACACGTGTTGATAAAGGCATCCTGCACGGGAGAAATCACTGCGTGGTGCCATTGGGAATGGCTGTCACTATGATTACCTTCATAAAACCACCTGCTAATGATGCCCGGCTGCTACAAAATAACCACACACAACTCTACACGCATGGGACGGGTCTGTTATAACTTGGAATTCTGCCAGTTTATGCAGAAGACATCTGATTACTGGGGTTCATTAATACCATTTATTATGACCACCTTTCTGAGTCTTTTTGCAGTTTTTCAGCGGTTCATGTGTTATTCATCTGCGCTATGGTACGAACACTGTTGTATCACATTTTGCAATAGGATCTGACAATTTACAACATGAGATACAGTAGAATTAAGACTGAAAAAGTATCTGATTAATCCAAATGCAGATCCTTTACCGAAATATTTTTCATTAGTTTCTTATATTATCAGTGTTCCAATTAAGTGTTTAAATCTCTTTGATCTACTGTACATTCACTTTCAACCAGCCCTTTTGCACTTTGTGCTACTGCACCTACATGACCCACAATAATGGGAATAGTATGTGTGGTTGGAGACACCCACACAGTCCAATTGCCCAAGGCCTATTGCTTTACAGGTGTTGCTCACATTGAATTAACATTTTCAAAGTCCAAATCACCATGTCTCCATGCACTGTTGTTATAAATAATACTGTAATATGATAAATAAAATAATAATGAGATATTTATCCTGTTATGTCAAGGAAACTACCTTTATTTTCCCAGCTAACTTGTGATCTCAAGATAATGGTATTAACAAAATAATTGTAACCACAGCCACTCTCGGCTTAAAACAAAACCAATGAGATTAACCTTTATATCTTAATAAAGTTAATCGGTGGCCATAAAACAAAAAAATAACCAAACATAAATCAAACACAAATCATCATCTACAGTTAATCTGCATCTTTAACACCCATCTTTTGTCCTCAGCCAACTAAAACTTAAACTGTTTGATGAAATAATATGGTTTCTGGTCTCATTGTTACATACATTTTGGGCTCTTCATCCTCCTCTTCTACTTCTTAACAATTTAAATAACCAGTTCAAAGTCGTAGATTTTTTTGTACTCGTAGCTCATAGTACTTCTCCCCATATGGTTTCAAATTGGGTTACTTGTTTTCTTTTTAGTTACTATTTTTACATATTCAAATAATAATACATTACATTTTCTCCAAAATATTTCAGTCTCAACAAATGGCTTAAATAGTTTGTTTTGTTTTGTTATCTTCTGCTTAAGCCTTGATGCAATTTCAATGCAGCATAAAATATTTCAGAGATTCAAGTGTTCAAAATTGGACACATTGTTAGATTAAAGCAAATCCTTGAAGCATTAAAACAAGTTGAAATGGCCCAATGCTATTATATTTAAGAGACAAAATGAACTATTTTCTTTGTCCACTTGTTCCCTGTAATGTAATTGGACAATGCCTAATTTTATGAGTAATATTGTCTCTGTATATCTGCTGAAAAGAACTATGTAATTTGGTACTAAATTACTAAATTCATTTTGGTAACTAGAACCAGTAGTCAGAAACACTATACACAACAGGTACAAGGGTTTTTATTTGAGTTTTCAGGAAAGAACCAGGAAATTATATATAGTTTGTACATACTTTAGTTGCAGTATTTTATAGCTTTTATAAGCAGTTGTTGAAATATTTATGACTGGAAAAATCTGAGATCCATTTAAACGCTGGTCTAAATGAATTTGTGATATGATTTATCGTGGTTTCTGTAGGCTTCCTGTAATTTATAAGGACATGAAGACACATTATACATTTATGCATGTTCACCTGACTCTAGATTATTCAAGCAGTAATTGAAATTAAAGTGTACCAATTCAAAACTGTCTATATTTTACTTAAAATGAATACCTGATAATATAGCCTTTTCAAGGAAACATCCTAGGAAATCAGAAAATAAGCTTCTTTCCAAGGTTTTTTCTGGAATTACAAGACCACTGAAGACAGGAGAATCACAAATCTAGAATCTAAGAATCAGTCATAGTTTTAAACTTTAAAATGTTACACTGTTACTTTAGAACTCATATTTTTTTCTCAATGACTCATCATGATGAAGCATACCTTAACCTCTTGTCTCTGCCTATAGCTGTGAAGGAGGCGGCGGTCCAGAGGAGACACAACCTGTACAGGGACAGCATTGTCCTCAGCAACAGCGACCCCAGCCTGCAACTACTGGGAGAAAACCCCTCCATCGACTGGGCCAGGGAGCACGGAGGAGCCCAGGAGGATGTTGACAGGGCAGGGGAGGACGCTGAGGGTTACAGTGATAGTGAAGGTGGGGAATCCCAGAAGAAGAGGAGGATGAAGCAGGTTGTGTCCATGATCCAGGTGGAAGAATCCCCGGTCCTGCCCAACGACTCGTACATGGAGGTGCCCAGCAATGACGACATCCCGGAGAAGGATGAGGAGGAGGTGGAGAAGGATGGAGATGGCGAGGAGAACGTATATGGAAAAGCTTCTCCTGATCAAAATGGATCTGCAAGTCCCAAAGCTTCAGAGAACCCTCCAGGATTGTCAAATGGTTGTGCCTTGAAGGAAGAGGAAGCCAGACCAGAGGAGCAGGTTGAATCTTCTATAGAAAGTGCTTCAGCCTTAGAGGAGAAGGATAAGGGAGAGGACAGCCAGCCGGTGCTGGACAAACAACCACCCTCCAACCAGGAGGTGTCAAAGGAGGCGTTGCCCCCACCACCTCCTCCCAAGGAAATCCCATCTGGGGCTAAAGAGTCTGCTCCGGAGATGACAGCTGACTTCCCCCCACCTCCACATGACGACAGCGGTTTCCAGTCTCCCACCAGTGAAGGGGCAGGGGCGGGGGCTGGGGCGGAGGAGGAAGCAGTGGCCCCTTGCACATTGGCCCCTCCATCTGCAGAGGAACACCTTGAGGTGAAGGAGACAAGTACTGCCGTTGCACCAGATGCTGAGGCGAAAACCACTGACTCTGAGACCGGAGACCAGTGATGAAATGATTTCCACTTGTTTGACCTAAAGTGAAACCTGCCCTGTTTCCCCCTTTTTTTTGACAAACATTAAAAGATGCTCCATGCTGTTTAAACCATATTAGTTTTCAGTTTCCGCACGAGTTTCAGGCATGTAATCACTCAGCTGATTATTTTCATTGAGCAGGGCTCAGTTGCTGTTGTCTTTTCTTTTTATTATGTTTTTGTGTGTGTGTGTGTGTGTAATTTTTCACAATTTTTGGATCTGACAGAAAATCCTCAGAAAAGTCTGAGCTTTCAGTCCTCATAAGTTCCACACTTTATTTTCTCTACACCTGGAATAAATGTGAGCACAGTGGACAACCTCAAGTCCCTAATGGTTATAAACATGACAAGTTGCAAGAACGCCCGAGCTGAGATGCCTTTATTGAACTACATGTAAACTGATATAGCTCTGAAGTCTATCTTGTTTGACTACTGTGTGGCCTTTAGTAACATCAAACTATCTGAGTTTTTTATGACATATGTTGGTGTAAGTACAGTCTGTACAGTCTATTGGAAACTCACTAAGGTGATGAGCATCCTGAACCAAGAATGACAAAAAAAATCCAGGATACTCGTTAGTTATTATTAGACCTAATTAGCCAACAGATACTAATACTTTTTTTTTTTTTTTTTTTTTTTCCCCCCTTCAGACTTCAATCACAATTCATTAACTGTCTCGATTCTACACACTGACATAACTCAAGACTTGACAGTTTCTCTTGTTTTGGTGCAAGTAACACTATTTTATATGAGTTTATCCCTTAACAAAGATAGCTTATGTATATATATGCATCTATGACCAATCTGTCTTTTTACATAATTTTATATCATTTCATCAGTACCTCCACTGATCTCTCCACCCTATTTTATTTATTATTTTGCACCCCCCCTCTGTTTTGACCATTTTACTTTTAGATTTATTTTATTCATTTACAAATGACTGTTATTGATAATAAATCATTATCGATTAAATATGATCGTTTTGTCTTCATGGTCTTTGTTGTTACTACTCAGGGGATATTAGGTGTATGACTGTTTACAAAACCCATTTTGCTCAAATATGCATAGACACACACTACTCAGTTTGTGAAATGAGAGCCAGCTCACTCATCTCGAGTAGTTGACTGTGGGAGTCAGAATGTGAATATATTAGATTCATGGTATCAAGACTTCCATGTTTGTAAGCCATTTTAGGGTTGCACAAGTTTAGACTGTTATATGAATTTTTTTTTTTTTTTTTTTTTTTCCCCCAAATAAAACTAAATCATAAAATTAGGTTGAAACTGACTGAGTAGACATCACCAGTACACCCTAACTATCCAGGTTTTCAACACAAGGAAACGTCTTGACAACACCTTATCGATTTCCTGGGTATTTCTGGCCTTGCTCACAAAATATTTTGACTTGTCAAATGCATTATTAATAAAAATTACTGCATTCCACTTACAGACAGGTGAAAAAGGAAAAACCAACATAAAGTGTCTCAGTAAGGTGTAGGACTGCCACAAGTTTCCTGAACTCGAGGGATGGAACACCATTCTTCCAAAAGATATTCCTTTATTTGATGTTTTG
The DNA here is from genome assembly GCF_016859285.1 of Xiphias gladius. Taxonomy (NCBI): domain Eukaryota; kingdom Metazoa; phylum Chordata; class Actinopteri; order Istiophoriformes; family Xiphiidae; genus Xiphias; species Xiphias gladius. The sequence continues at coordinate 27,765,989 of NC_053418.1, read as the reverse complement.
ATGGTTATTATGGTTCAGAGCGCTGCCTAACACGTCAGTCAAAAATTTCCCATAGGTGTTCAGTTGGGTTGAGATCTGCTGACCGTGAAGACCAGAGCATATGATTCACATCATTCTCATACTCATCCTACCATTCAGTGACCCCTGGTGTGCTATGGATGGCGCCATTGTCATCCTGGAAGAGACCACTTGCATCAGGATAGAAATGTTTCCTCATATGATAAAGCTGATCACTCAGAACAATTTATATTGATTTGCAGTGACCCTTCGCACTAATGGGACAAGTGGACCCAAACCATGCCAGCAAAATGCCCCCTACAGCATAACAGAGCCACCGGATCCCTTCACTGAAGAGGTCAAGCATCCAGGCCTGGACAATTCTCTTGGTGTGAGCCACACATGCACTCGCCCACTTTTGGAGAATATGGTGAAGGATGACTCATCTGACCATATCACTTTTTTCCACATTCTCTGTAACCAGTCCCTATGGTTTTTTACACCACCGAACTCTCAAATGTGAATTCATCTTTGTAATGAGGGGTTTATGCACTGCAACCCTACTGTAATATCCCTCGCTTTGAGGAGTTGGTCATAGCATGTGATGTTTTCAGTATGTTATTTAGAACTTTTTTTTTTTTTTTTTTTTTAATTTCAAAATAAAGTGAAAAGAAACTGCTACTTGTGGGGGACTGGTTCTTCATCTGACTGATGGACTGTCAGATGTAATCAGATCAGAAAGATGCAGACTTATCGAAACAGCTGTACGGCACCCTGCATTACATGAATATAGCCTAACGTATACAGCAGTGGTGGAGCAGTTTAGATCTATTACCTCATTAAAAGTAACGAATGAATGCAATGTCCAGGGTCTCAACTGCGAATTCTGAACCTACTCAGTGGTCGGGGCCACAGAGTCCTTTGAACTGTATCGTAAACCCAGGGCAAGACTACCACGGGAAACCTGCACTTTAAAGGCGGCTGTCTTTGCTCTTTGGCAGCACCTGAAGGCAGCACGGAGGGAGCGCAGCGTGTTGACGTCACAAACTTTCTTGCCTCTCTTTACGGGTCAGCAGAGGAAGCCGCGATCGGTCAGACACCGGGTCGCATCTGAGCAGCAGGTCTGCGGTGGGGAGCAGACACCCTTTGGCAAGCTCACCGGACGATCCTTGCTGCTTCCTGCAACGCCTCCTCAACTGCTTTGGTTTTCTTATTGTTGGCGTTCTCTATTTCGTTCTTCTGAGTCTTCTCCTCCCTGAGCACCAGGGGATGGGGGAATGATCAGCACAGACTACCCTGCACCGCCGCCGCCGCCTCCTCCTCCTCCTCTTCCTCCTGCTCCTCCTGCTCCTCCTTCGGTCGGTCTCCGTGTCCCCTGACAATCGTCGGAGCTCTGCCCAGGATGTGGGCCCCGCTGCCCGGCCAAGCTGCGGTGTTTGCGGCCCTCTTGGCGCTGAGCACCTGCTTGACAGGTAAGACCTGCTGCTCCCTGCTGTCATTCATCCACGGTCTGTTGTTGTAAAGCTGCAAAGGGCCTCCAGGACCATTTAATCCTTTGTAACAAGCACGGTACCCACTCCTCGGATGAAATTATGATGATGTGATTCTAATGTAGTCTGTTCCTTCAGCTCAGTGAGTGTATGATGGCCTTTTCATGCCTGATTGTATGTTTGCTATCTCTCTTGTTTTGAGTTCTGTAATTGTACAATATTTCAGTGGATCGTTTAATTTTTTTGCGTAGGTGATTAGGATGTGTCTAAATTTGTTGTAGGACGCAGAGCTGAAATAATTGGGCAGTAGATCAGTAGTCAGTTAACAGAAAATTATTATGATAATTGATACAATCTTTAGGATTGTTCAAGAAAAAAACAAACAAACAAAAAACGCAGTACCAGTTGTGAGGGTTTGCTGCTTTGGGTTTTGGACTGTTGGTCCAAATGAGCAGTGTGAAGACTTCATCTTGGGTTTTTGGACATTATAACAGACCAAACAATTAATCAGTTTATTGAGAAAAGAATTGGCATACTAATCAGAAATTTAGAAAAAAAAAGATCAATAGTTGCAGCCCTACTAGAATTATGTAATTATTTTTGAACAAAGGATGGAGGCTATAAAAAAATGCATATTGTGTAATCCATGTTCCCTTACAGTTAAGAACTGAGATGAGGAGAGATGCCTTTTTGCTTTTTTTTTTCTTCATTTTTGAGATCTAGTGTATTGGTACCCTCCAGTCTTAAAATGAGTGCGGAAAGGATTAGTCCATTAATTGATTATAGGTCAACAGAAAAAAAACAATTGATAATCATCCATTGAGTTTTTTCATCAACTTGATCTCATTCTCTGGTTCAATTTTCTCAAATGATTTATATCACTGTGAAATGAGAAACAAACATCTTTGGGTTTTGAACTGTTGGTCGTAAAAAAAAACACCTCATTTTAAAATTGCACTTTGTACTGTGGGAAATCTTACTGTACTTTATGACCTGTTATAGACTAAACAACGTATCACTTGATCAGAAAAATAATTGACACAATCAAAATCAGATTTATTCGTTCTGGCCATTGGTGACTCTCCAGCAATACAGATAATATACAGACAATGTAATTATCTTATAGTGACAGATTAATCTAAGACTGTAATTTAGCTTTTTAAAAAATGTTATCAATCAGCCAATTATTTTCTCGATTAATCAATTATTTGAGTAGTGTATAAAATGTTTAAATACTAAAACATATCTATTACAATTTTCATTAGCCCAAGGTGATGTCTACAAGTTGCTCGTTTTGTTTGATAATTTTCTGCTGATCGACTAATCAGTGAATCATTTCAGCTCTAGATTCATCTATATGGAAGTCATTATTAGTTTTATAGCCACGTTTACTCAATGATAAAATGCACATCATAAAACACAGTTGAAGATGACTGAGACTTGATAATGTCAGGATGAGCTGTATTATATTTACATTCAGCCCTGCTGCCGGCCTCTCTGTGCTGAATTTTGTGAATGTCTTTAAAGCTGTAGGCTAATAGTGTTTGCCCTAATGTTTATATCACAGCCAATAAGACTATAAGTATTATAGAGGACAGAAATATTAAAAGGCAGAATGCTACAGTCAGTTGTTTAGAGATATTTGAGTCCTAAAGACATCTAGGAATTTACTGGTGATTTTTAAATGCTTTTAGACATGCTTTTAAATCTGAGGCTGTATTGCTTGTCTGTTAGTGCAGTCGTGACCAGTCATATGCGCAGATTGGTGCCACGTTGGCTCGGGGCTTTTCCACCCAGTCGTACGTGAGTTGCTTCGTCTGGCCTGCGAGAGAGTACAATAGAAAAATCACATTAGGGAGTGAGGTGGGAAATGGATGATTCATTGCCAGAGAATTGGATGGAACAAGATGTTTTCAGGGTGTGTCAGTGGACATGCTGGTGGTGTCATAGCCTTACTTACCATAGCAGAGGTGTTGGCTGTGGTCTGGTTGTCCTCAGAAACACATTCCTGCTGTCAGAGCACAAGAGCTCTCTGTCACTGACCTGGAGGACCATTTAACATCACACAGTTTACTGTGACGTCCACACAAACCCCTTCATAATTTCAGTCAGCTTGTAAACAGCAGCACTAGAACATCACATCGTGATTTAAACACGCCTTCGCTTCTTTTGTTGTCTCTACAACAAAGCGAAGTGAGTGTACTCTCTGGAGGTCCCACCACAGCACGAAGACCATCACGTGACACAACTCTCCACTGAAACAAGGATTGTCACATTCTTCAATACAGGGTGACGCATCCAGATTATTAACTGACAGGCAAAGCTGAAATACAACCTCCCATCCCATGTGAAATTACACACAATAATACCACATATAAACAGAGCCAGACTAAAAAACATACTGCTGTTTCCATGGTCAAAAATGAACCTTTAAGCTTATCATAGTCTCTTTAAATTTTATTATTGAACCTAATTCACAAGTCAAGATGTAAAAGACTGTACACAACGAAGGGCATTTCAATTTTTTTTTAAATATGAAATGCAACATTTTTGATTCATGACAGGAAATTGTGTTGTAAAATCAAAGATAAAATCTAATAAACCAATGAAAAACAATGTAATAAAAGATATTTTCTATAAATAAAGGTTGTACAAATATAGGTATGGTTTAGAATATATATTAATATATATATTACCTGCCATCATATGGATTTATTTAATCGATAAATTGAGATTTACTTTGCAGGAGAACTTACCAAAGAGTTAATTTTAAAAAAGAACATAGCAAGTTTTACTGTATCAGTGGTCAGACAGAAACGTCCAGAGATAGAAAAAACTCCCAGATGATATATGATATTGAATAAAAGGCCGGTCTGATCCACTGATATCGGTCAGACGTGAGATTTCCCACCAGTGTGACTCAGTCCTCAGGACAGTGAGCCAGAGTCACGCACCTGTTGCAGTGTCTTATGGTGATCCGTCTCCCTGACAGCTGATCATCTGCGGTGTCCTGTCTTCTTACTTAGTGCAAGTTCTGCTCTTATCATGATGCATCACATTCACCTTGGAGAATTCTTTTCATCTGGCTGTCAGCCAAGATTTAGAATGTTACTGAATCGCTATGCTGTTCAGCTGTTCGATTCGATGTATGTAAGAATTCCAACAGCTGTCCGGTGCTCGTTCATTTATTGCAGTGATTTCCAAGCCTCTTGGTCTAGCAACCATTAGGTTGTTTTGGTCTTTTAAAAGCAGAGGTATTTGAGGACAGATTCATAGGAGCCTAACTGAAACCCTGTCAACTAGTATGAGATTTATGTATGTGCTCTGAACCTGCAGTAGAAAGGTCGGGCTACTTTTATGTGCCGAAGCTGTGAATATTTCATTCAGAAAACCTTATCTTTCAGACTTTTGCTTTGCAATGTGATGCAGATTTACTGTTGACGAGAACTCAGAGGAATTTTCACAGCTTTATGCTGCAGTGTTCATCTACACGACTGCCACAGTGAGCCAAGAAAGCCACACAGCCACTTATTTCTTCCTTGGATGGCACAAAGGTGCATTTATATTGTAATTTGTGCCGCCTTTACAGGCGGTCACCAAACACATGCAACTCAATCTCATTGAACAGTAAGAGGCAACATCTAGTGACGCGACCAGGTACCATAGCAAACTACAGTACATTTTCTGACAGTTAAACTGCACGTCCTCTTTTACTGTATTGTCGTTAACGTATTTTTAAAAATATTTTGGACTAGTATTATTCTATATTTTCCTTAGGTCAACAAATTGTATGAAATAACCCAAACCAACAATGTGTTAGTACATCTCTCAGTTCTTTCTGACCTTTGTGTCTCTCAGCCCCAAGTCCATCGGTTCCTAAAAAACACCTCACAAATATATAGTTTTATGTTTTAAAAGGCTCAGTCATTTCTTAAAACAGTTGGTCACTGTAGTTTTTAAATAAATGTTACCCAGACAGCAGGAAATTGTGCATTTGTTATAGACTATTTTCAGCACTGGATTAATCCACATCTGGTCCCCTTGTGAGTATTTGGGGCAGCAGCAGGTTGTTAGTATTTGGTGTAGGTGGGATCGAGTCAATTTACACTAAAGTATGGGTGTTCTAATGAAAGAACATGTCACCAGGTGCAATGGTTTGGCTCACTGTTTTTTAATAATTCTGTGGCAACCCTCTCTGTTTGGACAGTGGTCCTGTACCAACATCAGCGCATGTTGCGTGAATATTTTTACAAGAAATAGTTCCAAAAATAATCTGGCTAACTCTAATGAGGTACCCACAATCAACAGGTGGCCTGTGAAGGATATTGTGTCTATATTTTTCATCATGTAATGGCTATACTTACCATCAGGACAGTCTCTAAGATGAGTCTTGAACACTTGTCAAAGGAACCAGCTTTTTAAAAATTTTCAAGTGTTTAAGCCTTAATTTGGGGCAAAGTCACCAAACTTTTTAAGCAGTATTTACCAGATTTTACCGGTGATTCTATACATGCAGGTTTTATGTCCCGGTGACCATTGAAAGTGAAATTACGGCTCTCTCTCCATTCATTTAGATAGGGGTCTGGTCTTGTTAGACTGAAATAAATGCCCGGCTGCGTTGCCAAGATGGCTGCCGAGTGGCAAGACTTGCCCATAAGGACTTTGGTGCAACTCACAGTTTGAAAACCTCTGGCCTAAGTTAGCATAAAGACTGGAAGCAGGAGGAAACAGCTAGTCTTGTGTTCTCCAAAGTTTAAAAATATACCTTCCAACATCTCAAGAGCTCATTAATTAACATATGTATCTTGTTTCTTTAATTCGTAGACAAACAGAAATGTAAAAACATCACTTTAGGGGGGAGTTGCATACTAGAACTATTTCTTAGCAACCAATAGCCATGCATCTGTGTGGTTGCCAGGTTTGGCACCATAGTGGCTGTACAGAGATAAAAACCTGTGCTCATACAGCTGGAGACACTACACAGAACTGCTGGGCAGAGGGATATGCTGTTGTTTTTCAAAAAATAGTTCCAGAACCACCAATCCCTAAGACCACAATTATTGTTTGGGTGCGGATATAAAAAGGATACAACTTGCTCATTAGGGAGCTTTAGAGGTGTTGGGAGGTTTTCTGAAACTTTGACAGAGCCAGGCTAGCTTTTTCCTGCTGCTCCCAATGTTTATGCTAAGCTAGGTTAACCACATCCTGCCTCCTGCTCTGTGCTTAAAACACAGGCAGGAGATCGATATCCATTTCCTCATCTCACTCTTGGGAGGAAAGCGAATGAAGTGTATTTCCCATGGAGAACATTTCCTCTAATAAAACAGGAGGTTGATACACAGTAAAGCCTGGAGTTCTACACAACAGCTGCTCTGAACTTCACACACTGCTTAGTATGCACCTGGGGGGTGGATCAGTGTTATCAGCACACCTCTGCTGAACAGTGTGACTATCTCTCTCTCTTTTAGCTGTGATCCTCTCTCGCCCCGAGAGATCAGCTATAAGCCTGTGACTGACAATAATCCCAATGCTGGTCTGAACTCACAGAACATGGCTGTCAGTGCCAGGCTGTCCGTCTGTCTGTCCATATGTCCGTCCATATGTCCATCTAGTTTGGACAACATAGGGACATATGTCTATCCAAAAAAAAATGTGAACAGTGGTTACTTACAATATTATGGCAACAAATTGACATGAAATATCAGTAAAAATTAATCTAATTTATATATGTAATAAATCCAAATTTATTTGGCAGTGAAAATTTCTTTAGATTTACTAAATATGTGGCTAAAATTGGCTTTAGAATTACTAAACATTAGGCTAAAATGTATGTAGATTTACTAAATGTCCGGCCACAATTGATACAGGCAAGCCTAAAATACATTTTAATTGGTATCAAAGGAATTTAAATCTATTCGTAATTGAAAGAGAAAGCGGATGGTGGAAAAATGTCAGGGATTGAAAGGGTTTTTATACTGCATGTATACTAGGAGTGTAAAAATAGTTTTATTTGCAATCATGTAAATCTGTTGTTTTACATGATTGGCCAAATGAAAATGTAAGTTATTAAATCCAAGCATTATGCAACATTGTGAACAATCAGTAACAAGTCTCTGCCATCCAGCAAGGGTCCATTATCTTAAACAAGCTTAAGGTTGTGTACTTATGGAGACAGCCTTGAACAATCCAGATCTGAGAAAAGTTTCTGGAAGACTCCAAATATGGGCTTTTCCTTTTTGGGATAGGCTAAATCGTGTAGATTTTGATAGTGTGTACTGCGTGGTGCTGTGAAAAACTCCCTTCCTCAGCCTACTGAAACAAACAGATATGTTGTTAGATATAAACATCACATATATTCATTGTTTCGTTGATATTATGACTATACATTGTGACTATGGCAGTCATATTTTTTACTATATTTTAACCTAAAAAGACCTACAGATTCTCATGGACACAAAATACCTCACATTCTACCACAGTAATGATTGCTTGTTTACTTCTATGTATTTGCCTGGATTAGTCTCTATAAAGGGACTTGTGTATTCCTGGGTCTGACATCCACATGCCATGTCAGGTGAGTTAAGGAGAGGAAAAAGAGAACGTCCTTCATTTTTTTCAAAGTGGCATTAACTTACATCATGCTCTCTCCAGAGTTGATCTGGTGCTTCTTTTATGTCCTCCATCAAGCAATGTATGACAGTGTCTCTGGTGGTGTTAATGCTGGGGTTGCTTGGAATTTGAAATGGCACAAATAAACATAAAAGGTTCTATATGTAAATTTTCTTTGCCACCGAACGTGGTTTCTTTTCAGGAACGGGTGGTGGTGATGGTCGCTTGCCAGGAGATTCAGCTAGCCTTGTGTTTACAGTACAAGAGGTTCTAATATATAATGTATCCTTTTAGTAGAAAAACAAAAAAAACAACAACACTACAATGTCTTTGATTTGGGGAACAGACACAATACCAACTCTTACCAGTTTTATGTCCAAGTGGTTATAATGGAGCATGTGACAATCTTTAAAGTGCTGATGTGAGGTTAATAATGCGAACAGTAGCAGGAAATGAAATTTTTTTATGTGTAGCCATTTTTATGTGTTATTTGGTGCAAAACTGGAGAGCACTACAGGAGAAAAATCCTGTTATAATTGTAGTTGGATGATATGCACGCCACCTGTGTGGAGGTGCTAATGAGGTTTACAGACGGCCACTTTATCTCGGTACATGCATACTGTATTTCAGTATGCAAGCGCACTCTCACACAGACACAGAAGCACACACGTGCGAAAAGCCCCAGAATTCTGTGAGTACCGTATTTTTCCCCAAAATGGGAACAGATTGGGGTGAGAATTCCCAGGAAAAACTGAAATCTCAATACGTGGTATTCAGCTCTATCGTACAGTGTGCACACATGTTTGTAAGCTGGAAAGAAATTCATTTTATTCTTGTCATTCATGGTTTTCATTACCCTTTTGTTTTAATGTTTTAAATGTATAGCCCTTTAAACTGCATTTGTATGAAATTATGCCATGTGCAATACGCCATGAATTATGTGTAGTCAGGTCAACGGTCAGGGCCTCACAACCACCCACCATGCGACACCACTGGATCTCTGCAATTGCCTCTGTTGGGGGATCAGCTGTGTCAGTGTCAAGGCCGTGAGAACACACAGCATGCCCACTACCTGGCATTTTCATCTCAGTTAATGTCACAGCCACTTACTGATGGGAGCTGGTCCACTTCTGCTGAATGTCACTTCACCACAGCACAGCAGAGAAATAGGAAAAGCTCTGGATGATACATTTGTATTCAGGTGACCCCACACAGATTGGTTTGTCTGGAGCACTGCAACAAGACAGGTTTGAAATTAGGCATTGTAATGTTTAAACACTTAAAAGGTTAAGTAGCTGGCAGAGTACTGTAACTAGGATGATTCATTAAAATACATTTCATCATAACCATCCACTGACATTCAGTGGCCTGTTATTTGAAAAGATGAAGAGTAACTCAGATACGTTCCTGTAATGATCAGAGTGGTTTGACAGAAGCTTCAGTAAGGCTTTCTATTTCAGCATTTGAATTTACTTGCAGCCATCTATTTTAAGATCACTTCTTTTGAACCTCAACTTGAAGCCATTGATGGATGCAGCTACTGAATTTCACAAAATGTGAATCAGGAATAGAGAGCTGTGTTATTTGAATTTCTTGTACAATATTTGCATCTCTCTTTGTCTCATCCTGACCTAGTGGAAGGCAGAGACATTTTCTTAAGGTGACGCAGACCCCTTTCAACCCAGCCAACAGTCTTAATGTCACAGGTTGGAGATTTTTCACCTTGCTGAAGGGCATCAGAAAAAAATAAGCTTGTAATGGCCAAACAGACAAAAAGAGAACAAATCTGAAAAAAAAGAAAGTGTTCTTTTCTGGTCTGAATTTCAAAAAAAAAAAATAATACAATTCTAACAGAATTTATTCAGTGATTCAGATATATCTGGTTTTATGATCACTGATGGCTCTTTCCACCAGTTGGAAAAACAGTCAAGCCAATCAGAGCGGGATGGTAGACGGGACAGGACCAAAGCACTGAGTGTGCAGGAACTGAAATGACTCAGCAAGTTATGAAATAACATGAATGAAGCGTAACATCCAGCGGGAGTTATTGATAATGTTAGCAAGCTAATTCAACTAATTTCTACTGTTTTAGTGGAAAGTAGTTAGCCTAGATTGCTGGTTTTCTAACAGAAAGTACAGTACAGACCTAAGAGCGTGGAGGCTCCTCCCTAATGTTGAAGGTGGCAACTTTCATATTGTACATTTGATCCATTGTTAACATAAACATATCGACTAGTGCAGCTTTAGGCTCTAGAAAGAAACCTTTTAAAAAATAATATCCTGTGAAGATGTTTAAATTTCAGTTTAGACTGATGTATCATTCCAATATTCTTTTTTAATGTTAATGTAAATGTATTGGATGTTTATAAACCACCATTCCTTACAGGCCAAATGGAAGAGGTCAAATATGAGTTGAGACATGGAATATGTGCAACAGTATTGGTCGTAAAAAGCTTTGATCTGCGAAACCCTATCTAAAGCCTTCAAGGAGATGTAATTCAGTTTAATCAGGGTAATTCATCTAACTCACTTGGGATTAAGTCAGAGAAAAAAGAGAGAATGAACGTTTCATCTTCTCTGACCAAACACAGGATAAGAGTTTGCTAGGAAACTGTGACTTTAGAAGAAAGTGTATTTGACAGTGTGATAATGTCACTAGTGTTCTAGTGATATAAGCCTAATAATACATGCTCCGATGTACTTTACAACCTTTTTCAAAATAGCCTAGATAAAGCTACGTTACCGACAGTTTTATCTGAATGTGGAAGTATTCAAAGCAGTGCAGCTGAAAGAGTGATGAATTCATTGGAGAGTTTTACAGTACAGGGTGTTCTGTTATGTAGGTTGTATTTGCAACACAAAACAGTACAAAATCGTCTATTTAGGTTATTTAAGTGCTTGCACTAGATTTGTTCCTATGTGAACATGTCAGACTGAATAATGAAGTTAAAGTGAAATTATATTGATTATTGTATCAAAACTAGTATCAACATACCTTCTTTTCACCCAAATTATATTAGTGTTTTCTCATGGTGGAGATATTTGCAAATGTTACTCCCTTCTATTTCAATTTCTTAAATGTTGAGTTCAGGTCGGTACTTCCACGTCTGCAGTAAATGGATGCAAAGTATTCTTTCATTATGCTCACTGAGCTGTTTTCTAAGTCTTTAGACATCTATATGTTTCAGCTCTTTCTTGTCTTTGAATTTGGTTGTGGAACTGAACTGACTGAGTGCAGTCAGATGCACTTCATCTCAGACCCACAGGGTCGGAGAGCTGAGAGAAACGGGAGCAGGTTATCCCAGTGCATTCTGCTCTCCACCATCCAGTTGTAAAGCTTTGCATAGATTAGCCGCTGCTGTTGTAGTCTCCAAGGTTAGGCCATTGTGTATATGTATGAGGGGTACAGTTTGATAGCTGCTTCAGCCATGGCGTTACTGATAGTGCAGCAAGGACCATCACATAAACAGGTGCACCCACATTAGTGTATTAAGTAAGTAGTAGTAAGTCTTAAAAAGAAAATGCAAAAATGTATGTGCTTTTTTTGAAAATATGTCAAACTCTAAAAAATTAGTCTGTCAATATCTGTGTATGATGGGGAGCTTTGCACTCTGCAAATGAAATGTTGCTTGGGTAGCATATTATGCTGCAGCGAAGAGTTAAAGTCTTCTGAAATTACATAGAAATTTGCACTTTACCTGTTTTCAGTATTTAGAATTGCAGTTAGCATTGACAGTCTGAAAGGAACATATTAATAATAGCCATCTTTTACATGCATTTGTCATCCTTGCCTTTTTCTACTCAATACACCAGCCTCAGACAATCCTTCCATCCTTGACTTGTGAATTCATGCAGTGACTCACCCCTTGATGATGTCACACCTCCTCAGTTGCCATGGAAGTCGTCATGGCAACCAGTGTCCAGGTTCCAGTAGCAGAGACAGGAGCGATTCTAACAAGGAAGCCGAAGGGGTTAATATTGATAGTTGGGTCTAATTATTTCCCCCGTGACATCTGGAGCACTTCCAGAGGGTCTGCAGGATGATGAGTCCAGCTGTATTTTGCTCTTCCGACTGGTGTTGTGCTCAGATGGCTTCTGTCAACCAAGAAAACACTATGAGAATTGTTTTCTTGGTTAAAAGGATGCAGTATCACACTGAAACAACAAGTGCAATAGATACTTTCTGTGGGGGAGAATATACAGCAATGCTCGACTTCTCAGTGAGAGTGTTGTAGGGGTGTAATGGAGGATAAATCCAATTAACCCCTTTAATCCCTTCACCCTTTAAAATTGATATCTTCTCTTCAAAGAAATCTTTTGTGATTTAATTAACTGTATACATCAAAGTATTAAAGTGATGTAACAAGGATGAGAAGATTATAATGTATGATGTACACTCACAGAGCACTTTATTAGGAACACCTGTACACCTGATTATTCAGGCAAATATCCGATCAGCCAACATGTGGCAATAGAGCAATGCATAAAATCCTGCAGATACAGGTCAGGAGCTACAGTTAATGGTCATGTCAAACAACAGAATGGGGGGAAATTTTGATGTCAGTGTCTTTGATTGCGTTATGATTTTTGGTGCTGGTTTGAGTATTTCTGAAACTGCTAATCTCCTGGGATTTTCTTGCACAACAGTCTCTAGAGGTTTCACTCAGAATGGTAATGGTATAAATACGATAGCAGAAATATAAAACGGACAATTTGTGGTTTTAGGGGGCGTTAAAAGTTGGCACTTAATGTTAATAAGTGAGCTTTAGAGGTGTTAGTAAGTGTATTTTGTTCAATTTAGGCTGAGCCAGGCTAGCTTTTCCCCCCTGATTCCAGCATTTATGCTAAACTAGCCTAGCCACATCCTGACTCCACCTGTGTACTGTACTGTAGAAGGCGAACAAGCACATTTCCCAAAATGTTGAACTATACCTGTAAGGGAATATACAGAAGTTGCATGTTGGATATCCATGGGCAGGCAAAAAGCTGTCTCCACATATGTCTTTGTCTTAACTGTGGATACTTTTAATGCTGTAGTGCTCTATGACCTGATGCAAAAGTTGGGAGTAAACCATATACTGTCTTCATATACTGTTAGTTTGAGCCTTTTTTTTTTTTTTTTTAACATTCTCCCTCCATAAAGGTGTGTTTATACTGTAACCCGCCTGATAAGTTGTCTTAGCTCTTTATTCACCTGCTAACCCATAAACCCCCCAGGAATATCCTTTCCCACCCATACATTGTCATATATAACACCACACAAGCAGTGTTGGCCTGCCCCCACAACAAAACAATATCACAGCAGCAGACCAGAACAGTTCAGGCTTCCCACTCTCATCTGCTCTCAAGTTACAGGGACATTTTCCAGGCTGGCATTTTCCTTGAAACACCTTGTAATAAAGTTTAGCTATCATCTCCGACCTTCAGGTACACCAGTTTTGCTCAGTTTTGAGTAGTCTGCTTTGACTTTGATGTCCTTCAATAACAGGATTTCCAGTTTTGATTTTGTAGTTTATTGTACATGTATGGACAGGAAACAGTTCCCTGCTCCTGTTGCGTTGACGTTTTTAATAAAGCTATCATTAATTGCTTCGTTAGAGATAATGCTACATTAATTGTTTCTGTTTCTGAAGATAAATCAGTTCTTATCAAAGCAACATACATTTAACACAAACTGTGCTCCATTGAAATAACTTCTGAAAGCTGAAAAATAAATGGAATCAAGTGTTTTTTCTGCATCAGCATGACTGTAATGGCAGTATATTAACGACTGAGCCCTTATACATGGAAACCAACAGTTGAAACTGAAAGTCAAAAGAAAAAAAGTGGATCCAAGTAAAAAAATTAACGCCTCTGTTGTGATAGTCCATGTTCTTTATACTTATCCACATTGTATAGGAATTATGGCTATCTTGTTTGAAGACATTAAACTATCTTCAGTGATTTTTAGCTTAGATGCTGGGAAAGCGTTTGATAGAATAAATAAGTTATCTGTGGGACATATGCTTGAGAAAATGGGATTTCATTCAGATTTTGTTAATAGGGTTAAAGTAATGTACTTTAGACCACTGTCAAAGCTTTGAGTAAATGGGCATATTTTTGAAAAATTTAAATTGAAAAGGGGGAGAAGACAAGGGTGCCCGCTATCCCCATCATTATTTGCAACTAGCATAGAGCTGCTAGCAGAAATGATAAGTGAGAATCCTAGAATGTATGGAATATCAGATAGAGGAGGATCACATAATAATAATATCTCTGTACACGGATGATGACATTCTGTATATTAGTGACCCTCTAACCTCTATCCCAGCCCATTTGAATTGTTAGAAGGATTTTGGGACAGTATCAGGTTATAAAATGAATGAATCCAAACTGAATGCTGGTGGGTAAATGGCCGTTTCAAATGGTTAAAGAGGTTTCATTTAATTGGTCAACACAATGATTTCGGTATCTAGGCATTATGATTACCCCAAAAACATCACGGTTGTACAAAGCTTATTATGGTAGATTAATTGCTCAAATTAGATCAGATTTGTCACGATGGGAAATTCTCCCACTCTCATTATTTGGTAGAATTGAAATGGTTAGGATGAATATACTTCTATGGCAGAAGAGGAAACTGCTAGTTTACCCAGTTTACAATTTCACTTGAAATTTTAAAATCATTTAAACAATTACAAGATAAATTTGGCTTATGCTTCAAAGATTTATACAGATTTTTACAATTGAGAAATTATTTAATGTCATACAGGGAACGGAACATCCTTAAGTGACCACCCACTCCCATAGAATTTTTTTTCTAAAAATTATTATGAAACATAAGAGTAGTACAAAAATTGTGTCACAAATATATAAATGTTTAAAATCACACATGTCAGGGAATAATCTGGATATCAAAGAAAAGTGGGAGCTGGAGATGAATGTTATTATCAAAGATGAAACATGTGGTGAAGTGTGTGAAGGGAAACATAAAGTAACTAATAGCCCACTATGGAAAGAATTCAACTGGAAATTAAGGATGAGGTATGTTAGAACTCCTTTCATTGTATCAAAATATAATAGAAGTAAAATAAATTTTTGCAGGAGGGACTGTAAACAAGTAGGAGATCACACACGTTTTTTTGGGATTGTCCAAAATTGAAAAATTACTAGGAAGGGATTCATAGAAATCCTTACCGTTTTGAACATTGATTCACCACTAGAGCCATTGTATTATAGGAACAATCCCTGGGGGAACTAGGGAAAAGAGAGAAACTTACTTGCTACAAAAAATTTTATGAAATTTGTATGTATTTTTCGTTTTTAAAAATGTAATAAAAAGATTTTGGGTTGTTGTATTGAAAATGAAAATTATGAAAATAAAAAATCGGACTCATGTTATTTCAAAATGTGTCTTTTTCCACAGGATCTCATCTTTGCCCCCGGAGTTTAGACTGTGCCCGGGCAAGACGACACTTCTGCCAGCCAGGAAGCTCACATTGTGGCCCATGCCTGCGCCCTCTGGTGGAGAACTCCCATGGCCAATGTGTGATCAAGAGGAGGCATGCTCCTCATTCTGCACAGTTCATTAGAGGTAGGTGGTAGGTCCTCACCATGACTAGATATGCGGTACCAGTTCAACTTTTCCAGAGTTACACAACAACATGGATATACTGCTTCAAAACAATTATCCCATTTAGAAAATGTAATGGTAATCAGCCTGTTAGATTTTTCATATCATCAATCTGATTTCACAGGTTGTTTGTAAAATTTTCAGAATCAGCTTTGCTGACCAATGGTTTCGCACTCAGGGAATTTGACTTTGGGTTTGAGTGGCTATGAATGTGTGTAAAATCAGTGGAGGTGCCCCTTAATTATGGCCAAAAGCACAGACAAGTGCGTAATTTGTAGCCAAAGCACCTGGGAAATAAATACAAGAAGTATTCATGTGACTAGAGAGCACAAATGGAACAACAACCATATGAAGAGTCAGCAGAGTGCCTCTGAATATTGGGTGTGATTGCAGTATGCCAAGTAATTGATCAGTGTTCCTACCCCTCTGTGTGCTTCCTCTAAACGAGTCATGTATTTTACCAAATTTCAGAGACTTCAGAGACTCTCAGTGGGTGTATTGGTAGCTTCCAGCTTCCATTTAACTTGGTCAGTAGTGTGAGTCATGGCCAATTTCCAAAGCTTTGTGAATTTCTGCCTTCGTTTCCTGCTCTTCCAGTGCTGTTGAGAAGTGAAAATAGGCCACTGAAGGTGCTGTGTATCAGGGCGAAGTGCTGCTTTGTCTAAATCACAGGGAATATTTCCACGAAAAATTAAGCAAGAGGGAATCACCCCAGAGGGAATGACTGAAAAAAAGAATTTTACTATGAGGAACTAAGATAAAGCTGTAAACATCACATTTTGTCCAGTCATCATATCCTTAATTCATGTTGTATGATAGATATAATACTACACTGGTTCTCTATGTAGTCCCGCTGACAGTGATTAGGGAATAGCATAAATTAGTTCCCAGGAAGTTACATTTAAAAATAATAAGAGAAGAACTGACCGACTGAAATTACTGAAAATAACTTACTTTCAACTTAGAAATGAAAGACAAAAAAGGCTAACTGAGAGAATGTTCAACTAGCTGTAGCCATTACCACGTTTCTTTACCTAATCTCAGTTGATTAGGGCGAATGTTGTGTCTGCGAAAAACTGAAGTCCAGAAGTTTCAAGGGTCAGATAGTGCCGTTGGTGACCAGAAAAGCCTTTGTGTTCCTCTGACTAAGATTTCGACTCCTCTGCTGCTTGTTTTCATCTCTCGCATCAGGGTTAAAACTTGGTTTTAGGGTTCAGGGTGGAATTAGGATATGTTAGGTTTCGGGTTAGTTTTGATGGTTGAGGTTACGGTAAGGGGCTAGGGAATGCATTATGCCAGTGAGTGTCCTCACAAAGATAGAAGCACAAGTGTGTGTGTGTGTGTGTGTGTGTGTGTGTGTGTGTGTGTGTGTGTGTGTGTGTGTGTGTGTGTGTGTGTGTGTGTGTGTGTGTGTGTGTGTGGGCCCATGTCGTTCTTAGAGTCCTGTATTTTAGGTCAGTTTACAGTGCCATAGTTTTAAAGGTGTGAGAAATAAGGACTTTGTGGCAGAAATCTCATAGGATTTAGGTTTGTTAGTTGAATTTTCTTTACAATTTTGTGAAAGCCAATTAAGTTTTTCATAAGTTAATAAACTACATCTTCACCTGAATTGCTAAGACAATTTGAATATAATCTACACAGATTTAAGTAGCTATAGTGTAATTCATTTATAGTGTAAACAACATAAAAGTATTGTTTTGGTATCAGTAGTGAAACTCAGATATCATATTGGCACAAGTATCAAAAAATTTCAAAATATACCTAGCCCTAACTAATCTTTTGACTTATCAGAGTACAAAAAGCACAGGTGTAAGTAACATTAATGATCGCACAGTTCCATTAGACAGATACATTCATTTTTTGGCTACTTGGGGTAATGAGTACCAAGATTATCATTTAACAGGAATCATGTTTGTTTCCATCTGATGACTGGAAATCCATTATTCATTATTTTATGTTCACCAGCTGGTCTCCAACTTTGTCTGTCAGCTGTTTGGTGTGGAGAAGGTAGTGGACAGTGGGTTTTTCACAGATTTTTGATGAAAACAGCTGCTGCTGCTGTTGGAAAACAGGTTGATCAGGGTGCAGTGTGATGGGGGCACAGGTATTTCTACCTGCTAGACATTCCTCCCTGACACTCCTCCGATGGTGCCATTGGGACAGCTGCAGGGTCGTCAGCTGGGAGCCACCCTTCACTAACATTTTGTTTTAATCCTAATCCTGGAAAATCTCAAACCTAGTTGAGCAGCGGTAGCAACATCTCCCTACCGCTCTCTGCAGCTGACCCTAGGATCCATGATTCCCCCACGCCTTGCCCTTCCTTCTGCCAAAGCCAGAAGCTACCTTGCTCTGCTTTCTTAGCCAGGTCCTTAAGGACTTTCTTGAGCCTGGAGCCAGTAATTCCAAGAGACTTCAGGAACAGCTGAGTGGATGTTCCGATGAAGCCTCTGCCGTGGGTCAGTTCTTCCTCGCAACCAGAGGGAATGTGTTCTGGGAGTCAGACAGTCGGCTAGGTACAAGAAGGGAAAACAGTGCACATTTTCACACAGACTCTCCAGGAAGCCGTTCATAGTCTTACCCACAGTTTGTCATGTGAAAAGTCCCACAAATAGTTGTGTAACAAATGAAAAAAGTGAAGTAGAGAGAGAAGTTCGGTCCTTTGTTCATGCCTCACCTCTGCACTAATGAACTGCATGAAATGGGTGTGAATCTGGGATTGTTGGTTTCGGAAAGTTACAGAAATGGTCGGGTACAGACCCCCTTATGCAATGTCGGAAGGGTGTTGGTTTATGAAGCTATATGAAGCTCTCTAACAGCATCTCTGTTAAGCGAGCTTAACACAGATGTTGTTTGTGGAAAGAAATGTTCCTGTTCGCCTCCATTGTTCATAGGTGGAGGCAGAAATCTCAGAGACGTAATGTATATCTAAAAACCTAACAAACTAAACCAAAACTATCTACATGCCTAGATACCACTAATGGTAAGGGAGAAAGTACGGTGTCTGTAATTTGGGTGAACTGACCCTTTATATAAAAAAAAGGTAGACTTTAAAAAAAAAAAAAACATGTTTTCCATCCATTACCAGTAAAAGCATGATGTTGTATTCAGGCTGAATGTCCAACATACTGATGATAGTATTTGAGGCAGCATACAGACAATATATTGGCTTTCTTTCCCTTCCCAGCTCCTCGTCCTCTCTCTCCTCCCTGTTGCTGCAGTGACGCTTTTCATTCACGATTCTGAGGAGGATCCCTTCCGCCAACCCCCTTGTGCCCGTCTCTCTATTTTTCTTCTCTCTCTGTTTTTTCCCTGTCCTTATTGCCGTTCGCCCCCACCCTGAGCAGCTGGGCATGACAGTCGAGCACTAAGCCATCCACCCACACACAGTAACGCGCACACACAGGGTGCACCGCATCTTTTTGCCCACTCACACCAAATGGTACTATGATATATAAAAATACACAGGCGAAAAAAATTTGACACATCTACGTCTCCATCCAGCCTCTACTCACAAATACACACATATTCATCCTCCCACACTACATACCACAGGCAGCGTGACAATGCTCTGCAGTGCAGCACAGGATCACAGGAAGTGGATGGGCATGACTAGTGGTTCACTCATCAAGAATCAAGACTGCAGGATTTTGTTTTGCTTTGCTTTGCTTTGCTTTGCTTTGCTTTGCTTTTGTGCCAAATGGGGCAGTGTTATCTTTTTCTTTTTCAATCCATTGACTTGACCCTCCACAGTATTCCCTAATGGGTAGGACAAGTGACTCTAGCTTCCAGCAGCAGTACAGTGGGGCTGATATCAGCTCATCTGCATGGCTCAGATGATTTTTTTTAAGAAGAAAAAGCATTCTGAATGCCAGTCTCACACATTTTAAGCAGTTCGTCTGGGTTGACCTCAGAGCTGCCTGGAGTTAGACTTAAGTCACAAAAATGAAGGCATGAGAGTTTGCTTGACTTTCAGCAAAAACTGTCTAGTGTCAGGGTTTGACCTGGTAAAGTTGAGCAATGCAAATACGTTAGACAGCTTCAGGCAGGCCTTGCATAGCCACACAGCTTGAATATTTAATTATTCAATCTATGCATTGAAAGGACTTGGTGTCAGTTATGTAAAAACACAATTTACAGTTTTGACAGTAAAATGCTCGAATTCAGTGTCATTTTAATGGCCTGGATGCACAGAACTGAAAGACCTGCATCTTGACTCGCAGTTTTCTTATAAAGACTCCAGATTTGATTTTATACTTACTTTAACATAAACTTGGCTTGCACTTGCCCCAAAGGATGTAAAAATGGCTCAGGTTGGCCCGCTGGTCAACTTTTCTGTTGATAATGTCCTCTGTGGTTCTGGTCTGAGAAAATTACCCTGATGAGATCATCGCCTCTGACCTTTTAACAGAAAGTCTGTGTTGCAAACTCAGGGTGTGGAGAAAAACATGGGCGTTTTCTCAGGCATGCACATTCTAACAAAAGATGCTACTGACTTGCATTATGGGAAAAAGAGGACATTTTTGGAGTCTGACCCGCACTACAGTTAGGATATCTCGGATCAACTCTGCTTGGATTTGACCATTCTTTTTTAAATCTGTCTCTTGTGACTCCTCCAACTTTATGGAAGTGCATTACTAAACCACTGGAATGCTTCTTAAAGTTACTATTTTACACTAAATACTAGACTAGATTTTGACAAACATAGGTTTTTTCAGGCTGATATCAGTACCAGTTTTTTGTGGATTCATATGTCTCTCACGAGTCTCCTTTACCTTTGTGGAAGTGCTATACTAAACCACTGGAGTACCCCTTTAAATAATGATGGTGTCTGGTGGCTGGTTCATAACTTTAGTAGATGCTGGTCTACTATGAGTGACCTCATTCACTGCCTTCACCAGCTTTAGCTGGGCTGGTTTTGAACAGGATTCCAGCAACTCTAAAGCTAAATGTTACAGTAAGTGTGTCGTTAAGTCTGACAATTTTATGTAGGAGATTTACATGACATTCAGTGCATAAACATGCTGTTGATGTAGTAGTAACAATTTTTACATTTTTTTATTTCCATATGAAGTTAATAGGTGATAGAAAATGATACAGCTTGTGCAGCTTCACTCGCCTATAATTTTTCCAAAATATATAGAGCTACATTGGCTGTGATTGACTTAGTGTTTCATGAGAGGCAGTGATGGATTCTGGTTTTGTGTTCCTCCAGGTAAGATGAGCACTTACCCTGAGCTGGATGAGGAGATCAACTTCCTGTCTGCCATCATCAGTGAACAGAGAACTAAGTCCAGGCTGCCAGGTAGTGGATACGCTACTGTTTTACCCAAATTTGTATTTACCACTACATCCCTGCTGATGTAATGGTTCAAAACTTTTCATTCCTTATCTCAGCTCCACCCTCCCAGGATGTTTCTAAACCCAAATCCAAGCAGCTCAGTCAGCCCAGCAACACCCAAAGAGCATCTATCACAGAGCAGCCCACGAGCCAGAGTGTCCCGTTCACAAGAATGGATCCACCCACCAACACCACAAACCACACTCCGACTTTGCTCGGCAATCCCATCATCCTCCCCTACTCCTCTAATGACCACGTCTTCATCAGTAAGTCTTTTCTGTTTTAACTACGACCTCATTTCTTTCTGGAGTTATATTACTTGAGCTTAAAGAAGAACCGTAACTGTTGTTCTGACCTGAGTGCTGTTGCAGGGGAGATTTGGTTTGATAGCCATATTTACAGGTAACACATTTATTAAAAACACAAAAATTCATTCCAATGGCAGCAATGTTCAGGAAGTTTCCATGATTATTTGGTGGTGTAAACTTTGGCTGAAACAGCTTTAGAGACTGCTTAAGTTCAGTTCACTTCACATCTTTAATGTCCTGTGAGATTACTTTTTTTGGGGCAAGGCAGCATAAAATCTAAACCATGAAGTGAGATACTAAGACAAGTGAAGGAAAAGTACTTGGACTATACAAGCAATACAGAATACAACAGAAAAACTGCAGAACTGAAGTGCCAGATCTGAAACAGTCCTGAAGTAAAGCCACCCTGTGGTTTACCTGAAGAGACCCTAATAGAGCAGCAGCATGATGTGCAACAAAACATTCTCCAGCCACCTGGGTTATAGACAGACAGAAGATCATCAGTTTCTCACTAGTTTACTATCTAGTAAAGTAATTGTCATCTAATAGCATAAACAGTATCTTTTACATAGGCTACTGATTTCCTAAAATATTTTCTCCTGCAGTGTATATGCAGTACTGCTTGGCCAGAGCTTATACTGAGCTTGCTTGGAAGCATTCAGATCCACTATGGTATTAAACTTATTGAAACACAGACCTAGGGGTATGTTTTCAATCTAGGTCTCAGGTTGAGTGTTGATTCCTAAGAACCGAATTGGATCTCTGAAGGCCTCTAGTGCTAAGCTGTGCAGGAAACCAAGAAGCATTTTCTGGTGTATTAAAACTAAAGAGCCAAAATGATCCAGATTTGCTGTTATAGATTCAGCCCTCTGTGATTTTCCAGCTAAAAATCTCACCAAAAAAGTTGCAGCTCACCGCTGATCTTACTCCCCACCTTGACAATGCTGTCCAGTTGATTCCTGTTTCACACACTTATATTCCTATACCAAGAAATCAGTGAGATAGTCAGGCCTGACTAGATTATAAACAGAGGAATTTTAGGTCTTGATTGCATAAAGTCTGAATGTTCACTGGGACAACAGCCAGTCGTGGAAGAAGTATTCAGATCATATCCTTAAGTAAAAGTACCAATACAGCAATGTAAAAATACTCCATTACAAGTACAAGTCCTACATGAAAAATCCTACTGAAGTAAAAGTAGTTCAAGTATTAAAGTAAAAGTACTGTTTGGTCCCTCTAACTGAAAAATCACTGTTTGGTGGAGCTGTTAACAACTCGTGGACATCTGAAATGTGACCCCCGACCACACACTGCTGTGTGTAAGACGTCAGAAGCCAAAAAGGCTGGAAACCAATGGTTTAGTATTGTATTCTAAAAGCTTGTTATACTATCCACTATATAAAATCTTCATCTTAAAAGTAACTAGTAACTGAAACTATCAAATAAATGTTGAGTGGAGTGTAGTAGAAAGTACAATATTTTCCTCTGAAATGTGGTGGAGTGGAAGTATAAAGTAGCATAAAATTGAAATATTGATGCAAAGTACAAGTATTTCAAATGTGAACTTAAGTACAGTACTTGAGTAAATGTCCTTAGTTACTTTCCACCACTGACAACAACATATTTACTCTAACAATGAGTCTCAAGATGTCAGCAGTACAACACACAATATCATGTCCTGTATAGTATATATCAAGTATCTAACTGCAGTGGAAAGCAGTCCCGCCATTACAAGGGAGGAAGGTTTCTATAAGTATACTTTTCATAACTGTATCTTTGAGGTGGGGAAAAAACAGTGACATCTATGTAGAATCATTTGATTCTGTTTCTCAGCATATCCTCTTACCATTTTTACATTCAGTCAAATCACCGTAACAATGGCATTTGAATGTCAGACTTTACCATTTAGCTCTGATAGATGCATGGTGGGGTTGTAGCTTCAGTCCATACAATCAGTGTGAAAACACACAGGTGCACACAGATACACAAGGACACACAACCAAAGCCCCAGAAACTACCAGGATCTCGTTTGCTGGTAATCAACCCGAGGCAGGAGCCAGGCATCAACTTAAACTGTCCCCTTTTTTGACCATGGAAATAAAAATTATGGAAAAAGTGAATCTTTAGAACAACGGCCATCTTATCTGAACTTCAGACTCCAAAGCATTTAGATCAGTTAAGTAAAATGACCTCCTTTGTCAGACCAAATATTAGAACTGCATGCTCTGCAATCTTGGGACTAACCTCGAATTTACTATGGGGTTGTTCAGAACAGTACTTGTATGTTATTGTCAGTTAGTTCTGCCACACTCCATCACTGTCATCAATGCTGTTTTCACTGCTGGTACTGCAGCGTCATGACGAACACACAAACACACACTGAGTTATTTTCATCAGCTCTACACTCTGCTTTAACCATATCTCCAGAGCAGTCAGGAATCATGTCTTCCTCTGACAAGTACAGATCGGCACAGGGTTTTCTCCCCTTGACTGTCTGTATGTATTTCTTCTCAGTCGTGAGTAGCATCTTCATCGTGGCAGGTTCGCTGGCTTTGATAGCGGCAGGGGCCTGTTGGGTCAGGTAAGATATTTGTTCCTCTCTTTCTATACTATTGTATTAGACTCAGACTCCAAATGTCATCTCTTTCCCTTTCAAGATTTGACAATATGGCCTGAATATGTTTTATTTTTTTCAACTTCAAATTAGGGCTGCACCAAAAGATTATTAATTGTTATGGTCTACTAAGTGTTAGAAAAAGGACTGTTGTAATTTCCCAGAGCCAAAGGAGATGTCTTCACGTTGCTCGTTTTTCCTGACCAGCAGTCTAAAACCCAAAGATATTCAGATATATATCATAGAAGACTAAGAAAACTGGTAAATATTCACATTTGAGAGGCAACTTGCTTAGAAAAATGAAAGATTAATCAATCAATTAATTAATCAAATAATTAATTAACCAGCCGTCTCAGCTTTACTTCAATTAAGAAGATGCTGTTATTTATATAAGCTATCAAAAACCTGTATTGGTTAGAATCCAGTTCTTTATCATTTATTGTCATACCATAATTTAAATGGGTGCGATACCAAATGATACCAAACGATACCAAATTCAAAATATATATTCTTAGTGTGGAAATCTGTTTTGTTTTTGAAAGCAAATTTGTGTCTTTAAATTTCGAGAATGATACAGAGAGATTTTACTGTGCACAGTTTTAAAATGTCCTGATTTTGCATCCACTAGTTGTAATATTACAAAGACACAGAAACACATAGCAGTCAGTTCCAAATGCATCAGAAATCAAGTCCTGTATCTCTCTTGTGTTCAGACAAATTTGCCAGTGTCAATTAATTTTTTGCTTACAGACTGCAGAAAGGCGTGTGTCTAACTCAGAAGCTGGACTCCCCTGCATATGGACTGATCAGAGCCCAAAGCTTTGAAAATTTGGTGAGCAGAAAATCTCTGTATGGGTACAAGGAAAGAGACTTACACAAAGTACATGGACATGGGGGGAAAAACTTGGTAAAAAAAACTTTTCTAGATTCCTATACAAATCATGTATGTTGAATTTTTATCCAAATGTTAATGTCAATGTTAATTTTCCAAGCCCTGATATCTTTAATTGTACCTGTAGAGGAAACAATTGCCAACAGGTGTGAAAAGCGGCACTAATCAATATTTTAAATAAGAACAATGGATCAAATGTTTAATGTGAAAGGGGTCACTTGTAGTGACAAACCCACAGGAAATTATAACCCAACTGTGGTTCTGTTCACCTTTACTTTGCGTTTAATCTCTTTTAGCTTATTGTTTCTTTGTTTTATGGACCAGCAGCAGGCAGCGGTTTTCAACAAATAGGAAAAGCTCTGATAAATCTACTGTCCACCACCTGCCCAGCAGCAAACAGCAGACAGACAAAGCTAGAGACCAGCTGGTGAACATAGTGGAGCATTTAGCAGGTGAAGAGCAGATGGTTTTTTTTTTTCAGGAGGTGGTGGAGACTAAAACTGAACTAAGAGGAGAATATTGGACTTGCATTCATCAGATTGACAAGAACAAAACTCCAAATGAATGTTAATGTTGCTCTGTGTCTAGTGGATGCGTAAATAAGCAACTGTTCCCCACAACAATTTTATATGGTGATCTTGTTTAGCTGCCCCTAATTGGCCAAATAAATTAACTAAAGCAGCTATGTTGGGTAACTTCATAATGCTAATCAGCATACACTATTAGGGTCAGGCCACTACAAAAAAAATGCATATTTCTCACAGTTATAGTAATATGTTTAGTATCTGATTATATCATATACCACTAGTTCTATGTTTTTCCATTAACCAAACAACAACTTATTATGAGGAAAATGTTGTGTTGTGAAATTATTAGCGGCACTACTTTACTAATCTGTATACTGTAATATTACTCAGTAATACATCAGTGCCCAAAGTATTTTGATGTTGAATGTATCCTTAGCCTGTATAATAGCTTATATGAACCTGTTCTAAAATGAAAGTTGAAGTGTTGTCCATAGCTGCTACAAAATCTGGACTTAAATCTGTGTGCTTTAAAAAATCTCCAGAGCTCTTCTAACACAAGGAACATTTTTAATAGGCCAGCATATCATAATATCTCAGTGTTATGCTTTTTGGGTTAATGTAACATTTTTATCCACCATTTACTTGCTGGGTAGCACTAGCTGTTAACAGTAGGCGAGTACTATCTGTCTAGCGCTGCAAAAGGACAAACACACCTGTCCTTTCAGCAATTTCAGAACTTGAACACGTGCAGCACAGACACATGCTGCAAAGTGAATGTCAACTGAACGGTGTGACTGGATGTGGATAAAACCACTGACTTTCTCGTGGCCCCTCTGTCCCTCTGTGTGTTCCAGCCTGGGGACAAGAAGCTGGCCCACAGTGCCCAGATGTATCACTACCAGCACCAGAAGCAGCAGATGCTTTCCCTGGAGAAGTGAGTCATCCTCCTAGCCCAGACATGCTCATCTTTCCTTGGCATGTGTGTGTGTCTCCTGCCTCTTGTCTATCACCCCTCACCGCCGTCTCTGCCTCATTGAATCTGTGCTATATGCTGAATACTTTGCGTGTGTGTGTGTGTGTGTGTGTGTGTGTGTGTGTGTGTGTGTGTGTGTGTGTGTGTGTGTGTGTGTGTGTGTGTGTGTGTGTGTGTGTGTGTGTGTGTGTGTGTGTGAAATATGCAGGCACAGGGATGAGCCGAAGATTCCTGACTCAGGAGCATCCACAGATGAGGAGAACGATGACGGAGATTTCACAGTGTATGAGTGTCCTGGATTGGCACCTGTGAGTAAACTCTGCATTATTATCTCCACTTTCATAGAAATTATAATGTGTACATCATCAGGTCAGTATAATCATCCACACTGCTAAAGCAGTTTTCAGTAAGAAGCCCTTAATCAAAATTAAAGAATAAAATTATGGCAAATATAATACTGTTCATTTTCAGTCATAATATTCATTCGTTTGCAAGCTGCACTTATCAATAATTTTTATATTAACAATGGCTCAAATGTGAAATGTTCTAGGGACAAACACACACAAAATTGTCACCAACTCTGAAAATCATTTTAGCCTCCGTAACACATTTTTTTATTTTCTGGTCTGCAGTCTGAACTCACAATAACGAACAGCCGGCTGCTGTTTTCAGTGAAAAAGCGCTGATAAACCCACTGTACACTACCTGTCCAGCACCAAACAGCAGACCAAGTTAGCTATGTTTAGCTGCTAAAGAGCCAGATATTTATCTCAGGTCTAGGTGGAGACCAAACCAGAGCGAAAAGGAGAGTGAATATTGGAAATAGATTCAACTCAACTCCGAATTAATGCTAACATTTCCCTGTGTCGCTGGAGGTGTAAATTGGCTAATTGGCGGCTGTTTCTAACATAACAACTATAGATGGTGATAATATGTTGGTTGTTGTGTCTACAGCTCATTCAACTATCCCTGATTGGCCAAAAAAAAAATCAAGTAAATGCAGCTTTGGTAAGAATTGGTAACTTTGTAATACTAACTGACCTGTTTACAGCCACGGCCCCCAAGTGGCCAAATAGATAATTTATTGCAGCTTTTACTGGAACTGAGATATCATTAATTTTATTAGTTATACCTATGCTTTTCCTACTGGGCAAAGGCCCTTAGCTGCTCCTTGGCTCGGTATCCTCTAAAGATGGTAACATGTCAACTTTTGTGTTTTCAGCTACATATACCATTAATGCAGCTTTAAAGATATTTACACTTTGAAAATAATGTCAGCTCCAACACAAAATCAGCTTCATAACCTTTATCCAAATTCCACTATGATGTACCATTTTATTTCACTTTGAACCTGTAACATTTTAGAAAATGTAATCATCTCTATCCCCCATCCTCTAATTTCCCTGAACCAACAACCAATAACATGATGAAATACTAATAGCAAAGTTGGCTGATGCTGGATAACACATTACTAGTTATACTAAAGATGTGTGCAGTTCGTTTTGTATCCTTTTATTTTTCATATTATTCTCTGTATATGAACTGTGATTGTTGTTACTTTTAACATCTACTATAGAGCCATAGAATCTAATTTCTTTGTACAAACAGAGCCTGAACACAATCATAACCCTAACAGAGAAAAAATGTAATCTCTGATGATCAACAATGTTACCCAGAATCCTATCCCCTCTCTCTGTCTTTCCTCAGACAGGGGAGATGGAAGTGAAGAACCCGCTGTTTGATGACTCCACCCTTTACCTTCAGAGGTTCCACAAGTAAACCTGGACATTCAAATTTTGGCACACTCCGAATGCAGCACTTGTGTGTACAAATAGTTTAATTTACACACATACACACACTCCACATACACTGCTGTGTTCAATCCAGTCCTTTTAATGGGCAGGATGAAGAGTGTGAGGTAAATGGAGGAGGAAGAGGAGGAGGAGTGAGGCATTCATGGAAGTTTAAAGGACGTCACAAGGCTGGTTTCTTCTTTGAAGCTGGACTGAATCTGGGACCAATGTCTCCCATTCTACAGGCACATTCTCTTTTTTTTTTATGTCATTACTCTTTTTTCCCAGTTTTGTTTACAAAATTACAATTAGCCAATATCTAAGAACTCAGAATGGCTTCTGTCAGGTAGCAGTAACACATATTGAATATGATATCCTTTGTTAATAGAGAATAGCCCTGTGCGTAGACAGTTTTCTGATGCCGCTGAGCTACAACTAAGAATTTCTGTCAGTTAGTTGTTAGGTCTCCACGAATATCCGTGTTTACTAATCAGTAAATACTCCTTAATTTATTATGTTCTCATTGCAAGCTTTGGTTTTATTTAATTATTTTTAAAAAGAATTTTTAATATTTCAAGAACACACCTCCATGCAGCACCGTGATCTGTTATGTAGCCATTGTGCTCTCAGTCTAGTTGCTCTATGCATGAATTGATGACGCTTTGTATAAAACATGAGTTAATATGCATTTACAGTTCTTACAAGTTTCTTGTGAAAACTTGCTAATGATAATTATATACACAATTATATATATATAATTTTTAATGATTTCAAAGGACTTTGAAACTTCTTTACCTAGAACTCTGAAACAGAGCGAGGTCATCCTGTATACTGTATATGGTATCTGACTAACATGGCTGGTCCCCATGGTTTTGTGATCTGTATATAGCTGGTAATGTGTACAGGAAAGAGATCTTACCATGCACTCAGTGTGCTTGTACACATGTTCCTCTAGATTCCCGAGTACTGTGTCAAATATTGAGCTGTTTGTTTCCTTATCATTGACTATAATTGCAGGGTTCCTACACATGTGGAAAGGACAGAAAAGTAGTAATGTTCAGGTTTTGAAAACATATTATACCC
The DNA here is from genome assembly GCF_016859285.1 of Xiphias gladius. Lineage (NCBI taxonomy): Eukaryota > Metazoa > Chordata > Actinopteri > Istiophoriformes > Xiphiidae > Xiphias > Xiphias gladius. The sequence goes on along the minus strand of NC_053418.1, from coordinate 27,736,753 downwards.
ATTATATGTGTTGTGCATAGTAGTTTTCAACTGAAATGTAATAGTTTTGTAGATTAAGGGGAAAGCAGAGAGCATCCACACACTATAACATAGCCCCTAAACTTTTATTAGAAGTGAACAGGAAATGTGTCAGTCCTACCAAGTCTTCTTCACACAAAACATGACAAAAAGGTAAGGTCTATGTTGGTATGCATTACATCATGCTGACGTCAAGGACAGCCAATCAAGCAAAATGATTTAGATAAATACTTTTAATATGACAAGACACATTTTCATAAAACAATATGTATATTAAATATATTTGAGAATATTTCAAAAAGAGGGGTCACAGCCTAATATCACAACATTGTTCAAGATGATAGACCCCACGGGCTAGAAAATAATGGTAAGGGAGACAAAATTCCCTCAGAAATGTAGGGCATACAATCATTACAGTTACAAGAGGAGCAGCCACATTTCTAATAAAAGTCTGTGACTCTTAAATATGTGGAAGTTGCCAATTTGAAAGTTAAATTTACTAGAATAACATCCAGATTTGCTTATAATAGGCAGACACGGCAACCCTGGCCAGAAACCATAGTAGTGATGCACCAATCAGGAAGTCCTCTAATTGGTAGATTTCAGCAAATCAGATGTTCCATCCCTGTAGTACTTTGACCAGTTTTACAATACCTACTTTGAAAAAAATTCTGCCACTATGAAAATTATCACAAAAAATTCTTTAAATAGAATCTTTTCATTAAAATTTAGCTATAATCAGGATATAATTCAAATATGTTAGTACAACTTGCAATTCATTATTGAATTCAATACCAGAAAAAAAAAAAATTCAGATTTTTACATTTTAATTTTGTCACACATAAGTCGCAAAATAAAAAAAATAAAATTTCAGTTCGATTTAATGATTTTATTTAAATGTTGGCATCTCTGGACCTACTGTATATTGTATAATCTAGTGTGCGGATACCACGAATGCACTAATCTAACGCCGTCTTCTCTCATACCAGTTCAGGGGGCCTGTCGTGACTGAATGAACCTAACTAACAGTAGACAGATTGGATAACAGATCGGATTGGTGCATCCCTAATGGTTATTCTCTGCTTTTTCCTTTACCCGACCTACTACCCTCACTTGACCTAAATACTGCATAGGACTGGAAGTGCAAAACTACCTTTCTGTATTTTGCAGGTGGTCATAGTGTCCCACTGCATAGATAGATTATATTACACACCCAGGACAGCTCCAGTGACAGAAGTTTGGCAGGGACCCTGGATGTAACTGTGGCCTCTTGCTGTCGTCTCTCAGGAAAGCCGCTCTCTGTGGCTCCTCTCTTCAGCTTGCTCCCACTTTTTGAGCCTCTCAGCTCTCCTACAGTGGAAGAGCATGTTAAACTGTACTTGACCTGCACACATATACAAAAAGAAATATATACAGCAGATACCAGGGTGTATTGAGACTCTAGATCTCTAATTGTGTTGTAAAGACGGTTTATTCAAACCCACTGAGCTTGTAGAACAAAATGAAGGACAATATATTACTTGGATGGATACGTGATTACCAGAAAAGATATAATTCTCATGTTGTTTGCCTTTTTCAATGGTACATGGCTCTGCTTTCCCTTCACCAGTGCTCAGAGCTAAACAAAAACCAAGCTGGTTGTCTTGTTTTGGTCATTCTCTCTCTGATGATGACTATAGTAGGTCTCTAGAAGGAGCCCTAGAACAAGTAACTACCAAGGCTAGCTCTCTTTGATAAAGACTGTTTTCAGTCTACATATAATAAGTTCTATACACTAAGGAGAACTTCTTTACCACTATGTTTAGCATGCATGTGGATATACCAGAGCTGACATGAAAGAAATAAATATTTATATAATCTGAAGTGAAACATGGTTTATTGTGGAGTCTTGTTTTTCAAATTAAATAACCACTAACACATTTTTAAGCGGTCTGGAACACATTTCTGTCATATTTTGAAGGGTTCATTCACCCAGTTTTTTCGGATAAGCCACAACACATAATCAACAGGGACTATTTCTTTGCTAGAAAGTTGCTCCAAATAAAACTATTGACAACATGTCTTATGGAGAAATCAGGCCATTGCTACCGGAAAGACACACTGCTTTTGAATTTCTTAAATGTAGTTTTTCTGCACTGGGAGTACCACAAATTAAATTCCATTTACCGCCATTCTATTGGGATGGAGGCAAAAATTTCAGAGACAGATCTGTCCAGAGATATAAGAAGCAAGTGAGAAAATCAATTTGATTATTTAGGTGGACCATCCATTTAAATTAAGAATCATTTTTCTGAGGATTTTTTATTTAGTCATTTATCTATTTTTTTTGCATTTAGCAACAAATTAAGCTTTGGCGAAAGCTCAATAAGGAAAGTCTCTTCCCCTCACATTCTGCCTTGTTCCTCTGTGGGTTAACATTGGCAATATGCTCTGATCTATTTCTCTCACTTGTGCTTTCCCATGCTTTCGAATCCCCCCATTCACAATCTCCACACCACCATATCTGACCAATGATCTTTCTGCCCGCATTCCTCAAGCCAATCAATCGCTGGATGACGCTGGATATTGCGTAACCCACCTCCTCCCTATCACTACCATAACCTCCATGATGTCCAGGGACACTTGTCCAAAAGTTTCTGTCATCAACCACCTGCTGGCAATACTCCACATCCAACGGCATCTAGACACCTGGGGGATTCTTTCCTCTCTCCTGTAGTATCTTCATATGGGCCTAAATTTAATAAAGATGCTTTATAACAATGGAGTGTAATAGCCAAAACTCTCTTTGTTGTTTACCTCATTAAATTTTGTTATTCACTTCCACTCTCCTTATTGAAATTCTTATAATTATAAATGAATGCACTGCTTGTAAATAATACACTTTAAAATTTGTTTCATAGAAACTGTTCTAAATGGCTTGTTTGATTGACTGATCATGTAAGAACAGTGGTAAAGAGGGCCACCTGCTGGCACAACACAGTAATGCTGGGCTAGAGTGGGATTAAATATCCTTTATGAATGATCAGACGCATGACTCTAGTCTCAAAAATGGGACATGTAAAAAGGGCAGTTGTGAAATATTAATAACACAATACAACTATTATTACGTGACCTGCATTCATAATTTTTATCTTTCTTTATTTGGAATTCCCCCTTTAGAGTGGTACTTTATTTATCAGGGATGGAGGAATGGCCCCTTTCACTGTTGAGTATTATTATATACAGTGCGTTTTATACAGTACACTGGACAGAACCCGTTAGGGGCCAGGTGCCCCCTAATTTAGAGCCCTTGTGTAAAGAGAAAGGGCAAGAAGAAAAAAAAAACAATGTGAAACTGTCAAAATGCTCATATTACATGGTGTCAACACTCAGAAATTGCCATTAAGGGTCATAAAACTCAACAACTGCAATCTGACCACCTAGTGAGAGTAAATGGTAATGTGTAAAATGAATTTTAACTTAATACCTACATACACTTAATACCTGCTTTTTATAAAAAACTAAAATATTCCCCTCTGAAATGTAGTAGAGTGTAAGTATAAAGAGGAAAATGGAAATACTCAAGTACAGTACTTGAGTCAATGTAGTATTGGATTGTTATTACTAATGCATTAGCATATGAGCGGCATTTTAATATGGTAGCAGTCTAGCTAATATAGTTAAACTACTATATATGATTATTTCTATCACAGAGTCAAAATCTAAAAAAAAGGGGGAAAAGAACAATCTTACAATCAATAACGGTGGATCATGTTTTTAAGATGATGCAGGTACAGATTTTCCACCCAAAACATATGTTTGGTTGATAAAATATGATGCATTGTCAAAGGTTAAACTACGCAGCAGGATAAAAAGTAGTTAACATTATCTTCACCAGCCAGACGTTGATTAGCTTAACTGTAGGAAGAAACAGCTAGCCAGACCCTGCCCAAAGTTCAAAAATACACCTGTTAACACCACTAAAGTTCACTGGTTTACACATCATATGAGGTTTGTTTAAAAACCGAATATAAAAAGTGCAGATTTGCTGAACTGCGTGCTGTAACTTTCTCTTGGTAGACAGCAGCTGGACTGAGCCAGGTTCACAGTCTTTACAGCAAGCTAAGCTAATCACCTCCTGGCTATAGCTGCATACTTAACGGACAAGCTTGAACATTGGAATAGCATTAGCACGTAGGGTCCTACACACTTTTGGCTAGTTGCAGCTCTGACATACTAGTGACTGAATTGGTATGAACGAACAACGGATGTATTATACTTTAAATCATTGGTGTCAAACATATGGTTGGCGGGCCAAAAGTGTGAAAATGTGATGTCATTAAAAAATTTCAATAAAAAGCACTGCTATTCCTGATTTGGCCACTGGGTGTTGCACTAATAAGAGTAGCGGGTGCTATGATAGAGCCTCGCTGCCGGCAAATGAGACACTGTCAAGTGTCTGACAGGTTTTCCAGGACAAATGGACCAGTTCCTATATATATATTCACAAGATCAATGAATTGTTGGCAGTTCCGTGGGAACAGCTGGCTATTTTTAGTTGTAGCCGAGAGATCAGCGATGCAACTCTGAAAGCTAGCCACCTTATGGCTAATCAAATAGCACCGGCTTCAAAGCCACACTCTTGAGGGTGAGCTTGTGAAGACATGCGCTCTGAAGGCTGCAGGAGTCGTGTGCCCCGACAAGCGACAGGCTTTTGCCCACATCAGCCTGTCAAGAAACTCTGTGGCGGATGGGATTTGCTGGAGACTTGGACAACCAAATGCAGGACATTTTGAAGTAATGTGTTGCATTATTGGTTGCAGTTGACGAGAGCACAGACGTTACAGATGTTGCTCAACTAGACATATTCTTTCTTGGTGTTAGTGAGACTGACAGTCACTGAGGAGTACCTTGAATGAATACTCTCCTTCTCTTAACACATCTCAGTTTGTTCATCGTCTGTTTTGTAAATCGATGCTTCATTAAATGTGAACATTTTCAGAGGGTACTTGTCCTTCTTTACACCAAAAAGGGAAACATTTGGAAGTGTTGTTATTTATAGGTTATTATGCAATGGTTTTGCTGGTCTGGCCCACTTGAGATCAAATTGGGCTGCACGTGGCCCATGAACTAAATTAGTTTGACACCCCTGCTTTAAACTTATCAAACATTGCAGAATTAAAAATGGATTTGCTGGATATAACCAACTTCAGTCAACTGATATTATATTTAAATTTTAGGCATAAGCTGTTGGCTATTTATGATCATTGCTCAAACATGTACTTTTATCAAATAACTTTATTACCAGGAAAAATGCCCCCCAAAGAGTGATTTAGGACATCGGGTACTTTTATGAAGAACCAAAGTAGCTTAGCTTTTAGCATTTGTCATCTTTGATGTTGTCATTTTGCAGTATCGCCCACCCCTATTTTCAGCCTTGTGTTTTACTATTCAATTCAATTCAATTCAATTTTATTTATAAATTGCCAAATCATAACAGAGGTTATCTCAGGGCACTTTTCATATAGAGCAGGTCTAGACCAGACTCTTTATAGTTCTAGCACAGTAGACATATAACATAAAATTGTGTAACAATAATGAGACTAATAATAAAACTAAAAATTATAATAATAGGGTGAATAATAGTACTAATAAAACTAATAATTATGGCTATTATTGTAACTAATAATAATAGATGATAATCATAAAATTGTAAGCAGTGGGTCAGGATCATGGGGGCCGTAGGTGCCTTGCAGTCACAGATCCAGACTCTAGCAGTACCAGGGGCAGAAATACCTGCAGAAAGCAACAGGAATGAGAGGTTTGCACTTCTGCCATTTAATTGGCTTCACTGGATAAACACTGGATATCTTGGATTGCTGGCAACATTAAATGTGTGGCTTCACTGAGTATAAGTGATAAGGTGCTTCAATTAAATACTGGGTAAAGGGTCTGAATACTATATTGTGACATTTCAGATTTTCCTTTTTGATAAATTTGCAAAAATTTCTAAAATTCTGTTTTTGCTTTGTCATTACGGGGTATTGAGTGTAGTTTGATGAGGGGGGAAAAAATGAATTTAAAAGACATTTCAAAACATTTCATTTATTATTTGATCAACACCACCTGCACAGAAGCGTTCAGATAGTCAGTCTCAAATTACAAGGAGTCCAATTCTTATGTTTTCATCATAAACAAATTATATTTGACATGAGGACTTTAATGAATAATTAATGATAGGTGGTTAAAATAGGAACAATTAAGAAATATGTAATAATAGGGTAAAGGTTGCACTGAACAGTGGCATTTTATTCTCCTTATTTCTTTCTTTATTTCCTTTTTTCTTTCTTTCTTTATCTTTATGTGGCATAACTTGGCTTCTTTAGAGATCCAGTACAGTATATTTCTGCAGCTGGCAGGGGTGGAAGTAACAAGTTACATTTACCCTGGTTAACAAAGTAGGTTTTTTTTGTACTTGTACTTTTTTGAGTGTTTTTAAAAACCAATAATTTTACTCTGACTTAAGTATTTTTTATCTCAAGTATTGTACTTCACCACATTTAAAATCATGATTGTTACAAAGTAAGAACAACAGTCACATGTTGAAGTCAACAGTGTGAAAATGCAACAAATGAAAGGAAGAAAATCAGCAGGTGCAGCAGAGAAGAAGCTGCTGGTGTCGCTGGAGGGCAGAGCTTCCATGTCTAGAGAGGAGACGCTCTCTGCTGCTCTCGGCCCACAGTCTACATACATGTTCTAATTGTTTACAGCATCGGACTGACAAGTGAAGTTTTGACTAAGTTTGAACTATGTGTACCAAGAACAAGCATGAGATCCTTTTGACTCTTTTGATAACTTTATTTTCTCTGGGACTTACCTGCATGTGCACACAGTATCTGTGACATATACCATTAATGTACACTTGTGCTTCTTATCCAGTTCTAGTCAAGTGTTCTATCTAAAGAACTGTTGCTGAGGTTGAGGAACACGGACAGTTTTTCAGGCTCATCTAAATCCATTATAGTTGTATAAGGAGGCCTTAAAGTCATGACAGCAGCATGCTGAGTTATTGATGTTCATTACTTAGTTTATAACATTATTCTATCTTGTTATCTGTCCATTTTTACCACTGTCTTATATTGTCTGTTATTTCTCTGTGTTCCTCAGCAGCTCCATAGAGAGGATAGCATTTCAGTGACTTCCCTCCTGTGGCTGAGTCTCCCAACAAAATGCACCACTCTGAGATGCTGCAGGATCTGCGCCTCTACGCTCAGGCCTTCAAAGAGCTGCAACACGTACACTTCCAGATCCATGGTCATTATCTATACTAGTATATTTAGCAAATTCATTTAGATTCATTTTAAAAAGAACACGTTAAAAAACGTAAATTAACACAAATAATTTACTGATCTGATCTCGCCACATTTTAAGTGAATGGCTTATGATCAATGAAAAAAGACATGTATTTGGGATAAAGTCTGAAGATGTGGAAATGAAACAAATTTAATTTCTGATGCCACCTTTAGATATTTGTATTCAATGCTTTACTCGTGCCACAGTGTAGTGGTTTTCAGTTAAAATATCTTCATTTGGGGGTTTTCCGAGCAAATATTCATATATATAAAGCAGAGTATATATATTTCAGCCACCCCTTAAAGTCTCCATGCCAGCCTCTTTCCACCCCATGAATATTTCTCTAGATCCTCCCCTGGTCTGTCTCCCTAACCTCGCTGGGCAGTGCGTGTCCTGGTCTGTTTGTGTCATGTTTACCATCCACTTCCAGGGCTGTGTTCTGTGACTTAGTGCCTGACAAAATTGAGAGTGAAATACAACTAATTATTATGTTTGACAAACACCAACAAGCAACTGTGTTTATAAACTGCAGCCCAGAAAAGATAACTGCGTCCTGCGTGAACATGCGTTCATATGCGCTTGCACGAAATGAAACTCAGACTTTCTAGCACCAACCTCTGTGGGGATCAGTCCCGACATTTTATGGGCGTGTTGGCACTCCTCATAGATGCACATAATTTTAAAACAAGACCATGACTAACACTAGTCTCTTAGTCAAGGTTTAGTTAGGAGCTGGCTGTCAAACTCAATCAACAATAACTCTGTGTATTGTTTTTGCTGTAAGTTTTTTTCTACAAAAGACTATAAAATAATAAAGGATGGCATGAATGACTGGTCAAATATCAACGCCACTCTGAAATACCTCAAGGATAGTCCTGAACACACAAACTGGGCCTAAGTTGGGGACAGACTCTTGACCAGTTACAGTTGATTGAGTCTGCATGAGTTCAAGTCATTCCAATGCGTGAGGCAAACAAACTGGCAAACATCTATGTTTGTAACTGTACATGGCCCCTTACAAAATAAGTAAAATAAAACATGTACTCCAGCAACCCATTCAGTATTTTGTATTTGCACAAATGTGTTTTTCTTCCTTACAACAAGATCTCATAAGACTTGCTATATATTGAACAATGCAGACAACTGTGGAAATATTGTTATTAATTTATTCCTTGAGCAAATAGGCAACAAACAGACCAAGGTGTACTGACTCTAGGTCTTCTTCAGGGTCTGATAAACACATAATCAGTGTGAATTACCTTCTCCTTTGTGAAATGTTTTTCTTCATTTTTGAGGCACAACTGGGGAGGTTTTAGAATGTCTACATGTCCTCCACCACCACCCACTTGACCTCCTCTCATAGCAAAAGTATACAGAGCCCTTTAGGGAGAATGGTTAGGTGTACAAAATGCTTGTCTTTGACACAGGAGATTTTGGTCCATTTTCGTACAAAGTTAAAAAGAATTAAACTGCCCACAGTTGGTCCTAAATGTAGCTGCTCAGCTTTTAACTTGAACTGTGATGGAGAACATTTACCCCAATTTTAGTTCTCCTTTACTATCTTCCCATTGCTTCCACAATACAGTTCAAACTTCTGTTAATCACTTAAAAAGGGTTAAAGGGTTTAGCTCCCAGTTGTATCTCTGACCTGCTAAGCCTATATGTACAAGGTTACACACTTATATCAGCAGAGGAAGCTCTTTTTGCAATTCCTAAGTCGATTTGTAACCAAAGGTAACTGTGCATTTATTGTCATGGCATCTAAACATTGAATAAATGACTGTTCACAATCTGAACAAAATTATATTATTCTATGTCATTTATCTAGTTTTACTTTTTACTATATAATTTAATGTATAATTACTTTCTCTCATGCACTTTATAACTATATTGAGTGCTTTACAAATAAAGTTATTCTTACAATTATTATTTTTTTCTACCAATTAAAGTTACTTTTGCTTAACCAAGTAGTTTCAGTTGCCTAAACTTAACCAAACCCTAACGATCAAATAGGAGATGGTTTAACATGTACTTATTTGAGGCAAACTGAGGACCTGAGCAGACAGCAAAATGTCTGTCTTTGTTGTTTTTTGTTGAGCAGACATTTCAGGCGATGAATAATGATATACCCCTCACTTTATACAGTAATCAGTAGCTTGTTGTAAGGAGAAACTTTACTTCGTGGTTGGAGCAAAAAGAACATGCTTATTTATGGTTTAGCAGAAGTTCCCACTTCCGCTCTTTTCGTACATTGCAATGCCAACCCAACCAACCACTTGTGATATGTTAATGTTGTGTGCAGTTCGTCGTTTCCCAAAATTGCATGGCACACATACTAATACATGAAATTGTCACATGGATTTCACATTTGCATGTGGTAACCCAGCAGTATCGGCAGTCCCAATCAAAACACTTTAGTCACCTGATAAAATCTTAGCTGTTAACCCAGCTCTCCAGGTCCTGGTAGACTCTACTGACTGGTAAACTGGGGTAGTTGACACAGATTTGACACAGCCTTTCTCTCCAGTCAGTGTAGGTTTTTATTCTGTGAGTGCGGTGCCACTGGAAGTACGCCTCATAGGCCTGCCTGTCTGTAGCCACATGCTTCATATAGGCAGCCAGATCTGCTGTGCTCTTGAAATCAGCCACATGGATGAAGGAACCGGGGGGAGCCAGGGCCTCATAGGTGGCCCTGCTGGGGCCAAGAACCACCGGTATGGCCCCTGATTTGAAAGCGTTCCTCCAGAGCTTCTCACTGATGTAGTCCTTCGCCTCGGAGTTCTCAAAAGACAGGTAAAATTGACAGTTTGCAATGGTGGGCAACAGCTTCTTCTCTGACAGAGGTTTGTTGTTCAACCTGCCATACACCTCTATGGGGATATACCTCTTTAGACTTTGGTAAACACGAGCCCGAGCCTGATGAGGCTGGTATCTGCTGACCACCCAGCTCACAAGGCAGGAGCGATTTGGAGAAGCCTGGAAGCCTAGCTCATCACCTCCTAGAATGGTCTTTCCATAAGGGATGGATATGTCTGCATCACGTCTGTAGCTCATTGTCCAGTTGAAGAGGCCATTGAGCTGTGTGAGGTTTGCATTGTTGACAGGAGGCTCTATGGACATCCACACCCAGTGCTGGGAGGCCGGGCGATCCAGGTGCAAGGGCAGTGGCGACAGTCCTCTACTCAGCTCCTGATGATGGAAAACAACCACATCAGCAGTGGAGAAGGCAGACGTGTCATCAGTGAGGAAACAGCGCCTGATGTTGTACATTTCGAGGCATTTGTCTCCATCAAGCCTGTAGGAGCGGCCAAATGGCCAGTGCCACAGCAGGATGCTGATGTTTCTTTGAGGAACATCTGGATAATATTTCTGCAGAAAAAGCTTCTGGTCCAACAAGCTGTAATAAAATAGGGATGAGAGGAAGGTGAGGAGGACAAGGAGGAGGAGGAGGAGGAGAAAAGATCGGGATTCAGCTGGCGTCATGACTGTATTCCAGTTCAAAAGGGCACAGATCACTGGTATGGAACTCCTAGAAAGGAAGGAAGGGTAGATCAGAGATATTACTACGCTTTAACATCGGTGCAGGAACTGCAGAGGGCTATGTGTTAAAAAACATCTCCAACTTCAGAAGATATTTCATTCTTTTTTTAACTCCCAAAATGAGTATATGTTTCTACAGACAATTTTATCAGTTGGCTTATTTTGTGACGGTTTCATTACAAGTGAGCTTGCATAAGAGATATGCAGATAACAAACTATGTCCAATTTTTGGTAAATTTTTTGGGAAAATTTGCAAGAAAAGATTGTCAGTAAATGGCAGTTGGTAAACCGGCAGTACATTTGATGAAATCTGCATTGCTGTCTGTGTCTTTCTCTCAGTGTTCAGCATTTTCTGTCTGAGTTCTGCTTCTGCTGCATGTTTGTTATTTTTAGGATTTCGTCATCAGTATTGCACACTCCTAACTGTCTAAAATAATGCAGGTTCGAAGTAAAACAATAAACCAAAAAAAACAAAAAAAAAAACAGGTTGCATCAAATAATTCCATCAAATTAAATAACCGTCAAATAATTAAAACCGGTGGCTGGTCAAAGTCATTTTTGACTATAGCAAAGCACACATAGTTATGTGTATGTTTTTATTCTAACTCACTTACTAAAATACTTATTCTAGAAACTGTTATTGTGTGAATTGATGATGAGGCATCTTGTGAAATGAAACTGGCAGAAAGGATTTCTAAAGATGGCACACCCTGATAGCTGGGTACACCACAACCTCAACAACAGTTTAAGAAAAGCACATTTAAGAGAACGAAAACAATTAAATTCAGAATGAAAATCAAAATAAATTACCTGTAGGACTTGATTTTTGCACATATTCCATCACCCGAGGACACACACAGTAGTGTTCTGCACACTATGAATTTGTAGTAAAAACTTTGATATCAGCTTGATATCAGCAGATGAATTTGAATTAAATAAAAATTAGGCTGGCAGAGATGTTAGCATTTACCTGGGTGACATGGCATCAGGCTGTCTGCTGCCCGTAGAACTTTGTCCCGCTCGATACATCCTAGAATATAAAGAAACTCCTGCCCCTCTAAAATGTTTGACACTTCATATATACACACCCACCCAGCCTCTCACTGGCAGGGTGTGACAGTTGATGTACGACCTGATCAGTGGTCAGCAGAACGAAACTAGCAGCAGCAAAAAGTAAAAACATCATTTATCATGCAGTAATTTCAAATGAACAGATTTTACATGTTTTGTATGAACTATGAACCATAAATTAAAATCATTAAGATCATCCTCTTCATCCTTTTAGAGAGAGCATTCATTTTGGATTTGTTTATTCTCATGTTTAACTGGGTTTAGGTTAGAGTTGCTTAAACCATCACCACAGATACATGCCTGAGTGCCACCTTGTTTCATGCTCATTTATTTTCCTTTTGAACTGCTTGTGCATCTGCTGTTTGCAGAATTAGCACAGCCAGCAGTGGGTGGCAGTCAAAGGCATTAACACTGCTGATTTTAGGTCTGTAAACCACAAGCTGGTCTTCCTCTTCCTGTTCTTGCAGCTGTGCAGAGGAAAGGGGCACACTCCTGTAGGCACCAACCACATCATATCTTTTTCAACGAGCTGTTTCACCCTCGGCCTCTGAGTTCTTGTTTGGTTTTTGACACTTTACCTGATGCAAAACCTGTGCCTTATCCATAGTCCCACACTTTTCTGATTGATTTACCCCACTGCACTGCTTTAACTTATAATTTTTCATTTGTTTTGTACACACAGTAAAATGTGCAAAAACTTGTAAAGGTTACATCTTTAATGTTTTCCATACACCATGTTTTCCATGTTACTGTAAAACACACTGAGTTTAACTGTGTATGAAATGTGCTACACAAACAAAGTGACTTGACTTGACTTGACTTTAAACACAGGACTCTCCTCGTCCTGGCACCCTGACAGTTTGGGAATCCTGTGGAGAGTTTTCTTCAGAGGACACTTATTGTTATATGGGGTGTGTGCAGTTTCAAATATGAATACAGGAGCTCAGATATACTGCCAAGAGCAGATGATGACACTTTTAAAGTTACATTCACTTTTAACTTTTTTTGTGTAATAGTACATAATTGTGTCATCAGAATGATCTATACATAACCATCTACCCTTGAATACCACCATAGTTCCATATACTATAAAATGAAAAGTTTAAAATGTAGTCTAGTTTTATGCATGTTGTATTTGTTTTTATTTCTGAAATTATTTTTAAAGTTCAATTCAGTTACATGTGACTGTTTTACATGCCGAAATAATTGCTGACAATTTGGAACAAAATAGTCGCTGTGTCGTCTTCATATTGCGACATAAACGTGATCCTGGTAATGATCCACAAATAAACCAGAAATTTTGAAATTACACTCTTTTGTTTTTGGGAACCTCACTATAGAATTTAACTTGAGAAATCTCTATCACGTCCCGCTGGCCGACACAGCCGCACGTCTCTCTATATTGTAATTAAACACACACGAGTGTTCAGAATTTCATGAATGAAAACTAAGACTATATGTTCGTCAACAAAAAATCTTCGCATGACTAAGACGATTCGATGACTAGACGGCGCCGACGTCGTTAAACACTGAATGTGACTATTTCAACATGCAACATTGTTGACGAAAAAGGGTCCTTAAAAAAAAAAAAAAACTTTAAAACCAAAAGCTCTCTATATTTTTCTGAAGAAAAAAGGGGGGGAGAGGACTTACATAGATCTTTTTTAGACCGGACCTGGCTGTGATCTGGTTGCGCACAGCGAGGGGAAAAGAACATGACAGCAACCACACGGGTTGACATCTGGACGCCGCTGAGAGAGGGGGGAAAAAAAACTAAAGTGAGCGTGTAGTAACTTACTGTCAGGAGAAAGAAAGAAAGAAAAAAAACACTAGGAAGAAAACCGCAAGCCTGAGGAAACACCTTAAGGCCCACCACACCACACAGAAACTGAGGGAACCTAACGTTAAGATGTTAAATGACGTTACTTTACTTTTAAAGCGAAGACGAAGTCAGCTACTAACGCAGTGGTGTCACATCACTTGTCAGCATCTCTGCATCAGCGACTGCATTAGTCTCTGCCCAGTCAGCTACGTAGGACAACCTTTTGCTTATGACAAGTTTGTCTGTTTTGGTGTATTAAACATGCTATCCGCGTTAAAGCACACACAATTTCACTGTCATACACATTTCAGGTCTTGTCGAATTGGAATGGTTCCATGACAGTTAAAGGTGGTCTATTTGCGACATCTGCTGATTATTAAAATGCACAGCATATATAATGTACAAGATGAGTTTTGGGCTTGAGTAAAGTATGGTGGACACCAGTTGGCTGTTTAGTACTCTGCTTGCTGTGTGTGCAAAGGGGTTCCAGATATTTTCTTTACAAATGTATTTAAATGGTAGTGTACAACCTCTAATAAAAAAAATCAACACCTTTCTGTCCCAGTCCTGATAAAACTGAAAACTCTATCGGTAGGATTTAGTGCAGGACTGTTGTACAATGTACTTTTTGATTGTGAAGGGTTTTCTTTTTTCTGGTTACTTTCTGATTAACTCATATTGCAAGATTGAGTTTGCATTGAATTTGCTATTTCCTAATTTCCCAATCTTTTATTTAGAGTTGTCAGCATAAAATGGTTTGAGAAATAGTTTAAATGATAAATATGACTGGATAAAGAACTTTTAACAGCATTTGGTTGCTAGACATGAGGGGCCTCAGTGCAGAATAAGGGGTCCAAAGATTAGAAATTATAACAGCCAAACCATGGATAACGAAAATAATAATGAACTACAATACTCAAGGCGAGAGGAGATGAATTCACAGACAGTGGCTTAGGATGTTATAAAAGCTTATTTTTACATTGATAAATCTAAATGAATCAAAACTCATTGTCAAAAAAGTGTAGTGTCCAAAATGATATCCCATATAGCAAAAGTCATTAATTCAACATTGAGATATGGTCAGAAAGCTTCCTATTTGGTTGAAGTTAAAACATCTACTTTAAATCAACATTTTCACAGCAGTCAAAATATATTTATATGTTGAATAAAGTGCCATTGAATCAATTTTTGGGTCATGTTTTCAACATTGAAATATTAACACTTAATCAGTATTGGCTTAATGTGTCTACTGCCAACTTTCTTGCCAAAATATTTCTAACTAAATGAGGACTGGGAAACAACCCTTTTAGGGTGGTGTGGGACACATTTATCATACATAAAGCCTTTCTTCACTTTTTCCTTAGAAAAAATGCTATATTCAACTGCTCCAGCTGCCCGACGTTCTAATCATTGCTCACCAGGCTGTGAAGAAGGAGGTAAGTATTTCAAATGCATGTAAACAGACCAGATTATGGGGTAAAATCTGTCTGTTAATAAAAACGCAAAGAAATGTGTAATCAAAAACCAGCCAACATAAACTGCAACCCAAAATTACTATCATTCAAAATACAATAAAGAGCTACAATGTGAAATGTAAAGAAATGTAATTTGCATCCAAAATCACAGCTTGTATTGCCTGTCTTTTGGTTTGCTTATTTTGGTTTACCAGCCATGGTTTTCCTTTGCGCTTCTCAATTTTCTGGTGCATTTTTCTGTTCTTTTTGCGGGGATTGTTTTTTGGCGATTGCCACCCAAGTTTAAGTGGACTTAATTTATAAATATCTAACAATCTACATGTAAAATTTAATGTATTCATGAATATCTACATGTATGAAAGTGACTTTGATGAGCGAGAGCAGTAAAAATGCTCAATGAATTGATACTATTGACTGGCCCCCCACACTTGCCTGACCTAAATCCAATAGAACACCTCTTGGACATTATGTTTGGGTCCATCTGACGCCGCCAGGTTTGCACCTCAGACTGTCCAGGAGCTCAGTGATGCCCTGGTCCAGATCTGGGAGGAGATACTCCAGGACACCATCCGTCGTCTCATTAGGAGCATGCCCCGACGTTGTCAGGCATGCATACAAGCACATGGGGGCAATACACAGTAATGAGAACCATTTTGAGTTGCTGCAATGGAATTTCAGCAAAATGGACTAGCCTGCCACATAATTTTTTCACTTTGATTTTCGGGGTGTCTTTGATTCAGCCTTATGTGGGTTGATAATTTACATTTCCACCAAACGATGTGGCATCCTTTCGTTCCTAACACATTACCCAGTCCATATCAGTATAGATATCCAGCAGGATTTTTTTTCCCCATTGAGATCTGATGTGTTTTCAAAGTGTTCCTTTAATTTTTTTGAGCAGTGTATATCACTTCAAGTGTCTTTGTTGTAATGCTGATAATCATATAGTTAAAACTGCATTGCCCGATTTCCAGATTAGGTGAACACTGAAAAGTACCCAGTATATGAGTATCTGACATCATGGAAAGAATTTAAACATTTAACTGATAAAAGATTCAGGCAATGTGGAATGTGGAAGAAAAATCACCCATGGACAATATACAATAACATTGCTCATGGACATCATTTTAAATTGAGGACACACACACACTTGCATGCAAGCATGGATTACTTTGTGTGCAAACAAAACACAAATATTTCAAACAGAGAGATAAATCACTAAAATTTACATTGTATTTATGTATTTTTTTTTACCGTTTTTTTATTGATTGGGTTTTTATTAAGGCCGATTGTGTAAATTAAATTCATGTTTTGTCACATACAACAATGGGGCTTGTAGGAGCCCAAACAATGAGGAAGTTGATTTAAGATCAATAAAAGACAATAGCCTTAATGCCCCAGATGCACTAGAGGGCAGCACATGCTGCATGCTCTTGTTCAGGAGAAGAGTTTTTTTGTTTAGTGTTGTAACCTGTACCAGTAGTTGTAGGCAAATAGAGGTCCATAGGCCAAATCTGCCCACCCAATAAAAATATTTGGACCTTTTAGACTTTCATAGTTTACATCATAAATTGTATGTGGTTTTATTCAATCTACTGCAAATTATGATATAAATACAAGGCTCATGTAAATCCTTATAAATATGCCCTCCTAATAGCTAACACACATGAAGAGAGCTATGTGAACCCTGGTAACTGTACCCTAGTTCTGGAGCAGGCTGCTTAAACAGCGCACAGTGCTGAAATGAAATCCAATAGACCAGTATTTGACTTAATGTTGCACATTGTAATAAGCAGATTACAACAATATACCTGCACCTTCTCCCAGATAAATATTGCCAGTATTATCATTACTATGGGAGTAATATTATAAGTGGTAAGTAGTACAACACTACACTACATCTCTATTTTATTTTACATTGCATTACATTACTTATATCACTATATAACAATACTGTATTACTACTATATTGTTATCATTGTTATCATTGTAATTTTATATTATTATATTATGTGTTATTACCTATTATATATAATATACTTATTATTATAACTGTATATTGTGTGTATATTACATATACTGCACATATATATGATTATATTTTATTATATTATCATGTGTATTGTCCTTATTATTCATTCCTCTACCTATATATATATACTAATACTATATATATAGTTAATATACCATGGCTGGTGGGGTAGTGTTACAGGATTTCTCTTGCACAAACATTTGCACAATTTACTTTATAGTCTAAGATATTGTAACATATATGGATTTTTTTTCTAATGCAACAACAACAACAACAGAACTTTCATTCCACCAGCATGTGACCCCAACAGAAGCGGACACGTCTCATTCAGCCCTCTGCGTTCATTTCACAGCACAGGGGAAATAATTCCCAATTGGAAGCAGTTCTGGTGACCTTGCAATCCTGGAGGCTTGTCAACCTCCCTGATTTTCAAATTTGCAGTAAAGCTCTTGAAATCTGTCCAAATAAGCACAACATCTGGACTGAGGAATCTTCTTCTTTGGAGCATGAGGACAGAATTAACCAATGGGACAGCCCTGTGCCCAAATGTGAGATTATGACACAGTTACTGTAGGTTAAAGAATTACACCACAGACAATCATTTAGTTAAGGTAAAATTAACACAAACAGGTCAATATAAATGATAAAGAACCTCATTAGTTTTGCAGGCATTAGGTCATAAACCAAAGCGTTAGACAAATTTACCTGATGATGGCACCAGATGAAAAGTCAGAGGATTAATAAAGTTATTACAATTTGTTCGACAGGGGTTTATGCATGACTGTAGTAAATTTCACACCAGTCCATCCAAAAGCTGTCAAGATATTTCATTTAAAACCATAAGGTTAACCTCATGGCAGCTGTAGAGAAAAAGTCAGATCACCAAAGTCAGTATGACTGATCCTCTGGGGACCATGAATGGCTGTAACAGATTTCATGGTAACCTGTTCAATAGTTTTGGAGATATTTCACACTGGTCCAAAGTGGTGGACCTTCTAACAGACCAACATTGCCATCCAAGAGCCATGCCTGTAGCGTGGCTAAACAATAAAATAAATAAATAAAAACTCAAGGAAAATTGCCTGATTATTCATGACTACATGACTGATCTGAAAATATGTTTCAGCATGAGTTTAAAATGATTTCCATTCATGATCCCTGTTGAATTACGTGTGTAAAAACTTCAACAAATTGATTCCTGAACAGAGGAAGTCATCGGTTTTATACAAGGCCACCCTACAATTACACAGAGGCTTCTCCAGGTGACTGAGAACCTGAGGAGCTGGTTTTATTTGGACATTTATGGATGAGTTTAATATTAGTAAATTAAAAAAGTAAAGTCTGTTAAGTGTTGAACTTGTTTTTCATATTTTCTTTAACATGACAGGCTTTGCGTAGAGCAACTGCTCCTTTGCTTCAAAGGGAGCCCGTTGAGGTGGTACGGGCATCTGATCAGGATGCTTCCTGGGAGCAGTCCATTCAGGCTTTTCCATGCACATCCAACCAGTAGAAGACCCCAGGATAGGCCCAGAATGCACTAAAGAGACTATATATCTCATTTGGCCTGGGAACGCCTCAGAATCCCCAAGGAGGAGCTGGAAAATGTTGCTGGGAAGAGAGACGTCTGGACTACCTTCCTTAACCTGCTGCCACCATGACCTGACTCTGGATAAGCAGCAGAAAATGGATGGATGGATGGATATTTTATTTATTCAGATATCTGTTCAATTATATTGAACAGTTAACAGTAATTAATAATTCTTTTTTAATAATAAAATAATTTTTCACTCCCTGATGATCATCTTTTAGACTTCAGGGGCTCTGTAGAATCCTTTTATTTTCTGTTAGCTAGAGCAAGTCAAATTTTGTTATACTGACTTTACAAAAAATATTGGAATGGACCTATAAAATAACTAACTATAACTACATGAATATCACACACATGCACATGCTGCTACTGCATTAATTAACATGACTTCTAAATTAAAATACGAAAAAAATACCTAAATCAAACCAAGTCAACTCTAATAAGACCAGAGAAAAGACTATATTTTCAAAAAGAAAAGTAGAAAATGTTTATGTTGAAACCTAGAAAAATAGGTTGAAGCAAAGGTCTTGGGTCTTTCAGCAGGACAATGACCCAAAGAACACATCCAGCAGCACAAAAGAATGGTTGAAAAGGACAAGATGGAGTATTTTAAACTGGCCAGCATGCTGCGACCATGCTGCATTGAAAAAGATTCTTTCCCCTGTGTTTTTCAAGAGAGGACAGAATGTGTGATGTGAATAAATATGCAGGGTTGACAAGCTGTTTATCTTTTTACATTTACATTTATTCATTTGGCAGACACTTTCATCAAAAGTGACGTACAAATGAGGTATAATCTATATCTATATCTATATCTGTATCTATATCTATTTTATATTTGTAGTGAATATAAACTTGTTGGTTTCTTATTTGTATTTGATTTTATTAATTTTACTTTAATGGAATCTTGATTTATGCAAAAAATAAATAAATAAGAGATGTACAAAGTATTTTGTTTGCATTAGTGCATTTTGAATATGAGATAAACTGTTGTGCTGAGCTGCATGTTCCTAAAGAGAGCTGAGTTCAGAGATTTGAAAACGTGAACTTGCTATAGAGAAATGTACGTGACCAACTGTAAAATTAAACTGCCATACTGGTTATTTGGATCAGCTGGAAGATACCAGCATCAGTCAGAATATTTTTGTCTGAATATGTGTGTTTCAGCAACCTGAGGGGAATTTACATTGTATGACAAACAACAAGCACAGAGTGGATATTTTACAGGCAGACTCAAGTACATGGGCTCAGTATGTGAATTTGACTACTTTCAATCCAATAAATAAATAAAGGGTTTAGTATTTCTTCAGTAGTTTAATTTTGGCAGTATGTTAAGGGCAGCATTAAGAGCATCATCTCGGGAAATAAAATTTACAGTAAATATCATATAACCATTAATTAAAAATAACATAATATAAAAATACAGTCCTTTTTGGTCACTAGTCAGAATTTTCTGAAGGGTTAAGGGGTGCTTCCTTTATGGCAAATATACAAATTAGGAGGGCTTTTGCTTTGAAAGGCTAGGCCGGAAGTCTTCGTTTTCATTACTCCGGTTAACTTTATCTATTCCCGCTGGTATCCTGCTCCAACTCCGAACATTCCATTGTAAAGCCAAACACGCATCGGTAGAGGTTAGCCGGTGCTCTCCGGACACACGGAGGATGACAGACGGAACACAAACATTTGCGTTACGCGGTGTACCTTTAGTCACTGGCAAATAAACAGTCTTCGGTCCGACAAACTGTTTGGATGAGCTTAATATTATTTGTTCTTTGCGACGACCGACACATTTCGGAACCGTTAGAGGCACGCGGTTGCCTGGCGATGGGATAGAAATTCCCCGGTTATTTAAATCCAGTCACAGGCCACCGCCGTTATGCTAATTTGGTGAATTTAGGACAGACTGGTGCAGAAGTGGGAGGCAAAATGGGATTCCTGCATCAGCTCCATCTCCTGCTGTGGAAGAACATCTCTCTGAAGAGGAGGGGACCGGTAAGACATGACATTTTTTCGTATGACAGTCTATTCATTCTTTAGAGAGGAGCAGAACAAGTCGTGTTTGGTTGTTCTCGTCTTTGGAATGCACACGGGCGTCGTTTCAGCTTTCTACGCTGCTGCATTGCCCACTGCCGTTATTTGGGTTAATTCTACCAGCACCTGCTCTGTCTGCAAATGTTACCATCAGACATTAGAACAACACTGCAGTGAGCTTAGTAAGGAGCATGATGATGATGGCCCCACAGGTATACTGTCAGGATGTTTGGAAGTGGAAGCCCTGTCCCTGCTTATCCTGTCAAACAGGTTGTTGTTTGTATACAAACAACAGTTGTGTATGCCAAGTCTGTGTTTATTACCCTCAGTTTTGAATAGGACTGTGCAGTGTGTATAAGCCCAGGATGTGTCATGAGGTCAAGGTTTTATATTATTCTATCCACAAACTGCAAAGAATGTGATAGGCATGACTGATGTTGATATCATAGGATTACAAGATAAGGTAAGTGATTCATACTAACATCAAAACATGTAAACAGTGTGTCATTGTCAGACTTCACCTTTTTCACCGCCTGATTAAGACTATTCTAGAGAGTGAACATACATATCCTGATGTATGGGAAATAGGAATATTATACAGATTTTTTGATGTTGCCACTTTAGTTATGGCTGGAGGATTTAGGTTATTATCAGAGAGAATGAAAATATATTGTTTTTAGAGCAAATGATCATATGACAGTATCTCAGCTAGTTCTTAAAGGATGAGTAAGTGATTCTGGATAAAGACTGTTGAAATTTGAACTCAACAGCAGAACAAATACAAAACTCCATTCAGTGCTCCACCCCTCAAGTTCATGGACGCGCACTGCCAAGGCAACGACACAATGGTGGAATCGAGAGCGTCTTATATGGCGTGGAAGTGGATACTTTTTCTCATAGCTGAAGCAAAACAAACCTTATAATATAAAATTTCATCCAACAAACAACAAGCGCACAAACACAACATCCTGAACACAACAGAGTAACAACTAGCAAGAGTTAGATGTTTAGATTGTTTTTACAAAACTACAGTGACAGAAGAGTGGACCGTAGGTTGGTAGCTAAGCTAACCAGGAAGGTAAAGTTATCTGGCATAGCATTTCAAATTATGCATCACTGCAAATAATACCATTGCGCTAGCAAACTCCTGTTTTTTGGTCTTCATGGCTATAAAACCCTTTGAATGTTTAAGGACAAATACCATGATATAGAGCAAACAAAGAGACAGCAAACTGTGATACTGTGACAGTGATAACTCTCCTGCTACCATAGCTAACATCACACCAACACCATATCTTAGCAAACTAAAAAGGAAAATTAATTTAATGCTACCGGCACACAAATGTGACACCAGTACCTGCTTGCTAACTAACCAGTTGGGAATAGCTATCATAAACATTAGCAAATGCGACAAAACAATACCGACCTATTAGCGCTTTGAAACATAGCAAAATTAATGTTACCCACCTGTCAAGCAGAAACAGAGCTACCTCTGCATCCATCTTCATGCCTTTCAACTCTCAGCGATCTCTCCACAATAGTTGGACTGGCCATCAGGACAACTGGGACAAATCCTGGTGGGCTGCCGCATCGTTGGGGGGCGGTGGACTGTCAAAACTTCCATAAAGTTTTTAAAGATTTTACTGGCCCCATCAGTTTCTTTACCAGCCCCCTCTGTGTGCCCGTTATTTGGGGTGTGGGCTGGTCACAGCAGATAAATCCAGGTCTGAATTTCTTTCCCAGTCGGACCGTGGGTTCTCCGCTGTTGGAAAAGCCTCACTGATATCAGTTTCGGCTCTTCGCCCTTGCCTGATCATATCACTTCTTTTTCAGTTTTTGTTCTTCTGACCTTCTCCTCTTTAGCAGTTCCTTGGCCATCTCTCATTCTTGACAATGCGATTATGTTGTGGAGTATGCTCTGCTGTCAGGCTGCCGCCTTCCATGCGCTCACCTTAACGCCACCACCAGTCTCTCGTCTGCAGTCCCAATCAATACCATTCAAAACTCTGACGGTGTTTTGGCGGCGATGGAAGGGTAGAATGCTCCCTCTCCTTCCCCAAGTACTCCTTAAATTGGCACTATCCATTAGCTTGTGCCAGATTTACCTTCTCTCGCTCCCACTGTCCCTTTTTCCCCATCTCCCCTCTTCTCTTCTTTTTTCCCCTGTGCTATGCACGAGCACGAAAGCCCCTTGTTGCTGATTGGCTGGAATAGTGTTGTATGGCTCGGTTCAACCCCTTTGGGTAGGAACACCAGATGTGTGACGAGAGATTCACTGAATTTGACAAAAAAGTGTTGGATTAGAATCGCTTACCCCTCCTTTTAAGATGCTGTCCGACGGCGTCAAATCAAATGTGTTTATAGTTGTTCCAAATGGCTACAGGAAGATATTCATAGTGTTGCACTGGGCTGTTTGCAATTAAAGTGCCACCAATAGTTTTATAACAAATGAAAAAAGAGAGCTAGAAAGAGAAGCACAATGTCTGGTTCCTTTTTCACCTTGAGTGGTCAGTCAGTGTGAATTGGGTGTAAATGTCGGATCGTCTGTTTTGGAAAGTTACAGAAATGTAGTGTGGAAGGAGTATAAATCCTGTGTAAACACAGCACTGACTTGTTAGCAAACAGTTGCCTATTTGGCATTAGCATTCATTAGGAGTTGTGTTTTTGTCCAACTGATGAATTTCAGTCCAAAATTCCCTCTCATTTCAGCTTCCAGTTTGGTCTCCACCAACTCTTAAGAAAAATATTTGTCTCTAGCTGCTAAATGACAGTGGGACTGAGGGTTTAGGTTGGTGGACATGTTTGAATGACTGCCATCTGATGTTAGAGATGTAAGAGACTTGTGTGACTCACTTCTTTGTTCACAGTGGAAAATTGACTGTTTCAACAATGCTTCTCTTTCTGTTCTGTCCTGTTGTATAAAGATCCACTTTCACATGTACAGTGGGGTGTGGACCTGGTGAACCCTATCTTTTTGTATGACTAACTTTTTGCTGTGTCATCACCAACATTGTCATTCAAACGCCCAGTAAACAGAGTCCTTAAGTCTTGAGGTCACCTCCTGACTAGCTGCTGTTCCATTAGCTTCTTTCAAATTCTTGTGAGTTTAAGAAAGTTGAATAACCAGGCACATGAGGCAGCCAACATTAGACATCAGATATGGCACTCACACACTAATGGACAGAGCAGGATGAAAATACTGTATATCAAACATCATGTTGACACTCTGGTTTCTCCAGAAACCAAATTTTCAACTTTCTAGTGAAAATACCATTTGTTGTTAAGTCTCTCAAATCAGCTTGAAGTGTGTTCCAGCAATGTGATGCTCGGAAAGAAAAGGCTGATTGGCCAAATGAACTTTTCCTTGTCACCTAGGTGCCTAGGTGGTTAGGCAGTCTTGTCTATTAGCAGCTCTAGTGTGCCTACTTGTAGTTTCCTCTATAAATTCAGTCAAAATGGAAGGAGCGAGAACATTAAATATCTTAAAAACTAGACTGGCATCTGCATATTTTACTAAATTGACCCAACTTAAAAGTTCTTATTAGTAAAATATCACAATGATGGTGACGATTCAGCTTTTTCCCTAGAACCTTCAAGCCTTCTTTGTATACTGTCTAAATTGGCTTGAGGGTTGTTTTACATGTCTGAGACCAACAAGCCAAACAGTCTGTTATGTGAAGAGAATCGTTGCATTCATAAATAGTTTTGCAACTTCTGTAGTTAAAATAGTTCTGAAAAACCTAAAGTTGGCCAAATTTGATTTCACGGTATTCTTAAATTTCTTTTCTTGTTTTCTTCAAGTAAAGCTATGAATCAACTATGATTTCCAAGTATTTCAACTTCTGTACTACCTGAGCTTTCTGTCCCTGGACAAAAACCTCAAAGTCAGTAACCAGATTTGTCCTTTTTTCAAAACATACATATATATTTTTTTTAATTAAGATATAGACAATTTGGAATGTGAACCATTGCTTTTGTGTAGTGCAGCCTGTTGATTATCTTTCACATGTACTTAGATGACTGTGTCATTGGTGTACATCTGATAGGTAATACCAGGGAGACAAAGATCTGGGAGATCATTGCTATACAGACTAAACAGCAGTGGACCAAAAATGTACCTCTATAGTACCCCAACTATATAATTCTAGGTACTTAGATGCTGATTTACCCACCCACACAAACTGTTCTGCATAATTCCTTTGAAAATTTTCCAGCACATATTGCACATTGTAACTGTTTCTCCCTTATCCACGATACCCACCCACAGTTTTCAGCCCTCACTATTCTAATAGCTCATCACTTGACTGGCCTTAGTCCCTCAAGTTAGTGATGTTAACCTATTACAGCCCTGGGTTTGTGGGAAAGGATGTTCATCCAAGGCCACTAAAACATAAATATTGCAGCAGAAGACCTGCAATGTTGATTAAGTATATATCTGGCACTTGGAAATTGAAATTAAAACAGCTGTAGCCTACTAATTTTGTCACACCTTATTTTTCAGAAGGTACTTCTCCACTCTGCTCCAAATCCTGAAGGTCCTGGTTCAAAAACAATTAAGTTGACCATCTTAAATTACTGAGAAGTTTTTAAACAAGACTAGTTCAAAATCTGTTTGCTTTTTCTGTTTGCTTCTCTCCCACTCTCTGTGCTCACATATACAGTAATTTAATACAGCCGAATTCCCAATAAAGCTGTTCTCATTTACATGTTTTTCTGTTTCTGTTATCAGGCAACGGAACAAGTATGAAATAGTGACTGAAACACGGCTCATTAAGACCACATGTTAACCAGCAGTCACTTCCAAGCCATTTCCAAGCTGCTGCTCTGCACTGCTAAAATCCTAATTTTATAACCACAATGTTGTCAGACAACATCACCAGACACATAAGTGAAAGACAACAGCTGTGCTGTGATTTCAGCTATGTTTACTTGTAAGATGATCACTCAGAGAGAAAGTTAGAAGCTCATTCAAGTCTCTGTCAGCTGCTATTTGGTCAATTAAATGAGACGCATAGAGAAGCGTGCCTGCAGAGGGAAAGCCAAACGTCGTGCTTGCTGGGAAATACTGGCGAATCTCTTATACGGAAAGTAGCTTAGTTTTCTCCAAAAAGTCAGATTAGATTTGTTGCTAGGTGCTTTTGTGAAGAAAAGTCACTTAATTGTTAATTGTATAAAAAAAAGTTGGCACCACTGCCTATAAACAACCCCCTGATGACGCAATAGAAACTTTTAGTACTAACTCATTTTGAAAGAGCAATGAACAATGGTTTAATGTTAGCATCCTTTCACGCTGTAACTTTATCAGTCAGTCAGTCAGAGAGTCAGTCACAGACATTGGGCTGGCTCTGCTGTTGTGGTCCAGCCAAAAACATTTACCTTGGAGAATGTGACTCCTGAAAAAACATGACGCTACGAGGTAAAGGAAGACTTATCACTAAGCAATGCACTTTGATTATAGGTGTTACAGAGTGAAGCTTGATCTTTGGCCGAATGCAAAAACCAGCTTGCAGAGAGCACACAAACCTGAAAAGTTTCACTTTGACCTTTCATCAAGTCACTCACAGAATTAACAATAATTAGCAACTGCTGATATGATCTGCCACTGGCGATGTTTGTCATTTTAACCTTTGAAAGTAACGGTCAGTGCTGACTTAAAATGAGAAGCTGCTACCTGAATGTTTTGTATACTGCTCTGTGCTTATATAGCCCTTTCCAGACAAGAAATACATAACATTGCTGGCCTAATCCAGCTGTTATATTGATGGCTTTTTGTCATTCAGGCATAGGTCCCTTTATTAAGGCATGACAAGACAATTACAGAAGGAGACGATACTCAGGATATTTTGCACCTGGTGAGTGAAAGGGAGTGGAAAGATGGGAGAGATGGATTAAAAATGTTTAAATAGCAAGAAAGATAAGTGTTTTCAGTTCTCTTGTAGGCTGCCCCACTGATGGATTTTAAAACTTATTTTGCAGTTTAAGCTTTAATTTAAAACTGTCATGAGTACAAGGGACACAGACAACCGCTACACACAGAGAATCCATTGATACATTTTTGCATCAATTTAATCATTTTTTGTCATTGCAGAGTGAATTTTGCTGTCTGTTTTATAATATAATGCATAACCCACTTGATACTAACCCAACATGCATAAGCATTGAATAACAGGATGTCTTAGTCCAACTGAAAACACATTTAGTCATCCCTTTTTTCAGTCTAAAATAATATCATTGTGTTTTTTAAACGTTTTGTCAGAGTGCCAGTGTTACACTGTACGGAACGAAAGACCAAATAAACAAAGTTGCCTGTAGCCTACATGTCATGGGTTGTTTATAGGCTTGGGCACTATATATGTTTTCATACCTCTCCCAACATTTTACCAGGGTATATGGTAATGAGGGTATTTGAAACTTTCAACTTCTATGTTTCCCATAACTTTATTGTAGAATGTTGTACACAAATATTCAAGGCAGAATCTATGAAATAAAAATAGGCGGGATGACTGTGTTCCCCGCTGTGCTGAATATTCATTCAGATGCTGCACTTGTGGACCACCCTTGCCAACAACGGTTTGATGTGTTAACCACTTTTGCTACAACTTTCTTGTAGCAACTATTGCACACAGCTTTGTCTGTGTTGACTGGCTCACCTGTATCATCTGATCTGAAGCAAAACTGAGAGTCCTGTATCCCCACCGGTGCTCGCCATTTTTCTCAGCTCAGCTGCCATCCTGTTCCACCAGTTGCCTATATTGTGCCTGACCTATGATGGCACATGTTGTTCACTACACATCACATTAATACAGCATCTCTGTGTCAATTTAATAGAAAAAGTAGTGTATGTTGTTGACGGTACTGAAAATCATACTTGATTGTTTTTTAAATACTGTGGTATTTAAAGTATGTTTGCATGCCAATGTGCTGAAGGCATTAGCAGTGCACTTTTCTCTGGTGAATGTTTGGTGGCTGGTTCAGTAAGCTAAGATGCAGGACAAATTTTGTGTCCATGTTTTTTTTAGACTTTAGCAGGGAAGCTAATGTGGGTTGTTTTTCAAAGTCTGTGGCTCTTGTGTTGCATAGCAGGCTGCTATCTGGGTCAGTGTGACCGTCTGCTCTGCCCATGATACAGTAATGACATTACTGCTTTATAAAACATGTAATGTAGGTTTGTATGGATATCAGAATAGTATTTGATCAAATTAATGCAAAACTAGGAGGCGCCATCATGAAACCAAAAACTATAAAATATAAATTTCTACCTTATTAGTTTCTGTTTTTTTTTCTTTTCTCAAAGGAGAACACTGACAAGTGATTTACAGAGCACACAAAAAATATAATTTAATTTCAGTTGGAATTTAAATTTGGAGTCTCAAAATTCATATTTACTCACATGCTCCATAAAGCATTTTGCTGGATATTTATTTATTCAACAGTTGGCATGAAAATTTAAAATATAGAGGGTGTGTAGATCAGATTATTATGACAGCTACACAGATAGTGCTTCAGCTGTGTTTTTCAGTTGTCCATGTCACATGCTGGAGAAGAAACAGATCTTCTGCAAATGCCCACAAACGTGGCCCAAAATATATTTTTACACTTCATCTATTTTTTCTCCAGTGATTGTATGTGGGGTCTGAGTGCTACCAAAAGGCAGGTGACCTACAACTCAGTAATGTGCCTGAATGCATCCTGTGTAGACACGGGTGGATAACTGAAGCTATTGCTGCTGCTGTTCTGCCTATGCGCTGCTTGTGCTACACCTCCTGTGTAGACACTATGCTACTGTAATTGTGCAAGTTATAATTTTTATTTATTTATTTATTTATTTTTAATTAAACCTTTTCTGCTCTGCTCACACTCTACTCAACAACTTCAAATATCCTCTTTCACATTGTTTTTCTGATAAGTAAGACTTGAACGATGCGAGATCCAGGCCAAATTGGTTTTCCAATCGGCCTAAGAGTAACACAATGGTCTGTGGTGTCAAAAGCTGAACTGAGATCCAGTAAGAGAAGTACAGAGGTGGAATCTGGATCCATAGTAAGCAGAAAATCATTTACCACTTTAGTAAATGCAGTCTCAGTGGACTGACAGGCCCTGAACGCATTTTGAAAAAGTTCAAAAGATCACTGTTACATGCAGTTTGTGGGCTCTTTCCACTAAGTCACAGCTCTTTCCAGTACTTTCCAGTGCTTTTGAAAAGAATGGAAGCTGAGCAACTGATCAATAATTATTAGAAGACTCTGGATCAATGTGTAGTTTCATAAGTAGAGGTTAAACCACAGCAGTCTTACAGCTAGTGGGGATAATACCAGTTAACAGTGAGTTAACAATATTCAGCATTGTAGGTCCCAAAACTGGCCAGAGATCTTTTGAATACTTTAGATGGTAGAGAGTTAAGGACGGAGGTGGTTGGTTTAGAGGCCAGTTCAGACATTGTTCCAAGAGATAAAGTCTCAAAGTTTGTCAAAACCAAGACTGTACTGATTTGGGATTCAACATATTGCTCATCTGGTTTTGCAGTAGCTGGACATGAGGAACTAATTGTGTATCTAAGCTCATCTATTTTCCGGCAGAAAAAGTCTAAAAAAAATCATGAGCTGTAAAGGGCGAGCAGCTAAGAGATATCTGCTCTTGAGTAAGTTTGACTACAGTGTCAAGCGGAAATCTAAGATTGTCTTTACTGTTACTGATTAAGCGAGAGAAATATGCTGTTCTAACAGTGGACAGAGTATGTTTGTAATTCAAAACACATTGCCATTGGCACTACAGTATCCTGCAGGCCTGCCACATGTTTCTTCAGTTAACCAGGGTGTAGACCTCCTTGACCGTCTAGTTTTGGTAGTAAGCCATCAGAAATCTGAATATCTGTCAGCTGGTTTATCGTAATGATGTTTGTGCTGTTTTTAAAAGCTGAGGCTGGATCTGTCCTAAGGCCACCTGATTCTTATTACCGCCTGATGCCTCTCCTGGTGGCCTGATAGAGGGTAGGGTTTGTGTTTGTGCATGTGGGGTGTGTGTGGGGTGGCAGCTATTTTTAGCCAATCAACCTTCAGACATCAAACTCAGAGGAGGCAGAAGAGATACATTGGAGAGCCTCTGTAATAAAATAGCAACAGCTGCATCTTTCCTGCCTATAGATTCATAATCACGCTGCCATGGTTTAGGCTCACTAAAGCTGTCCATAAGATTGATGATCAGAGCAGAATGATCTGGTTAGCACCTTTTAATTAGCATCAATCTCTTATGTTTGTCCCTATGACAGAGACCAGCTAGTACTTTACTTTAGAGGAGCATCATGGCCCAGTTGCATAAAGAATCCAAAAATGTTCAAGTTTTATTTGAAGAAGGGTAGACATATACTGTAGTAGGGCTGTCGGGGTGAAGGAATTTGTCCTGCTGTGACACAGGGTGGTTAAACAGCACAATATGTGGTATTAGCGCTTTTTTTTTTGCGTTTGCAAATTGCTTAATTTATCCTGATTATAGTGCTGTATAAATAAGATTTATTCTAAGGCTATTATTAGGTATATTGTTGCTTTTGAAATGACAAAGATGACACAGTTTTAAAACAAATTAAATGCTTGTTAATTGTGCGCTTGGTTTTTTCGGTGGTTTCACGCTTCAAAGCAGTTTCTGTGCAGGAGAAGGCAGAGCGCCACATCACACACAATTTTCAGATTACTATCTTTACAGATTATATAATCTCTGATGGGTGCTTTGATACACAGCATAGACCTCTCCAACCATGGTTGTAAATCAGTGATCCGCCATTTTGTGACTCTTATTGACTCAGTTCTTTAACGGTTAAATATCACAGCTTATGATTGGTAGAGATAAAGTCAATAGGACTGCCATCAAGTTCATTCATCAGAACACAATAACAGTTGTTTTTGCTGAATAAGGACACAAAACACTAATCTATCTATATTTTTTTTCTGGAAATATCCAAACATAACACTGTGTGTGTGTGTGTAGTTACATTGAAAAGGGAAAATTATGTGATCGCTGTTTATTAACATACAAGCAATGTATTTCACAAATTACCAACTTACTGTGAAGACACCGCTTGATTCCGCACCCCTGTCTGCGCAGCTGTGATAAAGACAGTGATCATTGTAAACAATGAAGTCAGAGCGGGCTCTGCTGGACAAACTATATGACGATGCCGTTTCTAAATTATCATTATCATCATAGCATTTTTTCTTCATTATGTTCTGTTTAAAAAAAAAAAAAAAAAAAAGTTTTCATATCGGTGCATATCAGACAAGATATACCTTGAATTTGACATATCTGTGATAAGCCAATATTGGCTGATAAAATCGGTAACCCGTTATATATTGATCAGGCTCTAGTTACAATCCACTTCACAACTGCTAAGTTTATTAATGTGGATTTTGCTTCCCAGCGAGTTGTGCTACAAGCAAAGCATTTTCTGAGCTCACACACCAACCAAGCATGGGCAGGTGTGTTTGATGATATTCTTCAGACTTTGAGCATTCTGAAAAGTTCTGTCCACGTTGTACTCCGAGACAACGCCAAAAATACGAAAATGCCATGGATGATGCTGGACTCCCTAGCCTGCAATATGTCACTCAAACCCTCCAGCTGGCTGTTAAAGAGGGGTTTTTGGCTCAGAAATAATGCTGATGCGGTGACAGTTGGGAGCAATATAGTTGGACATCGTAAACATTCCACCTTAGCCTACTACCACCTGGACACCTGACATTCAGGTAGTGCTCAACCAGCCTATAAAAAGACCCCAACAACACAAGCAGACTGGTGACTCAGACGGCCCATAACATGTGTCAAACAGACACAGAACACTGGAGCCATAGTCTGTGTGTCATTTGTGCAAATTACTGCAAGATGCGCAGCTGTCCTCATTGCATATGCATTTAAGGGGGGGTGACACAAGTAATATGAGGAGACATGTTTACAGAGGTTTATTGTGTATTCTGCTGGATTTACTAAGGTCACGGTAAGTGTAAGTTTTGTGGGGAAAAGTTTCCACCTCTGAAAAGTAGACATTAAGATGCCGTGGCCTATAAAAGCTATGATTTTGTGGAGATGACTTCCTTAAACAATGGCAGCAGTAATTGCAGCTATACACAGACATAGACACAGGCCTCAAAGATTTGCCGAAAAAATATTTTCAAACCAGATTACATTTTTACAACTGCTTGAACAAAATATTGTTAAAAGATGGAGATTGTTCAGTCACAGAATAATTACATTCCTGGATGAACTGACAACTCAGAACGCAACATTCAAATTCATAACCAAATTCCCTCACGTTATTGGAGCCATATACAGACACACCACATACATACCATTCATGCCCCAGCATGCAATGAACACATTTACAGAAACAGAAAGCACACATATTCAGTGAATGTCCAAGTAATATGTGATGCAAAACAGAAGATCACCAACTTTGTGGCCAGGTATCCATCCCAGATCGGTACATTCATCCTCAGGAATAGCAGTATATATTATATTATTATATTATCAGCAACAAAGATGCCAGTGACGTCTGGATCCTTGGCAAGTGAATAGATTTAAAGGCTGTATTTACCTAGCATTCTTAATATTTTTAAAGTTTGTGATTCTTCTTTTTGTTTATTTTCTTTTGTTGTTGTCGGATGTTATGTGCTACCATGATTCTGGTTCTTAATCCTACAACGGCAGGCCAGCGGAGCTACAACAGATTCCATATCAGCACTTGAACGATCAGTGAAAGCACCTTTGAGTGCTTAAAATGAGATTCCAGTATCTACATTGCACTGGGGGTTCACTCTTGCACAACCCTGAAAAGGTGTGCAGATTGTGGTGGCATGCTGCATCCTCCATAACATGGCTCTCACCCAAAGGATGCCTGAGGAAATGGATTACATGGACACGCAGGAGGAACGTGCAGAGGAGGACTTGCATTTCCAGCTCAGGCACCAGTTTTAGGGGCATAGAGGAGAGACAAAAGAGGGAGGAATTGATAGCAACATTCTTTTCTTAGATTACTCCTAATTTTAAACATTTGTTTCACTGACATCAAATAAAATGAGCGTGACTTGTTGTGACTTGGCTATATTTTATTTTCCTGAGACTTTTTATTCAGATGAAAATGTGGACAACAAAGAACTAAATCTAACTGACACAAAAGACAAAATCAGAGGAAAATGAAATAAATACTTTTCCCTCTCTCTCTACCCCTCTCCATGCCCACTTCATTTCTAGGGTGTTTTCTTCACCTCAGTGTACGTGGTGGTACCGCTGGTGACTTGGGTCCCTCTATAGATGTGTGTGAATTTGCATTGCTTTTTCAGGTCTTGCTGTTTCCTTATCAGCTCAGTGCTTGTGTTAAACCTGTCACTGCTTCCAGTAATTTTGTGGTAGTTTCGAAAAGCTCTCTATAATCATGTCTCATTACCCTGACTGAGACAGTTTATTTCTTTATGTCTGAAGAAATGCTCTGGACAGGCTGTTTGATGTTGTTGCTCTGTCAAGAGTATAACATCAATGACGTCAACATCATCATTCCTTTGGGGAGGTTGGGACCTTGGGGGAGTATGGATAGTTGCAGCAGATCCAGCTGTGCAAGCAGCACCCAGTGTAGTATGAGGATCCAGGTCAGCGCCAGCATTCACATCAGGAACAACGCCCAAGTCTGTAGGTCCTGACTAGATAATGATATCTGAAATGAAATCCTTTTATCGTTCTTATTCTTTATAATATATGGTTATTTTCTTAATATTATTATTATTATTTAAATTGTTATTATTTCGCTTTGATCTGATAAAAATAAATTTAAAAAAAATTGAATAAATGTAAGGGGGCAGATTCACAAGTGATTTCCATATATTTTTCTTTATATAATCACAATAGTTACTCCTGTGCAGCAAAGAAGGGCTCAACAGACTGCAGCAGAACAAAGGGATAGACTCTCAAAATCAGTAAAAATAATCAAATACAAATAAATGTTATATATATAGTTTTATAAATAGTTTTAATGGCATGACCTGGCCTTATTACCTTGGGATTGTATGAATTTATCAGTGTCTATCTCCTCCATGCCTCCCACCTACTCCACAGCTATCACCTTCTCATTGGGTGTGCCTCCACCTGTTCCAGCGGCCTGTATTTCATAATAGGCCAGCTTTTCTTTTGTCCGATATTTAATGTCGTGCCACCTTCTTTGACTCCCACTGCATTTTTTTTACTGGTGATGGTGGCCCAGATTTTTTTTTTCATTTGATGTGAGATTGTGTCCTTGGAGAGAATCTTTTTGTGCCATTACCTGGTTGATGAAAGTTTCTATTTTAATGTAACTGAATTTACTGTTTCTTTTTCTTTCTGCACTTCTTGATGGCTCCATGTTCAACAAGTTATACCATGGAACTGTGCATTTTAAAATCAAGACCCCGTGACCAAGACAGGGGTACAAAATAAGGTCAGGGGCAAGGGAGAAATCTGATTACTGACCTGCTAGATGTGTATTTGCAGATTAACAGTAACCAGGAAATACTGCGCATGTAAACGAGTTCTCCGATTACCAACTTAACTTGGTTTCTCTGTGTATTCTGTTTCCAGCAGACATAGACCAATATTTGCATTAATTTGGACACGTTTGTGCCCACATTATGTATGTAAATCTAACATTCACTCTCCTTTTAGCTCTGGTTTAGTCTCCACCAACTCCTGAGGAAAAATATGTCTGTTTTATTATGCTCCACTATGTTCACCAGCTGGTCTCTAGCTTTGTCTGTGTGCTGCTTTGTGCTGAGCAGGTTGTGCACAGTGGGTTTATTAGAGCTTTACAACTAAAAACAACTGTCTGCCGCTGCTGGAAATGGGGTTGATGGGGGCAGAGTTTGTGGGCCATATAATCCAAACGATGAGCTGAAAGAGACTAATGAATACTTTAACTAACCTATTTGGTGTGATTCAAATGAACTTTGGTGCATTTGCTTCTTCGTGATAGCTGTTAGTCAGGCTTTGGCTGGAACTGCCTGAAAAGGAGGGTCTTGAGCCACTTCCAACTGAACTCTGGTGCAGTGCATTTATGGTGTTTTCAATGCATATAAAACCACAGGATTCTGCAATGGGAGATATAAGTGATCTGAATTAGCAATATATTTATGTGATAGCCTATAATTTGGTAACCATGTTAACATGTGCCTGTGAATAGGTGAGTGTGGAGTTTTTTCCTGATACATCAGAAAGTGGAGTTATAACAGCAGTGTGTTGTGAATTTTGAGGAGATCCTCATTAAAAAAGTTTGTTGAGCATATCAACTACACAGTAACTGTCTTCTCCTCTAATATTACAGTACCATTGGTACAGAGCTTTTTTTATGTTTTGTTTCTACCAGTTCATCCTTATTTTATGAGGACCAGTTCCAGTCTGGACTGTTAGTGTTCATAATCTGGCTTCATGCATGCTTTGTGACCATGAGAAAGATAAATAAATATAAAATGCTCTGTAAAGCACAGCGTGACTTGCTGTCAGCGAGATAATGTGATTTTCCCCCATGGGCACACATAGGGCTGATGATGCAGGATGATGTCACCAAAACTGGGGATGAGTTGCCTGTCTTTCCATATGACTTTGTTTAAAGCTTTTTGTTGGTTTGTAATAAGTCAGTGTGAACAATAGCCAGACCAGAGCTAAAGGGCAACAATGGATAGTATTTTTCTTTGGTCCAGACCAAATACACCAAAACATAGTTGTGAAAGATTACTAAAATCAGTGATCCATCGTTAATATAAAATAATAATTTGTGCAGTTTTAAGAAAAGTAAATTATTTTACTGGTAAAGTAGTGATCAAAACACAGTTTCATGCATGAATATAGTAACACATTCTGCTGAGTAGATGCAAAATAATGAAAGTGAATCTGACCTCAAAACAAATGTGTGTGTGTGTGTGGCAAATGTGGCATACAATAGACAGTAACCAAACCCGCTACTCCTCTGTACTGAAGAGTTAGTCTCTAGTAGCAGCAGCTGGCAGTGTGTTTGACCTAGATATAGTCTGTCTTTTAATGATAGTTCTACAGTGGGCTGGGTATAACCAACTAGCTGGGTATCTATAAAGACTGCAGAGAGCTGGAAAGAAATTTAAATGAAGAGAAAAAGGAAAACAAAGAAACCCAACAGGAAAGCAAGAAACTATTTTCCAAGGCGAAGAGAAAGGAAGGGAGTGGATAAAAGAAAGACAGAGGACGCTTTTAGAGATGGGGGATGAAGGATAAAGCTACTGAATGATAAGGGAGTGTGCAAATCTGTAGCAGAAGGTTAACTGACAGCTAAATGAATTATAAATGCTATCTGTAAAGTCTAATAGACTAGCAGCTGGTTCACTGAGGCCTGGCACTGGAGACAGGAGAGGATATCTATAAATCCTGTGAGGTAATATGTGCTGCAGCTCTTCCTCTGGAAAGCACTTAGATGCAGCTTTTAACCTTTTTATTTATTGTGGTTTCTATGGTCTGGGATTTCTAGATTCTGTTTAGATTGAGTGAATCTAGAAGGGTTGGTCTCATATACCAAACAAGCCAAAATGTGTTTTGTTTAAACACATTTTATGATTTTAAGTTTACATTCAAAAAACTTAACCCTCCTTCTAATCCATTCCCAGAAAAATCACCAAGGCTCTACAGAGTGATGAAGGAGTATAAAAGAATATATATATAATGCATGATTTATTGTATATAAAATAAAAGTCCAAGATATAGACATAATACATAGTGGCAAGAAAAAGCTTGTGAACCATTTGGAATTAAATGGATTTCTGCATTAATAGGTCATAAAATGTGATCTGATCTTCATTTAAGTCACAAGTATAAAGAAGCACATCGTCCTTAAGCTAATAACACACAATTATAATCTTATGTGTCTTTATTGCATAATATTCACAGTGATGGTAGAAAAGTAAATGAACCCTTGGATTTAATAACAGGTCGAACCTCCTTTTTTCTGTTCCTGCGGTTTAGACCTGCACAACATTCAAGAGGAATTCTGGACCATTCATCCTGACAGAGCTGCTTTAGCTCAGCCATATTCTTAGGATGTCTGGTGTGAACGGCTCTTTTGAGGTCATTCCACATCATCTTGACTGTGTTAAGGTCTGGGCTCTGAGTGGGCCACTCCAGAAGGTGGATTTTCTTTTTTTGAGATCATTCTGTAGTAGATTTACTTTGATGTTCACGGTCATTGTCCTGCTGCATCACCCAGCTTCTTCTGAGCTTCAGCTGGCAGAAAGCCACCCTGACATTATCCTGTAAGATACCTTGATAAACTTGGGAATTCATTTTCCCCTCGATGATGGTGAGCTGTCCAGACCCAGAGGAAGCAAAGCCCGAAATCATGATGCTCCCTCCACTGTACTTCACTGTTGGGATGATGTTTTCATGCCGGTATGCAGAGCCCTTTTTACTCCATTCGTAGTGCAGCATGTTCTTCCTCAACACTTCAACTTCACGCATGCAGCAACTTTTTTTTTTTTTTTTTCTCAGTAGTGGCTTCCCTGTGGTGTCCTGCCATGGACTCCATTGTCCATGCAACCATTCACCATAATTTGTCTGTGGTAGACTCATGAGCACAGATGTTCGAATGCACTCCACAGCCTGCCTGTTACTCTGAGCTTCTTTTTTACCTCACTGACCATCTGCGTTGTGCCTTTGGAGTCATCTTAGCTTGGCGCCCACTTCCAGGGAGAGTAGCCACAGAACTAAATTGTATCCATTTATAGATGGTTCTTGTGAATAGCAAACTCAAAATGATTGAGTGTTTTTTTGTAAGTCAAAGCAGCTCTAGCCTACACCTCAAATCTAGTTTCATTGACTGGAATCCAGGTTTTCTAACTCCTGACACCAATCAGTTTTGGTTGATGTCATTAGCCGAGGGGTTCACATACTTTTTCCAACCTAGACTGTGAATAGGACAAGAACAATACAATGATTTGTGTGTTAGTTGAAATAGATTGTGTTTGTTCATAAATGTATCTTAGATGAAGCTCTGAACACATTTTGAGACAAATTTATCAAAATTCAGATAATTCCAGGGTTCACTTACTTTTTCGTGCCACTTTATGTATGTATATACTGTATGCCTGAAAATAGATTGAATATAGATGAAATGATAAGTATACTGTAGATGGCCAGAGCTGATACTGGTTGTTATCAACTTGTGATGTTGATATGGTGAGCACCACCCAAATTCCTCAAGCATAAAGACTAAGTTCATATCTCATCTTCCGTTCGCTCAGAAATTTTATATAGATACTTACTGTTGTCTTGACCACACGGGGGCAGCGGAACAAGAGGAAAACACAGCATCCTACAATGTAATTAAAGTGTTGCCAAACAGTTGCCTTTTCACAGATCCAGCAGAGTCAATGCAACATTCAGAGCCTGTTCCACTATGTTCACCAGCTAGTCCCTAACTATGCCTGTCTGCTGTTTGTTGCTGAACAGGTAGTGTACAGTTGCTTTATCATAGCTTTTTTTTTTTTACTGAAAACAGTTGTTTGTGGTAAGCTGCTGGAAAGTACATTGAGAGAAAAATTTGTGGGCCATAAATTCAAAACTATGAGCTAAAATTGTCTTATTGCTCTGTAGATCTGAGGGGAACTGCATTCTTGGTGATAATTAACTCAGTTCATTGCTATGAGTGACCCCTTT
Source organism: Xiphias gladius (assembly GCF_016859285.1). Lineage (NCBI taxonomy): Eukaryota > Metazoa > Chordata > Actinopteri > Istiophoriformes > Xiphiidae > Xiphias > Xiphias gladius. The sequence continues at coordinate 27,698,165 of NC_053418.1, read as the reverse complement.
CACATAACACTTGACCTCATTCATATAAAAATATTCATCGGTGCAACTTTAAATAAAAAAGAAGCAAGCTATACATAGGAACATCTTATTCCACAATTGATGACCAAGTCTTAGTTTTTCCTTGGTTTACACATATTTTATCTAATGGTGACAATGACTCTGCCTTTTCCAGCCAATGTTTGCATAAGGGAGGTTTCCAGTGGAGAGGAGTCAGTCACCAATGGTGAAGCATAGACTATAGCATTTGCTTGAGTAGTGACTTTGTCCCTTGAAGTTTGATTAAGGACCCAGCACTTAGGTGTTGGAAGTATTCTCCAACAAAGAGCAGCTGAAAAGAATCATATGAAAGAATGGCAGAACATTTCTCCTCGTGTTTGTGCAAGACTGGTATCATCCATGTCCAGGAGGATCAAATCTGTCATTAAAAATAAAGGCATACAAAATATTAAAAATATAAGAGTGTACTGACTTTTGTTCCAGTCGGTTCTTTAATACCTTTAGACCTTTCACTACAGTTTAATTAGTCAAAAATGACTATTGAATATTTGAAAGATATACTGTGCAGGATTTGTCGGTTGCTGTTTGTAAACACTCCATTCAGTGTCGGCCCTTCGTCCCCAGCTCAATGAGCGAGAATGAGAGAAAGAGAGCAGTGGTGGTTGAGTGAGCTACAGAGTGAATGAAGAGAGGGAGCAGCATTAGTAGTGAATCAGAGAAATAGAACATTATTTTCTGATTGTTTTACAGCGGTTACGTTCTAAAGCACAAATAAACATGCCAAAACCTCCGCACAACCCTGCGGGAAGGTGCCACACTACTGGATTTTGTGTGAATGCGGCCGAAATGCAAGCTTCTTCCTGTCCACTGTTGCCTCTCTGCTCTACATGTGTGTGTGTGTGTAGCTCAGCAACCGCCCTCAGTCAAAAAGACACACAGACCTGAAGCTCTTTATACACCCATGACACAGACAGAGAGCAGAGGAGACAGTAATGCAACCTGCTCGCCACGTTTTTGTAGAGTCCGTCCCTCACACCCTGCGTGTTGTTATTGGTTGGCCAAAGGTTGCAGCCTAGAAACCTCCCGAACAAGCAAAATAAGAAGAAAATAAGAAAATACAGGCAGAAGGCAGGGACACTGCAGATAAATACAGCACCACACACTTCTAGAGGGTCATAAGTGATGATTAAGAGGAATTACTTTTGTATCAGTCTATACATTATTTTTTTTAGGAAAAATCTTGCATTGTATACTTTTAAATTAATTGGCTTCATTCTTCATGGGCATTGACTAAAAACAAATAAAATTGTATTCAATGGACAGGGTTTGTAATTACTTCACATTTAGTGTTATATTAAATTGACCAGGGGGTGTACTCACTTTTGTTGGTTGCTGTATGTTAACTAGCAAGGAACATGGTTAATGTTTAATCACAACTGCCCTTCCCAGTTTGATTCTATGTTTTAGAAAACTAATAAATGGCATAAACACTTAATTATGTTAGGAAAGCAGTACATGCTCATTTATTGAAATAACATTGAAAATAAAGACCTGTATACTCTCTTTTGTCAGGTGCAAGTATCCAAGTACTCAGAGCTACTAGGGCTTCGTGATGATCAAAACAAGCCCAGTCAGAGGTTCAAGAAAATGCCAATCGCAAAACAAATAGTCCAAAGTGCACAAAAATGGTTTATATGCAAATTTTTTTCCAATTTTTTTTTTTTAGCCTTAATTATGGTTTCAGTTGACTGAAGACAGCTTTCAGCTATTTCAGATGTTTTTTTTAAGCAGTTTTTTTTATGTAGTAATACAACTAAAAAAACAAGCTCAGATAAATCCTGGTCACAATCATAACATTCAGTATTTCTGAATGTTATGATTTTACTACTTTTGTATGTTATAATTTATAGAGAACTGTAGTTGTGTGACTTTATGAACAGTAGGCTTCCCAGGCTCTTAATCTTTTCTTTCTTAGAAGAGATGCAACTGTATCTTGTCTTATTTCAGAGGAGCTCTGTGTGCAAGGATGAAATGTAGAAACTGTGTGTTAGTATTTGTGTGTGCTTACCCTTTAGGTGGTAGCTTGTTTGCTGGTTATAAATCAATTTTAACACAGATGTACCAGGGAATATTGAATGCTTCAGAGGGGACCAGACTTGTGGTATGGTATATTGTGGCTTCTTTCCTCCTAATGTGCAATACGATTTAACTCAGAATCAATACTCTCTATGATTATTTTTCCTTTATTCATAGAAATCATTATAAAGAAAATTCTAGAACACCTTCCCCACAGCAAAAAGCACTATTAATTGCAGCCCATTTTGGTAGAACACAACTGTTGGCAAAAAGTCGTTCAATACCCTTAGCTGCCAGTCAGTGTTGGGCAGTGAAGCAATACTTACAAACGCATTACACTAATGTGATTGCTTTTTTCGATTACAAGTAGCGTAAGGGATTACATTTTGAAATTCAGTAATTACAGTTATATTCTCAGTAAAGCTCTGTTACTTTGACATGTGGGGGTTGGCTTGTTTGCTGTTTTACTGGGAATTTGATGGGGGGTTGATGTCAGTTTTGTCTCTGTGTTCAGTTGGCAGAATTCTGAGACATGGTTGAGGTGCAGGGTAGGCGGTGTCCTCTACCAAAAGAGGAGAAATGTGACTACAAGTAATGCCAAAGTTTGTCTTATTTAAATGTGTGTTCTTGGCTGGCTGATGTGGCAGGTCTTAGCTACAGGTATGCGTACATGCTTTTTAGAAATGGAGAGTGTGTAACTTCTGAGTTCAGGCCTGAGTATGAGTAATGATTATTTGACTATAGTTTTCAAGTAACTTTCCTAACACTGGTACCAGTAACTTTTAGCTGTGGCAGACAGGCAGCATCAGCAGTGATTGGTGCAGGAAAAAGAGGCTCAGACAGCCTTTGAATTATTTAGAACTTCCTCTTTCCTCCAGGGAAATGCTACACAGACAGAAAGAGAGAGTGTTAGATAAAATCTACAGATGAGATGGAGAGAAAAGGAAACTGGGGACGAGAGGAAAAGGGGACAGGGCCTCACTCAACAACAGCTTGTGTTGAGTTGAAATATGGCATTGGTTCACCTGCCCAACACAAAAAACAACATAGAGCAGACTGGAGGAAAATGGGGTGGAATTAGAAATAGATGTGTGCATTCGAGTGTGTATATACACACACACACACACATATATGTATGTGTATGTGTATATGCATATGTATATATAATGTATGTATGTGTATATGCATATGTATATATAATGTAAATTTATATGTGTATGTATGTATATATATATATATGTGTATGTGTGTATATAATGTATATGTATATGTGTATGTGTGTATATAATGTATATGTATATGTGTATGTGTGTATATAATGTATATGTATATGTGTATTTGTATATATAATGTATATGTATGTATGAGTGTATGTGTATATTTACATGTGTCTATGTACATATGTGTATATATGTGTATATGTACATATTTGTATATGTGTGTATATGTACATATGTGTATATGTGTGTATATGTATATGTGTATGTACCTGTGTATATGTGTATATGTACCTGTGTATATGTGTATATGTACCTGTGTATATGTGTATATGTACCTGTGTGTATGTGTGTATATGTACGTGTGTGTATGTGTGTATATGTATATGTACATAGTCGTATGTATATGTATATATATGTGTGTGTGTGTGTATATATGTACTGAATATTGTTTTTTAAATTGTTTTAATTGTTTTTAGTATTATGTGTAAGGTTACATGAGGCTGTAGTAAACCACACAACACTTCTTATTAAAAGAGCAAAAATTATATAAAAATGCACTAAATTTAAATGTATTCCAAAGCAGTTTATGTAAACTGTAGGTTAAGTAGGCTTCACATACAGAAAGGTGTAGGAGTGCAAATTGCTGTGGCAACTCCTTTAATGTTTTGAAAAAACTTAAAAAAAAGAAATTTCACAGCAATACATTATCAACTACTAGTAAGTAAATTTCTATACATGAGTTCAAAAGTAGAAAAAGAGAAAGAGAATAATACTGATATTGGATCAGATTGGTCAAAGCTCTAGTAGTAGAGTTGTAGTTGTAATAGTAGGAGAGCTCTAATAGTTATGGTTAAGGTTAGAGTAAGTCCTCAGGGTATGAATGTAAGTCAATGTAATGTCCTCTGAAGTCATAGAGACACGATCCTGTGTGTTTGTGTGTGTGAGCGTGTATGTATGTGCATTGGTATGTGTGTGTCTACTGAGAGAAGACAGACGGCAACATTCGTACCTGTTTTTGTAGATCTGTAGATAAACTTATAAGACAAATGAAACTGGGCAGCAACAGTTTTAATTTGGGCATTCACAATAGATGAGCCCTGTTTATTGGGCCAAGTGCCCCTTTAAAAGACAAGTGTGATTAGAGGGAGAGTGCTCAGGGAGCTGCAGTGTGTGGCAGCCAGCCTGAAGATGACACATCTATTTAGAAGGAGGGAGTTCCTCACACAAATAAGAGAGGAGGGGAAGAAGTGAAAGGCTTTTAGTCTGGGTTCAGACTTTACTGCAGCATGGATTACATAAGGTTGTCGTGGATGTTGTGGAGCAATGCTGTGTAATGACTGAACTGAACAGGTTTATGAATTTTTGGCTGGACTGCAACAGCAGGGCCAGCCCTATAAAGTGAATGTCTGTTGCTGACTGACTGAGTGAAGTTACACCATTGGTCAGCCGTCTGAGTTTTGGATTTTCGCTCTTAGCCGTTGCTCTTTTAAAATGAATTGGCGCAAACAGTTTCTATTATTTCATCAGGGGAATGTTGCCAACTTAGCGCCTTTGTTGCTAGATTTACTGACTTTTCACACCCTTTAGTCACTTTTTCTCAAAAAAGTACCTAGTGTCAAACCTAGCGACTTTTTGGACAAACCTTTGCTTCTTTCCGTTGAAGACAGTTGCCAGTATTGCCCTGCAAGCACGACGTTGGGCTTTCCCTCCGCAGGCACACCTCTCTGTGTCTGTCAATTCACCAAATAGCAGCTGACATAGATGTGAATGAGCTTCTAATTTTCTCTCTGAGTGATCATTTTACAAGTAAACATAGCTGAAATTACAGCACAGCTGTTGTCTTTCACTTATGTGTCTGGTAATTTTGTCAGACAACATTGTGGTTATAAAATCAGGATTTTAGCAGTGCAGAGCAGCAGCTTGGAAATGTCTTGGAAGTGACTGCTGGTTAACATGTGGTCTTAATGAGCCGTGTTTCAGTCACTGTTTCATACTTGTTCCGTTGTCTGACAACAGAAACAGAAAAACATGTAAATGAGAACAGCTTTATTGGGAATTCAGCTGTATTAAATTACTGTACATATGAGCACAGTGAGTAGGAGAAAAGCAAACAGATAAAGGGCTGCAACCTGCTGAAATTAGATGAATTGCATTTTCATTGCAATGATGTCATAAATATGGTAATTAGCGTATCTGATTATCTAGGGACATTTAGTGACTTTTCCAGCAGACTGTAGCTCCTTTCAAATGAAAGTAGTTGTTTACAGTGGTTCCACATCAGTTTTGAACTACATCCTCAATTTTCCACATTGACAGTACATAGTCCAGTAATATACTAGGTTTTGACCTAGTCTTGTTTTTCTTGTTCTCAGGTCTCTCCTGAGAGAGTACCTGATTATATAAAGGATTTAAAAAAAAAAAAAAAAAAAAAAAAAACTAAAGTGTGACTACAGTGATTGTGTATTTGGCTCCGAGCGGGTGACACACATTCAGTACTCTGCCTGAACACCTCCTTCGTAGACACATATAGACCACTGGAGCTGCTGCTGCTGCTCTGCTAACGTGCAGCTCAGGCTATGCTACCTGTGTAGACTTGTAAAACTCTGGACATTTTAGTCTTGTCTTAGTCAAAGAAAACCATGAACATTTAAGTCTAGTTTTAGTCCCCAAAAACACCTGGAATTTTAGTCATCAAAAAATTAATTGACAAAAATGTTGTGACCATTTTAGTCCAGTTTTAGACAAGATTAAGAATGACGAATAAAGTCAAACTACAGAAACTGTCTGAACTGCTGAAAGAACTAGTACTGAAAATTAGCCACAAAAAAGGTTGTATGATTAAGAATGCAGCTTTGCAGAGACGAAGTCTGGTCTGATGTTATTAATTTAAGCAATACACTCAGACATGAACTATTTTATTTATTTTGAACCAACAAAATTCAACGAATGAGATGCCCAGATGAATGGAACATACTGTCTTTACAACAGAAACTGACTGTAGAGACAGACGATGACAACAACAAAAAGAAAATTAAATCGACACCTCTCTAATTTTGTCAGAGAGGTATTGATTTAATTCTGTACATTTTTAGGCCTTAGTAATAGTGTAGACTGTGTTATATTTATTATGTGTTTATCAATGTTTGTTCACTACTATTTACATAAATTTGGAAAGAAAATATGACTTTTTTGCACACAACACAATCTAGGTACTAGACAGCCTGCGACTGTGTAGCGTAATTTTATTCAAGCCCAAAACCAGTTTTCCACATAAAGCACTGTGCGTGTTAACCATTACTACTACATTAGGCAGGAATGAAGCCATTCAAAATCAACAAGAACTGAATGGTTATCCAATTTAACTGGACAGGCTACTGATTTTTAAGTTTGGCTAAACCCTCGAAATTAAGCGGGGTGGAGCAAAGAGAGGTGAAAGGGACAAGTGCATGCCGGTGTTCTAAAATCAACATGCAGTTAGTTATTGTAGTTTGGCGTGCTGCGTTGGCTGACTTGCTAACAATTCCGCAGTTGAAATTGCACCAGTGGCTGTGACACACTCATGGAGGCAAGCCGATAGCACCCGATTACTGCAATTTGTATTAAAATTATACTTCTTCTCTGAATTATAACCCAGTCAAATTTGAACACACAGACATGACACCTATTTTTACATTCAATGTCACTTCAACTTCTCAAGGATATTATTATCTTTGATGTCAATAGACCCTCTCAGAAATGACAGAAAAATAGATGGTCCTTACAAGAGAGAATCGACACATTTTCAAGTTTTCTTCAGTATCAGATTTTTCTTCATTGGGATCCAGCCTGTCAGGCTTCAGAACAGCTGATCCACTGATCATGAGGGTGGATGTTCTTCTGTTTTCTCCAAAGCATTCAAAGGAGACAGGGTCTCTTGAAAACACATTTTTTTATAATGCTTGTGGATCAAACTTCAAATCCTGTTAGTTATGTCAGTTTCTCGCTATGTTCTTTCTACTGTTCTTTAATGTCTATTAAAGAAAACTCTTTGTTTTTCTCTAGAGACTGTCCTGTTGCTTACTGTCATCTTAAAGTGATCATGATATAGACACCTAAGTCATCCATGTGTACTGGTTGATTTACACTTAAGCATACGCTTTTTCAAAAGTGGCAAAATTGTCATTTTAAAAAAAAATAAAAGGTCATTTTAAATCATTTCCATTTAGTACACTTAGGATTGGTACTTTTATGATTAGCACTGCAACTAATTATTATTTTCATTATCAATTAATCTATTGATTATTTTTTCACTTAACATAATCGCCAGAAAACGGTTAAAACTGCCAATCTGCTTGATCCAACCAGTGATTCAAAAATATTAAATTTATAAGCTTAAATTATTGATATGATATGAATGAGAGTTTAACTGGAGAATGCAACTTCTGATCAACTAGAGAGAAGAGGTATCACTCTGTTGGATTTGTTGGAACTAAAGAATTACCCGCAGTTATACAGTGGTGTTACAGAAAGGAGTTTCTTCGCACACCAATGATCTTTGGCTGAGCATAGACACCGGCTATAGAGATTACTTTAACCAGAGACAAACCATTTTTATTTAGGCTTTTCATCAAATTAAAGCTGCTACCTGAATGTTTTGTACACCACTCTAAACTAGTGATAATATGCGTCTTAGCTTAGCAAATCCATGCATTTTGCCAACTTCTGTCTCTGAACTCAGAGGCACTCACCTAATTTCACTCTATTTTACTCACATATGCAGCAAAATGCTTGGACTGTAGAGCCACGCTGCAACAAGAGCAGGCTGAAGTGGACAAAGCACAGTAGAATACAGTGCAGAGGATCGAATGTTGATCCTCTTTATTTCAGCTGATGCCTATCCAATAAAATATTCCCAGAGCAGCCCTTATATGTTCGGTACATCTCTAATTTGAAAAGCTGAAACCAGTGAATTTTATTTTATTTATTTATTTTTTAACCATTTTTGCATTAAAAAATTACTAAAGATTATTTGGATATCAAAATTGTGGCCGATTAATTTTCTCTTAATCAACTAATCATTTAATCATCAGAGCTCTAAGATATCTGGAAAATGAAATTCATATAATACTAAAGTAATGGTTGGAACTTCTACAACCTTCTCTCCTGGTTCTTTTTCTTGGAAAGTATCTGGCTGCTCAACAAGCAGCTTGAAGGTCCTGGTTATTGTGCTTTTTTTTGCATATTATGGTAGGGCTCTGACCATCAGGTGTCTGGATTAGATTTAATTTTAGCCATTAAATTTGGCCAGACTTTTTATTAAATCATATTATAAGGAAAAGGCTGGAAATATTTTCCTCTTGTCAAAAAATGCCATGTGCAGACCCATATCAACAATGAAAGAGCTTGAAGCTGATATCTTATTCAGCTCTGCAATAGAGCTCATTGTTAAAAACATATCAATGAGCCAAATAGTTGACATGTTCCTTCATCCTTCAGCTATGTTCCTTTACCATGAATACACACACTGTAGTTTATTTTGACTTAATAGAAAATAAACAGATGTCAATATCATCTGAGATTCCTAGAAAGACTAACAAAAATATAATGCACGGGTACCATGCAACTTAGCAACTAACGCTTTCCCATATAATTAGCAAAAAATTCTGCAGTCCTTTCTTGAAAAAAGCCTTAAAATTTACAGCTAAATACCCACTATTTTTTAGGAAATTATTAGGAAAGTTTCCAGGAAATTAGCTGGAAATACGGAACTAGAAATAAGGCGTTATTGAGTATAAAAGCATTTGCAAATAATCTGCTCTCTAAATCACATGTCCTGTGTTCTCATTTGAGAAAAACTCCGAAACCAAAAAATGAGAAGTTTATATTTTATATTTTTTTGTTTAATGATGTATTAATTCATCAGAATACTGTTAGTTCTCAATCTATGTAAATAGAGAACTTGCTTACACAGCCAATCAATTGGACTGTTTTTAAACCATATTAGCATAAAGCAGTAATGCAAGTATTTTATCATAGGCAGACGGTCACACTGACTAACAGCCAGGCACCAGCCTGCTAAGAGCCACAGACTCTGATCAAGAACTCACATTAGCTTTCCTGCTAAAGTCTCCTTCTTACCTGCACTGCTAGCATTAGTATGTATGCTAGATAGCTCAGCGGCTGCACAGCTGCAGCACATTAAACAGCATGTAAATGTACCTGCAAATGTCTATCCATCAGATGCTGGTTTTGTGTTTGGTGTAAAGGAGCATTTCTGATATTACCCTAATCTCCTGTTTTCCTTTCTTTTAATAACAAAAACATTTACAAATTTTACAATTAGTAACACACATTTCTCAATACTTTTTCGCTTTTTCATAACTTCAGTCAGCACAACAGAAGTCAATGTGGACTAAACTGTGAATCACTTTTCATAGCTTTGGCACAAAGTGCAATCAATCACCACATCTTTCAAAATTCATGCACTGTTTTATCACGCAACTTCAACCACCATGAAACGTGTGTATTTTCAGACCATTCTGCCTGTTTATATACTGCTGTAAAAAACAGTTTAACATCACATAAGAGTAACATAACACAAAATTTCTGTAAATTAGACAATAATTTGCTGCATTCTGCTACATCTACATCTAAAAAGAAATAAAAGTGCATAAACTAATTGGGTTATACATCACTAAGTGTCTCTTTTCGTTCTTTGATGTCATCTATGAAAGACTTGTGCCAGCTGAGTCAAGAGGGCAGGTGAGGTAGAATTCAGAACAGTTCACAATTGCATGGGATGATGTGGCATTTTACCACTCTCTCCAGTCACTTTTCCTTCCACCTCACTTTTCATTCCTCAACCTTCTTTCTGTCCTGGACACAATGCATGCCTGGACATACAAGATAGACATACAACATCGTCAGGATGGATCCGGTTGCATATGTAAAATAAATGAATAAAAGATAAATCAAACACGATAGTGGTACATTTATTGTAATGTTACCTGTTTCTAGTGTTTTAGGTCAGTTTGCTCGGAGTGATAATGTTTTCTTATTGGGAAACAAATGTATGAATGTCAGTGTTCTGGTATAAGATTTGATCCCGAAATGTATAAGCGTTTTGGTTGCATTAGTGCTTTTTGGATGTTAGACAGCATTGAGAGAAGGCATACAGCTAAAAATAATCAACCAGTAAGTGCCTCTTCATCTGACATGTTAGCATGCAGCACCTGAGCCTGTTACCTAGACACTATCGCAGAAACTGAAGACCCAAAAGCACAAAAGAGCCAATGATGGCAGGTAAAGAGTCCTCACTGGAATGTTTAAAACAAGGCAAACAAACCAGGCAGGCAATGGTACAAAGAGGTGGCAGGTGAAATCGTACTCAAGCAGACAGGCAAACAGTCAGGAACAGGAATCAGGCAGATATGCAAAGAAGGATCTAGAGTGCTTGGCAATGAGCACCAAGCCAATCTGACAACTGGTGAGTAGAACCAGGGAGGTATATATACAGAGGGATGATTAGGGGAATGTGTGTGTGTGTGTGTGTGTGTGTGTGTGTGTGTGTGTGTGTGTGTGTGTGTGTGTGTGTGTGTGTGTGTGTGTGTGTGTGTGTGTGTGGATTGTGTATGTGTGGATTGTGTATGTGTGAGCTCATGTCATCCTGTGGAGATGACTTTGTCCTTGCACAGTGGAAATCTGAGACAGCATGGTGACACAGAAGAAATGCAGATGCTCCTGTTGTAGTAAAACTCCATACACCTTCACTCTAATATGTGTTTGTGCATGTCTGTATGCATGTGCATCAGTCTGACACACTGAGACTGTTATTTAAGTCTGAGAGCTTGAAAGTTATTGAGCTTTACAGAGCTTCTGTAAAGTTATTTATAGAAATCTTATCAAACCCTCACTCTTTTTATTAGCAAATAGAGAAGGAAAACCTAAAGGCAGCAGGGTAGCGTTGTTCTTATTTTTAGCTGACTGCTTAGATTAGCTGTAGCAAAATGATTGTTAATTCCAAAACAAAGTAAAGTTTGGCAGTTCTCTGGTTAATGTGCTGGTTGTCTATAGCTTGTATATATTTACCCAAAGATTGTTTGTGAGTGAAAAGACACATCACTGTAACAATGTACAATCACAAGTGGATTGTGTGTTTTTGTAGTTAAAAAAGGACCAACCATTATTTAGCTGATCACATCCATTCAAGAATCTCCCAGTTAAAACTATTCATATAATATCAGCATTTTAATCTGATCAGTTTCATAACTGTGAATGAGGAGCTTCAGTATTTGGTGTACGTAACATAGTGAAGTACAGTAGGCTACAGCTGTTCACTGAATGTGTCAGATACATTTAATGAACATATCCTGCTGCTCATCTCACTTTCAGGTTGTAGCGACAGGTCGAGGACATTAATTAGGCTGCCACTAAAAACAAACAAAAAAGCATTTTGGATTAACGATTGCTATAAGTGCTAACCTTGGTGACAAATTCATTGCATTTCCTGTAGCTGCTTTACAATAAAAGCTATTGTTTTGTGAGTTGAGCACTTTTTATGTGAAGTAGTAAGATGTTCCCTTAATGCAGTTCTGATAGGCCTGTAGGAGAGTGACCAGTAAACGTGCACCTTACTATGAATAGTATCAAAAATAGGGTTTGAGTTCATGAAAATTGTTAGGATTATTACTTTAATTTGCTGTTGATACAAACTCAACACTGCCTCCATGTTTACCTGTTGTCTTAATAAATTTAGTATAATGTACATTTCTACTGCACTAATTCCGTAAGTACAGTAACATCATGTCATACTCACCACTCTGCTGCTGTAGTACTAGTAGTTGTTTTCACTTTGCTGTTTCATCATTCGACTCACTAACATCACTTTGTATGAGTTGGCTGTAGTTCAACAAGACCAATGGAGTGGTGACTCTTGTCGGGGGAAATGATTTGCTGGTTGCGTCACAGACATTTCAGGAGCATCTCCAGGTTAAACTTTAAGGAATGTCACATCAAGATTTTAAGCTTATTAAATTAATGGATCTGAATCAAAACCTTCAGTATTTAGGAGCAATAGTAGTAACCAGTGAAAAATAAGATGTAAAAGTAGTTTTATACAGTTATAAATTGTTATAGTTGTTGTTTTAGTAGGTCAGGCACGTTTAATCAACATTTTGTATATTCTGTTGCTTTTATTATTTTCAGGTTTTAACTGCAGGGTATCAACATTAAAAATAAGTTATTTTGCCTTCTCAGCCAACAAAAGGTGATTATAGATTTTTTTAGTACTAGTTATTTAATATAGTTTCTTGCAGTTGTTGAAAGCTAATTCTAGTTAGATCTGATAAGTAACCACCATGTTGACAAATGAGGTGGTGGCTTTGAGGCATGAACTGTACATCATTTTGTCAGAGGTTGATTTTTGTTTCATAAGTCCATAGAACTCTGTTCCAGAACTGTTTTTTGTGTGTGTGTTTTTGTGAACTGCTTCATACTTTTTTGAGGTTTATCAGGGGTTTGTCCCTTATGGTGAATCCTCTGCGGTTAAGGTCCTTGTTGACAAGGAAACACGTCCACCTACATACTGGAGAGTGTTTTTGACTTGCTTTGCAGCCATAAAGGGGTTTTTCTTACCCATGCCAATGATTTTCTGCTCATCCACAAGACTTGTGTTCCTCTGCCTATCAGCTCATTTGACATTTCCCAGTTTTCCTGCACACAGCTGCTTTTTTAGAATGTACCCCACTGTTGATTTTGGCAAACCAACTAATTTTGATGTCTCTCTGATTGATTTTTGCTTTTACTTCGAGCCTCATTATTATCCTCTTCACTTGTATGGTCTCCTCTTCACTCCTCATATTGACAGACAACTCCACCTCAATCTAAATGGCAACTCTCAACTATCAATCGACTCTGACTCACATGTGAATTTTTTTTGTGCGTGAACTAATGTTGAAACGACACACAGCTGCCTGTAGCCAAGCGTCCAATTACATTTGAACCCTTGCAATTTGGGCACCATGTGTTAAAAGGGTTGTATCTTCCACACAGTTCTTTTAATATCAATGTAAACCTACCCAAATTAAAGCTGAGACTTGGCACTTTAATGTAGTATCCATTATTTTATTTCAAATTGAATATGCTGAAGCTCAGAGCCTGAAGAACAAAAAGATGTGTGACTGTCCTTATGATCTGGACTTTATTTGACAATTTTTGATATGCAGACACCCAAACATGCCTGCAGGAATTTGCTCCCATTCAGTCACAAGAGCATTAGTGAGACCCAGCACTGATGTTGGGTGATAAGGCCAGGCTCACAGTTTATTGCTCCAGTTCATACTTTTGGCCATAATCATCAATCATTTCAAAGAAATTACTATTTTTTTAGCCTAAGCAGTGGATTTGATCATTTATAATTAAAATATTTTAGACAGTACTAAATGATCAAACTTAGTTGGATATAAGTTGCAGTATAGTAATCAGGTAAATTATGAGGAAAATGCTGGAGCTGATGGTTCACACAAAGTAGCCTGGCAGTAATCTCTAATCCCAACAAACCCAGAAAGGCCTCTGATAAGAGAAACACAGAAACACCTACCTTACCTTTTCTTACACACTCACATAATTCCAGCTATTTGTGCAGCTATTCACAGGCTGATGTTTCCTATTCCGCACTGACTAATGGGTCAATGTTCTCATACTGAACATTCTGGCCCATTCTGACTCTCTGTGATCACCTATACCATGTTTCCATACAACCAAATTCACAATTGAGCTGTGCTTGTTTGTGTTTTTTCTGTTTCTGTAGTCAGACGAATATGAAATAGGTTGCGGTACCTGTTTACCAGGCAAACAATAACTCATTCACTGCTTCGGTGAGACGTCAGTCAAATCTCTATTTTATAAATACGAATTTGTCTGAAACATCAACATAAATTCAGTTTAAAGTTACTGTTGCTAACAGCAGATTTAATACTATGGCAAAAACAATGGACTCTAATATATATATAAGAGGTAATTACAGAATATTAAAAAAAAGAATGGTAATCATTAAAAAAGGCCAACCATAAATAGTATCAAAAGTGGGGTATGTATTTCATGAAACTCTAAAGGATCTTAACTTTCTTTCGCTGTTGATGCAAGTCAACACTTTCACCATGTTGACCTCTTGTCTTAATAAATTTATTATAATGCAAACACTAATGCCATCAATACCATCAGCAGCGGCAGATCATATCATATAAAACCCTGTATTTTATGGTCATGCTGATTATGCTGACATTTAAAATGAGTGATCTGTCAGAACTTTAGAAGAGACAGAAGGTTGTCTTCTTTACTTGATTGCCACACAGTCATGCTTACTGTACATCATTGTGTCATCAGTTGTTCCACATGAAAATGCTCGGCTGGTGTCATAGTTTGTCATCTTTCCTTATTTTCCCCTCCATTCTCCTGGTAAAAAGGTCATTTGTTAATTTTCCAGTTCTCAAGAAGTAATCTATGATAAAGAGCCATGAAAGGCCAAGTGTGCAGTCAGACTGAATTTGGCAGTGGCCTGCAGGGGGTGAGAGGAGGAAGGGGAGTGTCAGCCAACTGTGTGTTTTGTGTGTGTGTGTGTGTGTGTGTGTGTGTGTGTGTGTGTGTGTGTGTGTGTGTGTGTGTGTGTGTGTGTGTGTGTGTGTGTGTGTGTGTGTGTGTGTGTGTGTGGTCCAACCTCCCACCCACTCTGACTCTGAAACATTGAGTTCATTGTGATCCCAAATGTTTTGAATGGCGTCACTGATGTGCAGCACAGTTTGTGATGATGAATAATAATGACTCTACAATTGTGTGTGTGTGTGTGTGTGTGTGTGTGTGTGTGTGTGTGTGTGTGTGTGTGGGGTTGTGTGTGTGTGTGGTTGTGTGCCGTTGTGTGTGCGTGTGCGTGTGTGTTGGTGCCAGGGTGTGCCATGTTTGCATGTTAGCATAATTGTGCATATGTGGGTGCATGCATATGTGATTGTTAATGGACAGTCTGTGTTCGTATGAGACTGAATGTGTTTATTGAAATGTGGATATGTGTGGTACAAAGTTCCTATCAGCACAGTAGTCCTTCTTTAATTTGAAACTGGTTTGATGTGTTTGTATACAGAAAAAGTAATTTTTGTGTGTGTGTGTTGAGTTTACAAGTTGTTTAGCCTTGCTGTATATATGTCATTCTGTCTTGTACCAAATAATGCAATAAGCAAGTATGATGCAGAGGCTAAGAACTGCCCAATGTGAAGTGGAAGGCTGTTTGCTCAATGAAATTTAATTGTGTGACAGTAATCTTATTTTATTGATTATACAACAACCGTAGTTCAAGCTCTTTAGCTAAGCATCACCCACTGTCTTTATATGAAGTGTAATACTGATACATGAATTTAGAACTGTAAACAAACAATTTCGTCAGAGATGATTCGGATATTATTGCAGATATCCACTGTTAACCTAGCCTTAGCCTTAGCCTATGACTTAAATAACTTCAAAAGTCAAAAAGGATTGAGCAACTATTGTGTCCCAGCCAGGATCATGACTTTTTTGTGTCTGTTGGAACCACTTCCATTGTTGTCTCTGCTACTTGCAGCATGTTTGTCTATTTGGTTGTGTTGTGTGTATTTGCAGTGCATGGGTTGTCAGAGTGATGGAGATGCTTGTGACTATTTTCATGGGTTTTCTTAAGTTGCATTGCGTTGAGCTTTCTGGCCACCGTAGGCTACAGTACAACTAAAAACTATAGTGTTTCTACCTTCACAGCTGATAAAAGGCGATCACAGAACTCAATTGAATCTTAGTTATGGCTTTAGTTATTTAGAGCTTTAGTTGAAATGTTAAAAGCTGAAACCGATTAGATTCAATGAGGGATACAGTGAAATGCTTTTGAACCTCAACTCTAGGCATGTATCACTACAGTGTGGATAATGTGCAGTAGCTGTACAGAGCTGTATAGTCTTTTGTTAAGATGTCAGTGGTCAGTGTTATTGTTCACAAATGCCCAATTGACATTTTTGCTAAATTTTAAGTGGAGCATAAGACTCTGCAACAAGCCAACAGTTTATCTACACCACTTTATTGGACATAAAAGGGTAAGTGTCTGCCCAAAATCTCACTAATAATCCTCATTCACAGGAACACTGTGTGCACACAACAAGAGTAACATCAGCATGTCATAGATGAAGTAGGAAGTGGGTCAGTAAACTGTTTTGGATGTTTACAACAGAAAATAATTCTATTGTTGAACTTCATTTTTTTTCTCCAAATAAGAAAATTACTAACCGAGTAGTTTGTGGTTCAACCCGTCTGATCATTGGACTGCTCATATTTCTTGACACTCATTGTTTTGATGTTAAAACTGAATTAAGTGATTTTGGCTTGCAGCTGAACAAGCTGAAAACAATACATCTGACATATTAGTTGTTTAAGTGAACACGTTAGCAAAAAGTTGTACACATCCAGCAGACACAGAGAAACATTAGCTTTCATTTAGAGTTGTGTTTGTGTTCACCTGATGAATGTGTCCAATATTCCTTCTCCTTTTAGCTCTGTTTAGTCTCCACCAACTGCTGAGACAGTATCTCGCTCTTTAGCTGCTAAATGCTCCACTATGTTCACCAGCTAGTCTCTAATTGTGTCTGCTGTTAGGTGCTGGGCAGGTAGTGGACAGTAGGTTTATCAGGGAATTTTCTTCTTCTGCTTCTTTTTATTGCAACACAGCATAATAACATAAGTGAACAAAACAGAACATAAGGTGAGGTTGATAGAATGTCCATACAGAGACTGCAGCAAACAACATTAGACCTAAGTATTGTATAGGTTAAAGCTGGAGTGACAAAAGATGCTGTATTCGTGTGGGCTGAACAAGGATGAGGGTAGAATATCCTGTGTGGTTACAATTATATGGGAGGAAGTGAGGCTCAAAATCGAATCACACAATATGTGGTTTGTCCATGACCTCTAGAACAACAGTTATAAGTAACACATTACTGTTGGAAAATTAATCAGTTTTAAGATGTAAACAGTAAAATACATTCATACACAGTCAGCAGCACTGACTGTCGATAGGCAACAGGAAGATAGCAGTGGTCTCCTGTATTAAAATCCAATGTTCTGTTGTTTGTGAACTCTGTCACATCGCTAAAAATAAGTCTGACAGGTAAAGAAACGAAAGTAGACTATAATCAAACCAACTGTTTATCCAGATTATCTTATGCGCAGGTCAAAGTGGCAGTGAGTGCATATGAGACCACTGCAAAGGAAAACTGTGCAGAATCTATCTATCTCTAAGTGCGGTAGATCAAAGTTGAAGCAGGAAGTTGGTCTTTAAACTGTGATGTAAGTTTACAACGGACAGTTAGGGTAATAATTTTACTGTTTGCTTTCATGTCCTCATCTAAATAAGTTTGACTAAACTAGTGGTTTGTTTACATCCTGTCTGATCATCTTACGGCTCATGTTTTGCCCCTTTCGACTGCTTTTTAGAGTACAATCAGTATAATTAAATTATTGCTGAAATGAGGGCTAGAACTACAAAAATAATGCAACATGTAATATTTGGTTGTAAAGTACATCTCAAGGACTAAGTCATCTTTTTGATTTTTTTTGGTCACTTGGGGGCAGCAGATCAAGCTCTAAACACAATATTTCCATATGATCACGTCATGAAGTTGTTATTGCACACATGTTATTGCACGTGTGTGTGTGTGTGTGTGTGTGTGTGTGTGTGTGTGTGTGTGTGTGTGTGTGTGTGTGTGTGTGTGTGTGTGTGTGTGTGTGTGTGTGTGTGTGTGTGTGTGTGTGTGTGTGTGTGTGTGTATGGGTCCCATATGACAACATAGCTATCTTAAATTTATAACACAGAACCATGCGAACCATGATGTCTTTTTGTGTCTGCCTTGGATGTCCACACACACATGACGGTTGTCGCTGACAGAGAACTGCAAGATTTTGAGACTTAACAGAGGAGAAGAAACGCAGGAAGTTGACCTAAGGCCAAAGGGTTGTTTTGTTTTTTTGAACGTGCTTTAACACTCCACAAGGGAGTACACTATCACTTGAGCTGCAGTTTTCATTTCTACAGAACTGCATGATGATCAGAATGAAGTATCCAACTGTGTATGCCAAAATGTGGCATACACATTTCTCAGTGTCAGGGTTGTCCGGAATGGGGTCAGATGGGCCAGTCATTACTTTTCTACGGGGTCACTTGAAGGAGGTCACTCCTAGAGGATGGAAACAATACTGTAAAAAATTTAGACCAAGTGCCACAAAGTCATATTAAAGTGATACAAGACAGAGCTCTATGCTACATTAAAAAGGCACGGTTATAACATCAATGCATCTCTTTTTTTAAATATTTATTTAATATTTAAATATTTAACATTAAGCATATAGAATGCATCGGGGCAAACTGACTTAACTAGGAAAATACTGAAGAATTTTGAAACATAATATGTACTTGGGTCCTAACAAAAGACTGGGATGCATTGTGGTTAATGAATGCATCCCATTTCAAACAGCATAGAGTGTATTAATTCAATTAAGGTATCTGTAAATAGGGTTGGTTTTTATAAAATTTTATCCCATCTGAATCCAGTATCAAATTAGTCATGCAATTAACATTAGTTAGCAACAACTAATATGACCTGCCATTTTCATTTTATCCATTGAAAGTGACAAAAATGAAAAGCTGCCAGAATGTTGTTTACATTGAGCCTTGCTAGTAAGAGTGTCCGAAGTAGGAATGGCTGTGATTAGGATTTTATGAATTCTACCAATCTTGTCAAAACTTTTTATCTGTCTGTTACTTTATTGATACTCTTATCGGTTCATTTTTATTACTAAATTCTTCTTTTTTAATTATTATTTTAAAAAAAGAATAAATTCAGGAGAGGATTAAAATTTATTTATATTTTGAATATAATAAAATGTTATTTCTAAAGCTACAACAGCAATATCTACAGCAGCAAAGTTGCTATATAAACTCAGTAACATCTCCCTGGCAATAAATATAAAATCAAAATAAAATAAATAACGTTCCTGACATTAAACACTGGGTGACATTTAAAAAGAATGAGGAAAATATAAATCATATAAGTCATCATATAAGATCATATAAGAACCTTGTACTTAATGATAAAACCTATATATATATATATATATATATATATATATATGTTTGATACCTAAAATTGCCTTATAATTATTCTCAAAAATAATTATTACATTCAACCATTCAGCATGAATGTCAGCACTGGATGTAAACTGTTTACCACAGAGTCGTCCAACAAGAGTATGCAAATGTGTGCAGCTAATGGTAAATAATTTATGTACAGACAGATTTAACCACCCTGTTGGTTTTTTTTAACCACAAAAAATACTTTCACACTCGTTATCTTTAGGTATGAAAATAATGTTTCCTCTCCTCTCCTCTCCAGCAGCCTAAATGTGATTTATGAATTACCAGTTTTGACAGTCTCCTTGCATGTGTCCAGTTGAGAGGCTAGCTAATTCAATTCTTAGCTACTGACTGAATTTTTCCAACACTGGGAATAATGAAAGACAGAAAGCAAGAAAAGGATACACGCTGAGGACAGAAGAGGAACACTGTTTAGGTGGTTTAATTAACTTGCTACTTGGTGGTATTGATCAGATGTGAAATTTTAGCTCATCATGGCCTGGTGAAGAGGTGTGTGTATTAGGACAGACGGTGTAGGTAAACATGCTCAAATCAGTGTGAGTTTATGTGAGCTTCTTTACTTTATATGACCACTGTGCACAAAGAATAAGCATCGACACATATTTGCAAATGCAAGATACACTCCACATCCTGTTTTAAAATTACTGCCACTATGGAAAGCTTTTGGCAGTGGCAGCCATGAGCAGATACTGCATGTTTAGCAGACTGTACATCCTTCATACATCCTCTCTGATGTAGAGGATCACTATGTCACAGTACGCAAACTCAGTCTATTCCACAGTGTGATCCATTAGAGGGGAGATAGGTACTGACAAGGAGAGTTTATGGTAGAGAACCATAATTAAAATAACCTTGGAGCAGGATCATTGAGCTGAAACTGGACTTGATTTTGGCAAGGTTTCATTGCAAATGCAGCACAATTAATGTTGACAGTTTTCCGTCTTCTTCCCATCCAGTGGGTGCTGGCCTTTGAGATCTTCATCCCACTGGTCCTCTTTTTCATCCTCCTGGGTCTGAGGCAGAAGAAGCCAGCGATTCCTGTCAAGGAAGGTAGGCAGACATAGTAGAACGTGGATGGAGACAGCAGTGGGATGGGTCCTATTGATAAATTCTACTGTAGTCTTTAATCATAATTCTGGTTTATTACATCTTATGTACATTGTTGTGATCCTCATTCCTATTCTATCCATTAATAGAATTTTACTTAATTGAAAATTGACCTGTTGCTATGCCTGTAAAGTTTTCTTTTCTCATGTCGCACATATACTGATAACGGTGGCAAATTTGACATTATTACTTTTTTTCCCTTCTTTTTCTTTATTACATTTTTGTAATTTCGCTTTGATACAGTTTTGCAACACAAACACTGAAAACACAACTCGTTAATAAAGCTGTTCATCCACCAGTCAGTGGGTCAAGGTATTTAAATTAAAAATGTCCAGTTATAGTCAAACAATTCAGTTACAAACCTATGAATATAAGAAATATCCCCTTCTGATAATTTATGATTAATGTCATGAATACTTATTAAGTTCAAATTTTAATTTCACATGTTTATTACATGACTTTAAATAACAGTCACATTCAACAATTGCCATGTGAGTGTGATTGAAATTGAAGTTTAAGCCGGATGTTATTCTATATTTTCTCCTTGACAACAAATGTGAAGACCCAAACCAACAATGAATTATCCTACTACCAAGTAGTGTGTGTGTGAGAGTGAGTGAGAGTGAGAGAGAGTGAGAGTGAGAGTGAGAGTGAGAGTGAGAGTGAGAGTGAGAGTGAGAGTGAGTGAGTGAGAGTGAGTGAGTGAGTGAGAGAGAGAGAGAGAGAGAGAGAAAGAGAGAAAGAAAGAAAGAAAGAAAGAAAGAGCCTGATATATCTTATTCCTCTGTGCCGTAGAGCTCCATTGTTGTCCAGAAACTATTAAAAACACATCAGTGAGCCACACTGTTGCAGTGTGCACGTGTTCCGGACACATATTGTTAATTTTGACTTATTTTCACGTACACTCTCCTGCTATTGCTGCTGCAAATTATCCCCAATTACAACAAAAACTACAGTGACCAGCAGTAAGAAATAGTTGAATCTTATAAACAATATTTATGATGCATTTTTACACATTAACTTCTTCAGGACGAACCAGTGGGTTTAGGACTGAGAGACACAGGGGAATGTGTAGTCAGGATTTGTGTCCCTTTTTAAGTGCTATACAGCCAAATTGTTTGTCCTCAGTTACTAAAGGATCACACCTAGGTTTTGGTAAAATGGAAGAAAAGTGGCACTACTGAAAAGACTAACTAAAGACACATTACAAACACTGGTACACTCAGTTCAGTACCACAACACAAGACAAAAATTAGCAATGCAGGAGTCTCCCATTTTTAATGACATTTAGTGGTGGTTAAGTGTTATTAATTAGGTCGTGATATTTTCTGTTTACTGAAATAAACCAGTCAAAGGACTTTCAAAAATCATACATGGATTTTTCATAACTCATTCAACTTCTGATCCTTTTGTTGAGCTAGAGCTTTTGTCAAGCTATTTCACGGATATTTATACTGATATTAACTGATATTTTCCCACATAAAGCCTTCTTCTTGTGGGATAAATGCATTATAGCAGTTCCAAAAATGTCCTCCCTTCAACTAATATTCCGAGTTCAACAGCAGAAAATGCTTTCTTTTGTGCTCCATTAATTTTCCAGATATGCGCAACATGCATGAAAACAAACATCTTATTTAGCAGCACTTTATGGAAATCAGATGAATGATCTGGGCTCATTTACATCTACCGTCTTAGCGAATACCCTGCTAAGTTAAAAAAATTGCAATGATGCAAAATGTGTGACTGATGGTAATTTGTGACAGGCTTAGTAAATATTTCCCACGGACATGGTAGGGAAGTCAGACAGTGTGGATAGACAAATTTGGTTGGTTTTGGTGTTTTCATGGGAAGTTGTTGACTTTAAGAAAAATATAGAATAAACATGTTTAATCTTTTTTGGATTTATCAAACTTCCTTTGGTCCTTAAGTGTGTATCTGGTTTATACACTAGAGAAGATGATGACATTTTGTTCAGGATTGTTAATAATGATGGCAAAAGCTTGGAAAATAAAGCACAGGTTGAAAAAAACAGGATTATCCTGTAAAAAGAAGGATGGGCCCTATTTTAATCGTGCAAGTGCATTGACAAGCAAAAGTCTTTGGTGCGCGGACAGTGTGAGCATGTCCAAGCTTATCTGCTATTCAGGTTCATATATGTGCAGCAGCACAAAGTGCAAAAGGCCTGGGTGAAGTGGAATAAGAAAGATAAAAATCTGAGGATGTGGGGGATTAAGATATGATCTGAGCCAGTCACATCACATTTTACAGTTTATTAGTACGGTGATGATAGAAATAAATAATAAAAATGTTAGTGAAGCTGTTTATGTGACTACATTAAATCTGAAGCTATTTCAGTTGTATTTGTACTGTATAACATGTCATAAATGTTCATATTATATCACAATTTTGTCAGCAGCATTTGCACTTCAAGGATAAAACAAACACATAATGCCATTTTTGCTAAAAGCTAAAACAAAAAAAAAAACAACAAAAAAAAGTAGAAGCAGGCAAACAGGAGATAGAGTTATAACAGACCTGTCTGATGTGTGTAGAGATGTATGTGATGATTCTGTAACAGCGTGGTGCAATTTTCATGTGATTTAATTTTTAATAGGTCTTTAAACAGCAACTTTCCAAACATAGTTACAAAGTGCTTTATAGTAAAAGCAAGGAATAAAAGTAGTAAATCCAAAACATGAATCTAAAACAAGATAAACAATTAAAACTGTTACAACAAATATCATATGATAATAGTGAGTTTTCAGAAGAGATTTAAAAGAGGATACTGAGTTTGCCTGTCTTAGATCTCTAGGAAATGAGTTCCACAGCTGAGGGGCCAGGACAGGCATGGCAATAGTAAAGTCTGGAGGAGATAAAAGCATGTATGACCTTTTCTAGGTCTGCAGGTGAAAGGAAAGGACCTGATCTTGGTTAAATATCTCACCTGGACAAAGAAGAACTTTAGTCACCCGACTGTCAAAGGACATCTCAGTCAAAAATAACACCTAGGATACGGAGCTCCTTTTTTCATATTATTAGTTAAGACACCTACACTAGACAAGAGATTGTTAATGCTGCTAGTGCTTGGGACAGTAGGTGTAATTAATGTTATTTCTGATTTGTAGTCATTCAACAGCAGGAAATTATTGGACATCCAGTACTTAATTTCCTTAAGGCAGGACATAATATATGTCACATTAGTGGTACCAGGCTTTGACAGAATATCCAGTTGCGTATCAGTTGCGCATAGCAGGTAGAATGTATATAGTGAATAAAGGGGACTGAGAATAGATCCTTGTGCCGCACCAAAAAATAGAGGAGCAGGAGAAGAGGAGGAACCTCCCAGCACACCAGAGAGTGACCTGTTAGGCAGATATGAGATGAACCGATCCAGAGCCACATCACTGATGCCAACATAGTTTTTCAGACCGTTACGTAAGACATTGTGGTCCACTGTCAAGGAGAACTAAAATGGAGTACAGGCAAGCAATAAGTCTTTGGTGACCATGACTACAGCAGTCTTAGTGCATGCAGAGAGTGAAAAATAAATCAGATTTTTTTTTAATTTGATGATTGTTCTTAAAAGAAAAGAGTTGTGTGGAGACAATTTTTGCAATAATATCGGATAAAAATAGCAGTTCACAGATGGGTCTAAAAGCATAAAGTCTAGTGTATGCCCTTTGTGATGGCTGGCATGCTTGACATACTGAGTTACCTTAAAAGAGTCTAAAAATTTTATAAAATCAGAAGTAAAAGAGCAGGACGAGGGGAAAAAAATATGATATTAAAATCACTAATAATTAATAAGAACTCAGCCATGTTGGAACATGATGATGTTCTGAAAATCAGAGCTAAATTTAGGAGGTCTCTAGATTATAACACATACAATGGAGAATGTATTTTGTAAATAAATCTAAGACTCTCAAATGTGGAAAAACAACTGAGTGAAACCGGAGAACAACACAAAAAAAATAAGAACTCCATCTGGATTTGGTGTGGAGCTATACAGTGGAGCCCAGGGCCGGATTCCGGTGGAAACCCCTGGATCATCTGGTGGCATCAGGGTGACTAGCCGTGGTGTTGCAGCATCCAGGTCCAATGCGGGAGCGGTGGAGCCTGCTGCCTGTGCCTCCAGCTCACTATCCTCGGCTGCTAGACCCTCCAAGCGAACCGGTGCAGTGCAGTGTGTGACAAGGCCAGTCAGGGGAGCGTGCATGGCCACAGAATCCGAGAAGGATCGAGCAGCTGGGACAGCAAGAGTGGAAGACTGTATATACGAAATATACTTTGCCTGTGAAGCAGCTACAGAGACAAGGCCATCAAGCAGCTTATCCCTTTTTTGGAGCTCTGACTCCAGACAGTGGATATCATCCCTTAACTGTGATTAAGCAAGTTTGCAGTCCACTCACAGAGCCATAATAATAGCTGTATTTCAGTCCAAATGTATCTCATAAAAAGACACGAGTGATAAAATGGGAAACTTAACAGCAAGACAAAAGTAATTCAACGATTGGTAGAAGAATAAAATTAAAAATATTGAAAGCTGAAAAGATCGTTACAGAGGCTGAACAAAACACTAACAGTTCTTAATAGAGACTGATCAAAAAGAAAAATATCAAATAAAAATATAGCAGATTTCAGCTAAACACTTGGAGAAACCAAATCCTGCAAGGTTGGACAGTGGATCTGGGTGGGCCTTACTGGGAGCTTGGCTGAGGACAGTGACTGTTTCGTTGTGACATCACAAAGTTACGGAAGGCCTGATGGCTTGTTTCTGAATATGGGCTGTGTGCATTTCTCCATGGATTTCGGGCTTTGATACTTTCATAATATTTATATAGCATCTAGACCTGCTTTATAATCAAAAAAGACATGGAAATCTCACTTTCGGGACCTTTAACTGTGATGAGATTGTTTCTGTTTAGAATATGAAGTCCGGAGCTAGGTTAGAGCCAGATTATTTGCAGTCATATGGGAGTTTTGCTTTGCCTTTCCGTCCAACAAATGTGCAGTTTTATCTGAAAGTTTTCAAGGTCTTCCAGATCTTGTCTTGACTTCCACAGTTCCCGTTCACTGTGGTTTCTTAATGACATTTTGGACAGTGAAAATTTCAAGCTGGAAGCATTTTGATATCTTTTTATAGCCCCCCCTGCTTTGTAGGTATCAGTTAGTTACAATTTCAGATCCTCAGTCAGTTGCTTGGTTGTTGAATTTTACCACAGAGTTTGAAGTGAAGAAAATTTATCAGACTCTGGAACTGTCATCAACTGACAACTGCTAATGACAATTCTTGACGTGACTTACAAGTTCTGAGTGTTTTGAAAATAGTATTTTGCACATACCACCATTACTGTTTAATTTTTTTTTATTTCATGAAATACAAAGTAACCTAGCACTGGCATTTGAAAAAAGGCTAATTTTTAATATCTGTTTGCTGCAGGGGTGTTATTTACTTCTATTCACATCAAACATCAGCGAAATATGGGATTTTCCCAGGGGTGCCTGGGAACTTTGCATACAACTGTATGTGCTTTGCTGCTTTCAGATGACTGCAGAGGTTTACTTAAGTTAAGGAAAAGCTTTTCATACAATATAAAATAGCTGTGGACAACAGATACAATAAGAGATACTCTCATTCATTTATAGATATATTCAGTGATGCTCCTGCTTTAATCACATTAAGCATCATCTTCAATGCTGATTTAAAAGCATATGTGGTTTGGAAAATGTTTAATTAAAATAATTTATTTACATTTTAAACATTATTCCATTATTGCTGCATTGTTGAAAGTATTTTGTTTCCTGTGCCAGAAACAGACGTGGTTCTGAGACATCTATTCTCAGAGCAAAGTTTAAGACACGTTTTCCACAAAAATACCAATTTCTCATTTTGTGTTGCCTCATTTGTTCCTCTCTTCCCACTTGTGCACTATGCATTATGCACTGGGCACCACTATACTACACAAACAGGCAAAGCAGAATTCAAGGTCAGAAAAATACCAAAGTGTCAGAACTTACTAACTGTTTGCGATGCCATAGGAAACGATTAGTACCAATATCCTCACGGCATCTCCAGCAGTGATGGCTACAAGTAAGTTAAGAGGAAAAGAGTAAATCCATGTTGCATAAGTACAGCTGCTTGGAAATCACTGAGGGAGTGAGGAAAGGGTGGTTTGAGGGGATGGATGGTGGAAGACTGCACTGGTATACTGGTGTTAGAATGATGCCTTCTGTCCTTCCTTCCATCCTAAATTATATTATTTGTTATTTTAAATAGACAGTGAACACTGCTGACTCAGTTTTGCCTCGATCTCTCTGCAGTTACAAAGATATTACATACTGTAGGTCTGTGCAGGATCGTCATGCATTTTAAATAGAAAAATGAATTTTTGCTAATATGTTTCTGTTACAAATATGCCTCCCACTATGTGGTGTGAATTTATTTGTGTCCTTAATTCACCTTTTAGTATTGTGTTTCGCTGTCCTTAGTTGATTTTTTTCCACGTTTTAGTTTGTTCTCTGTGCACTTACTGTTGCCTGTAAACACTGTAGCACCCAATGAATTTTGATGTTTTTTGTCTTTGTTCTTTTACTTCACCTCTGTCTTGTTTCTGCTGTTCTTTCTTCGTTTCTTTCTTTCCGGCTGTGTTTCTTTCTTTCCTGTGCATGATGCATGCTTCAACATGTTGGATGGACCAGTGTGTAAGTTTCATCATCACGTAATTTTATCCTGGCACCTGATCCTGGCTGACATGATTCATTAATGAAAACGTTTTGATCTCCTGATTAACTTAACCAGAATGTGTTAATTCTGTTTTGGGGTTGTGTGTATATACTATATGTTTGCCTCACCCTGATCCCTACTAAGTTCCATGGAAGACTATCTCAGAGAACCTGCACATTTCAGTCACTCAGCAGCTCATTACATTTTTTTTTTTTGGGGTGGGGGGGGTTGTTGAAAACACAATACCATTGTGTGATAGAAAATCGTCTTAGCAACTTATTAAGCGATAAAGAAACTGTGTCAGACATGTGTAAATTAACAAAAACCACAAATGACTCTGAATAAGAAAGATCTGTTCCCTTTAACTCATGGATGTATTAAATACCATGTATAATATATTAAGACCAAAAAAAAAAAGATGGCGCAGCTGTGTCCATATCCATATCCAAGGACTGTTTTTATGTTTTTGTTCTTTTGCCAAAATAATTGGTGGATAGACTTACATGTGTATGCAGCAAATGTCTGAACCAAGGATTTGACTCAACTCACAAAATTTCCAGCTTTTTGTGTGTTAATCTTGTTCCATCCATTCTGCCTTCCCTGGGAGTGCAATTTGGTCATCATTTCAACTGTGTGCATACAACTGTAGGCAGATACCGACGCCAATTTCTGGAGCTTCATGATGTTTTTTTTCTGGTACTCAGATGCTGACCTCGTCTTGGCTGGAGATTTTACCAAGGCAAAAAATTAAAAATTTCTGCTAAAAGGCTATTAACATATTACATGTCACATCAGGGGTTAGGACTCTGGAACATTGTTGCTCTCATTTAAGGAACGTGACCCTTTTTTTTCCTAATTATTATTATTATTATTATTATTATTATTATTATTATTATTATTATTATTATTATTATTATTATCATTGCACGCTAACCTTTTAGTACATCTTTTGGAGTATGTCGCCCCTGCATTTCAGTACACATATTGAGAAATGGGAAAAGATAGTTCCCCCTTCATTACAATGAAAGATGCTCACTGTCTCTAGACACTGAAAAGGTTTTTAAGGGTTCGTCCTTGAGTTTCCACATTTTTGGACCCATAGAGCATATGCATTAGAGACTTCCTCTATCTTCCTCTATTTCATGTTGTTTGTGACGCTCAGAAAAATGGATTCATTGTCGTAAAGTTGCTGTAACAATTGTGTATGGGAAAATTTATTCTTGGGCCACATTATACTGCAATATTACGTGTGGCCAATAAACCAAAATTGCCTCATACCCAAGCACTGTTCCTGGGGACTTGCTTAAAGTCCATACAGATCATTTAAAATTTCTGCACTGGGCACCAAACTTTCTTCTTAGGAGGACAGCCTCAAAATCAGAGACAGCGCAGGATGTATTCTTTACCCCTACTGGAATGCAGTTAAGCATCAGTGCATTCAGTTGTCATTTACAATAATACAACTAAATACTAGAGATCGTCTTGCAATGGGATCACAACAGCCACGACGCTCATCAACATGTTGATGTTGCGACCTATGATTACTCAGTAGTCATTACTTCATTATTACAAGAGTTCTCAGTAATCATTACTACATTATCACATGAGTAATTAGTAGTTATTACCACATTATTACATGTGCACTCAGTAGTCATTACTACATTATTAAGTGAGTATTCGGTAGTCATTTCTACGTTATTACATGAGTACTCAGAACTCATGGGTTGGACCACACCCATCTTCCAGCTTCATTTTGATTTCAACTACACACCTGTAAAGTTTCCTGACTCTATCTTGCACAGTTGTGCCACTATCGTGGTGACAAAATCTGTCCATAGACAGACAGACATATATAGACCTGCCGAAGTACTCAAAACCACTTATGTGGTAGTTCCTGCTACAGCAGAGGAACTATTATGTGTCTCCAGGAAGAGTCCTCGGTCAGACCAATTGATGTTTTGTTTTGTGTTTTTAACTTTGCACATGCCTGATTTCATTTTTTCCAACTTGTAAGTTGCAAAGGAGATTTTTTTACCCCAGCCATCCAGCGTGTTCACATTTTCAGCATTCTTCAAATTTTATGAGCCACGGAATGACTGAAGTGTCTGGGTTTCAGCTGTATCTGTGTGTACATGGGTGAAACTTAATATTTATTTACCTCCCCCTGTGAGTGCGTTCCTCCGAGTCCTGACATATCTAGTGTTGATGTATTAATGTTTTCTGTGTGTGGACTCAGCCAGTGTCTGAGCTCTATCATCACCATAGACAACCACCCAATTTCTCACACTTGTGCTAAAGAGTTTTGTTCTGTCCATATTAGCACTGCTATCAGAAAACACTGGCTGCAGGACAGAGAGGAACACAATTCCTATGTGAATACATACTGCACGTCAAATGATCTCATCTTTACACACATTCACACTGACTGCACAGTACAGCAATCAAATCATTATGTTATTATGTTGCTGAATATTGTCTTGCTTTTAGTTGCATTATTTCTTTTAGCAGTTTACAAAAGATTCTAACAGGCCCTCACTGAATTCTGTTTATC
The DNA here is from genome assembly GCF_016859285.1 of Xiphias gladius. Lineage (NCBI taxonomy): Eukaryota > Metazoa > Chordata > Actinopteri > Istiophoriformes > Xiphiidae > Xiphias > Xiphias gladius. The sequence continues at coordinate 27,668,298 of NC_053418.1, read as the reverse complement.
TGCAGTGTCCTAAAATAGGATGACTTATACAAGAAATTTCTATGGATTTTATGACTTTGAGTGCAGTCCTTACCTGTGTGTCTTCCTGTGTGGTTTTCGTGTGTTTGGATGATTCATAGGCACAGAATCAGTTGGACACTTTGTGTATTTGACTGGGTCTGTGAAAACACCTGGCTTAATTTAATGACTGGCTGTTCATCCCATATAATTCTTGTTCCATACAGCAGGTTTTGTACTTGAAGATGTTTCTCTACAATTCATGTTTAACTTAATGATGGATTCTGACCTGTGTTTAACACCTTGACTTTATTCTCAGCTTTTTGGTCAGAGAGGACAGATGTCAGTGAACTGAATTAATTGACCTACTTCATGTCTATACATGTCTTTCCAATACCTCACAGACCCACTCCCATTATTCAGATGCAGTATGACATTGTATACCATTGAATTATCACTTGATAATTGATTGCTAGACACTTTTATTGTCCATAAAGCAGTAAAAGCAATATTCGAGGTGATGGGTATAAGTCCAAAACTCCGGTAAAGGGAATCTTGATTTGGATTTGACAAAAGGCAGTGGGGTCTCTAACTTCAATGGTCTCTTCAGTCCTCCTAGGGTTAAAAAACAGGAGTGTAAGCCCTGGCAATCCAGCTTTGGTTTCTATTCTGAGATAAAATTCATGAGCTATTCTTTTACTTTACTCAATTGCTGAACTTTTAGAACTTTAATATGTTGACATATATACAGAGGATGTAAATAAGGGTCCTAAAAATATGTGGTGCACATTTAACAACAAACTGGCAAAGTCTGTTAAGGCATAAAAAAGATTTTGTAAACTGCATAATTAGAATTATGCAGATGGGAGTGTTTAATAACTACTGAGAATTAATCAAGCTCTTATAAACTAAACACTGGCTTTACCTTAACTTAAGTCCCTCTGTTCTGCAGAAGTTTTGGAGACTGTTAAAGTTGAAGGTGTTCACGTTCTATTGTACTCACCCCTTTAACAACAGGGTTCTCTGTTGCACCAGAAGATAGTTCTTGCTCTTACCATGAGGAATGTATAACTTTGTTTAATCAGGAAAGAACCTCACTGAGATTAAAAATCTCTTTTAACTGGAGTGTGCTGGCAGCAGCACATAGAACAGGATAATGTAAAATTGATAAAAACAGCAGCAGTCAAAACTCCTGAAATTAATGCCTGCCTGAAGTATTTTAAAGTCAGAAGGCACGGCAAACATTAAAGCCCTCAGATATTCAGATATAGACTAAAGTAAGTAACATTGCTTTGTCATTCAGACATGGGTGATTGCAATGAGTTAAAAATGTTATAATAGCAGGGAGGAAGGGGTGTTTCAGTTCTCTCACAGGCTGCATCACTAATTGATTTTAAAATTTATTTTTCAGTTGAAGCTTTGTACTCATGACTGTCATGAGTACAAGGAATGCTCGTCTCAGCTTGAATACACATGTGAATCCACTAATAAATTACTTTCATGATTCATCATTTTCATCTTTGAATGTAACTATAGACTACTACGAGACACTTTGACTGGCTGTGTTATAGTATCCAACAACGCACAAGCGTTGAATGACAAGACGTCGACTTGTGGAGTGTTCTTGAAACCAAACAAAGGTTACTGTTTACGTTCAGTGTTACTCATCGAAACACACTGTGTGTGAGGTCTAACAAACATGTTGAATGCACTTCCCTCCTCAGAAAACATATGCAATGATTTTGAAGGTCCACCTACTAAATTTCTCTTCATATTTTGTATTCATATAAAAAGTGAAGACAGACTTCATATCACTAACTGTATATACTATAGTAACTTTATAACTGTGTTATACAATATTGTCAATCATTCATTAGCACCTGTTACAGAAATAGATGTGTGTGTGCACCAGAAAGGATTCCTAACCTTTCTTTTCTTCTATTTCTCAGAAAAAGGTAGGTGGATAATATGGATAATATGAGAGAGAGAGTGAGCTGGAGGACAATATAAAGTGTTTTGGTGGGTGGATGTACAGGACCCACACTCACAGACAAGCAGCCTCAGCAGCACAGTAACCATGGAAACATTGGGCTATAAGCAATAGCTGAATTTCCTTTATTTTCCGGGTCCAGCAAGCTTTCATGGACAAACAAATAAAAATATCATGGGCCATTTCTGTATGGCAACATGATGAAAGGCCTGTTTAGTCAACACTGACATGTGGGAGTCTCTCTGGCCATTAGCTGCTGTGCTGCCTTTCAGGTAGCTAGTCTGACATCTTTCCTCCTTTCCAACTCTTAACAGAGAATCTCTCCCACTGTTTTTTCATTTCTCATTGTCCTGTTTGGTCCCCTGGTTTTCTTTTCACGACAAACCCCCTACCTGTTGATCCTCATACTCTTTTTCTACATTTTTATCCTCTGTATTCCCTTGCCTCCCCTTTGCCTACCATTGCCACGTTCTCTTCCTTTGCTTGTGGTTTTGTGTTTTCTCTTTTTGTCCTTTCTACCCCTGTTTTTCCTCCCTCATGTCCAGCCTTTTACAGTGCAGCCCCACTCACCTCGGCTGGCATCATTCCCATCATGCAGTCACTGTGCCCAGATGGACAGAGGGATGAATTTGGTTTCCTGCAGTACAAGAACTCCACGTGAGTAGATTTAGTCACTTATCAGTCTCATAACTTGTTTTTTTTTTTAGAGCAGGTGTTTCTCTTGAGTAATTTTTATCTTTGTTACATTTCTTCTGTGAGAACACTGAGATCAGACTAAGGTGAGAAAATGCAGCCCTCTCATTCATTTAATGGAGCCAGTCCAGTGGTCTGGCAAAAAAGCTAAACCAGACTCAACTTTTGCTGCAACACAACGTGACATCATCTAGCAAGGTGCTGCCTTGGTCAATCAAATACATGTATGTGTATGTATTTGGTAGATTACATTGTAATGTGAAAGTCACGTGAATGCATTTCTACTATTTACCTTTCAATCATTGGAACAAAACTTCAAATAAATCAGTTTTTTTTATTGTGCATATTGAAAACGAGCATAAAAACACCTGGATGGAAACATATTGGCTGATGAAACACAACCTACAACATCAAGGACAATAAAAAAACATCAAAGTTAAATCAGTTAAATCCATCAGTAAGAAATATACCACAAATATAAAAGATTGATGGCATTCAAGAGCCAAATAGTTTCAGGGAATGCACTTCTCGTAAACCATGTAGAATTAAAACAGAGTTGTTGGAGCTGTCTATTATGGTTGCTGGGCTGTGTTGATCCGGGGAGCAAATGTGATTAAAATTACTGCTTCTCTGGGTTGACGTATGTCAGAATTAGAATTAAGTGTACGGACCTGCACTCGTGCATTTTCTCTCACAGTCAGACCACTTATCATATCATCACTTATAATTTCAAATGCACAGTGAGGCTATGGTGATTTCGCAGAGTTGTACTGATTTTAAATTTGCCATCTGAAATGTCAACTGAACCAGAACTCATTGACGTATGTGTAACTAAGGAAAATCTTTTCTTAAGAGAAAATAAAATGTAGTGATTATAGTATCTGGTTGTGCTGTTGTGCTACTGGAAACATTACAAATGTAGAAAATGTAAGTATAATAAAATGCATGCATTTCCTTGCCCCAACAGTACCCGGAACTTGGTACCTCTTTAGATTAAGTTACAGGATGTGAAATTCCCATGCTACTGTAGACCCCAAGCATCATTAGTGCTAGATTGCATCTCTTTGTGTGACATTAATGGGCCAACATGCTAACATGCCAAACTAAAATGGTTATTATACCTGCCTCATTGCCAACCTCCTCATTTCTGAGCATGACTGTAATCTCTGTCCTGTTGATCTTTATTTTTCTAAGCAAAATGTATGAGTTGTCAAAGGGGTGAAAATCCTTTCTTCATTTACTTGTATTTTGCAATTTTTCAGTGTGTTGAGCTCTGTATTAATAAAGAGATAAAATAATATCAGCATTAGCCTTTAACATGTGGAAATGCACTCTGGGAGGATGAGCACACACTGGTGTAGACATACAGAAACTGTATAGACAAAGACACAAAAGACACAGAGCCATTAGTGGTTTGCTATTAAATGGTGCTACTCCATAATACGTAATAAAGTCAGATCAGCAAAAATGACAGTCATTAGCAATAGCATACAGATGAGCAATTAATCTCTCTGCTTACCTTTATGATTGGCAGCCTTATCAACATACTCCTTCTCTCTCTTTCATCTTAGTCCATCATCATCATCTCTCACCACTCTCTTTGGCTTTGTGCTCCTGCCCAATATTCATCAGAGAAGGATATCTTTTCTAAATGACCAAAAATTCTCACAGTGGTGCAAATTTGGTCCTACTTTTAGGCAAAGAAGGGAAGCATTTTAGCACAAAATATAAATTAATCCTATCTGTGCTGATATTTAGGAGAGCTCCAGAGGAGTCCTAACCTGCAGGTGAACTAATAAACAGTGATGAAAACCAACTAATTATATTTACTCAAGTCCTATACCTAAGTACAATTTTGAGGTACTTTACTTTAGTTTTTCCTTTTTATGTTATTATAGTAACTATATGTAACTGCCACATACATGTAGTGGAATAGTAGTAGCAATACAAAACATAGTATCTTATAAATTATGATGCACTGTTGCCCGACTCAATATAAAGTTGTTAAAACTTTAGGGCATTAAAGCGCTACTTGTTTTTAATGAATCAATGATAATAATAATATTCCAATAATGTAATATTCATAATAATTAGGGCTGTAGTCAACCAAAGAAAATCTTGGTCGATTGAAATCATACCTACTTATCAACTAATCGATTGGTCGCGGGTTATCTCTAGATGAACTAAGTCGACCACAGTGCACTGAGAGTACTCTACCTGGCAGCCTTATTAGCCTAAGTAAATATTTGCAGCATATTAAATCATTTTAACCTAATTATTTTTTATACTGAAATGATAACAACAGACTCAGAGCCTGACCAGTAAGCACATGCCCATATTCATACGATTTCCGGAAATAGATTTATCAAATGGTGATCCCAGCACAAGAACTATTGAAGAATTTAAACTTATAACTTAAGCATTAAACGCTAAAGTTGATGGAGCATCAAAACACAGACCTGTTAGCCTAACTAACAGCCAAATTGCTGTTTGCAAAGTTTAAACTCAACTTTTTGGTAGTCAGTTTTAACAAAATGCAGCCACACTGACGATTTCTTTGAAATGGTGCCAGTTAGTTTGGAGTCCACTCTGAGTAAATGTTCATAAATGTTAAATAAATTAGACCCAGCAGTCTCTTTCCTCATCTCTGCTTGAGGCTAGTGGCTACATTAGCTTTCACTAACATAACATACTCGAATCTCCAACCAAACTGTCGGCGGTTGAGTTGCATTGCAGATAATTTAGGAACCATGATAAAAGAGAAGAATGGAATAAGACAACCATATCTCTGATTCTGCAGCATCAGTTTCCATACCTTTTTTTAAAACTCTCCATCATGAGTCTAACAATGTTACAGGAGTGCAATGCTGAACCAGTGGAATCCTTTTTTAGCAAAATATATATGATTTTAGAGAGCACAGACCTGGGTAATTTCACACAGTTTAGTGAAATTTCAACTATTTTGAAATTAAGTTTATTTTTGAAAAGACTAGTTTAACATTTTTGGAAATACACTTTTATTACGCTTTTTTTTTTTTGCCAAAGTCACTGTCACTGTAGTGTTAAAATAAGGTTCATTCATACCATAAAACATCCAACAGATGGAAAGAGATAACAGAAGCCATACAGTGAAATGGTTATTCGAATTTAATGATAATGCTTATTTTTAAAGTTAAGAGATGTGAAACAGAGTCTATTGTACTTTGATTTTCCTGTTTTACCAAACAAATACATAAAAGTGTTCTCAACTGCTGAGTATTTAAAATAAATGTTATTCATAGTCCATGATTTTTAAGGAAAGATATTTAATAAGAGCTCCACTGTGAGGTGTATTTAATAAGATACTGTTTCATTAAGTGTTACAGAGGTGAATTTGACATGTTGGGAAATATGCTAGTTCACTTTTTTGCCAAGAGTTAGATGAGAAGATTGATACCACTTGCATGTCTGTGCACTAACTATGAAGCAACTGTCAGCAACCAGTTAGGTTAGCACTAAGACTGGAAACAGGGGAAACTGAACGTAAAAAACTGTAACACCACAATGGGCTGTTTTAACCCCTTTTGTACAGATTAAACAAATGAGAAATAATATGTTCATTAGTGAGCTACGGAGGTGCTTGTAGGTGGATTTTGTTACCTTTACACAGAGCAATGCTAGCTGTTTCCCACTATTTCCAGTCTTTATGCTAAGGACTGGTTTTAGTCCTAGTTTGACTTACAGCGTGGAAGAAATCCGGAGGAATTCTGACATGTTTGATAAATACTGTCCTGACTTCTTCTCCTGTCACTTTCTTTTTCGTCCCTCTGCCCATCTTCTCTTCTTCCCTTTAACCACCAATTTACTCAGTTCCTTACTCTTTTTGTTCTCCCTCTTCCCCTTTTATTGCTCTATCCTTCTCTCCTACACTGTATTCTTATTATATGAACCTAAATTATTCATACACTATAAAGAGCACTTTCTTCATACTTTGTGTGCTTCTTTTTGTCAAGGTATTTGTAAATGGAACAGTGTCTGTTGAAGAAAAGGAATAATAATGAGACTGTGTCTTTTTCTGTGCAATCATAAAAATGTTTAAATGTCTAAATCTCCCTCTGTTAGTGTGACCCAGCTGCTGGAGCGGATCAGTGAAGTGGTCGAACAGAATCGACTCTTCACGTCTGACCGGCCCGGTTTGGGTCAAGAGCTGGAGACCCTGCAGCAGCACCTGGAGAGTCTCAGCTCAACCTCTTTACCACCAGACTACAACTTCAACCATAGCCAAGGTCTAACATACAGCAATTCTTTATCAAATGTATTGGTGTGATGACTTTGTCTTCCAGGTTTCTGTTACCCCTACGATGAAGTCATGGGCATAAGAGTTTGAGAACTCCCAGACACATCAGTGGGATCACTTGCTGAAGTGTTTGGCTAGGCAAAAAATAAAAAAAACCTGCAAACCTTTAATCTTCTGTGATACACAGTTTGGTATCACTGATCTAAACCAGCAGTTCTCAGTCCTGGGCTTCATTCAGTGTGAAAAAAGGGAAGTGGTTTGCAATGTTTTTGTTCTGTTTTGTTTTATTTTTGTCTAAATTATATATTTCCTCCTACTGGTGTGATAGTCAGACGAGAGTTTGATAAAGTAAGCACTAGGTCACTTACCTCATCGTTTTAAGCCATGTATCATATTCCTACAATATCCCAAGTTGGGTCTCAGAACATTAGTTTTAGTGACTTTTCAGTAGGGCTGGGCAATTAATCGAAAATTTACCAAAACCAAGATTATGATTTTCTGACTGATCTGTTTTCAATCGCATTGGTATGTTCAGTAAATTAATTCCTTCATACAGGCTGCTGCCTGCCCCCTTGAAAATATATTATAAGCAGAGTTGGCAAACATCTCTGCAAATCTAGGCAGAGAAGGGTGTTATGGGTAATCGCAGGTCAGAGGAGATGACACGAATGTGGTAACTAAATGCCAGATGCCAAAAAAGTCTTATTTAAATGTAATGATAATAAAAGTTATGATCATAGTTTAGAGACGGTGAACAGGGCATATTTTACATAGATTTTGTTGTTATAGCACACAAATACCTCATTGTTTGTTTTGATTTTCTGTTTATTCCTAAAAAGGAGCTCCACTGCAAGGACAGAGAATCTTGCACACAGGTGCATTTAATAAGATGATGTTTATTAATCATTACAAAGGTAAATGTGACAATTAATTGTGACATTTATTTCAGATGATATCACCCAGCCCTACACACTTTACCTTCTTTTATGTAAATTCTAACATCAGTATAAAATTATTCATCAACAGTATTGTATTTCTTACAGCATGTCTCAATTCTGTGCTGTCTTACATTTTGTGTGTGTGTGTGTGTGTGTGTATGTGTGTGTGTGTGTGTGTGTGTGTGTGTGTGTGTGTGTGTGTGTGCGTGTGCGTGTGCGTGTGCGTGTGCGTGTGCGTGTGTGTGTGTGGGTGGGTGGCTGGGTGGCTGGTTGGCTGGGTAATGGTGAGTAATCCTGAAGTGAACATGTTAGGACGGCAACAAAATGTGTTAGTGTGATTATCAACAGTATGTGTAAGTGCTAGTCTTTCTGTCCAGATTTATGAGCTTGTCAAGCACTCAAATTTCAATGGGAATTTACAATAGCCGCTGAAAATGTTAGTTGCAACAGAGTAAGGAGGATTGAAAAGACATCAACTGCCCCAATGTTTTGTAGTTTTGTATTCAATTGTCATAGGTGATGTACATGAATGTCTGATACAGAATGTCTCTGCACAGAAAAGACCCATAGTTTCAAAGTGCAACAAAAATCATCCTCTATTTGTGCCAAGTAGACAATGCAGACTGCATTGTCTCCATCAGAAGCTTACACAAAAACACATTTCTGTGTGTTTCTATGCAACTCACACAGCACAAACCACAACATCGGATCACAATATAGCAGAAAAAAATTCAGAGCACAGGTGGATTATAATACAAGTAAGCATGTGCTATCTTTTCTTTGTAGCTTTATTTGTACTCCTCTTTCTTTATAAACAATTTTTGATGAAGTTCTCACATGGTAAAGAAAAGGGGTTTTTTTGTTTTTTTTTAATGGTTCAAAATTTTTTTAAAGTGACATAGCAGAAATGATTTTAAACAGAATTTTGAAAAAGCAGAAAAAAAGAGTGCAGTGTGTTATGCTGTGTCTATACTGCAAAAGTGTGACAATAAGTTGTGCATGCAAAGGGCAAACACAAATAATACATACTGTAGGTAAATAATATGGTATAATCATGTAAGGATGCACAAAAAATAATGAATTAAGTAACAGAATTGAGTGAAATTAAGATGAAATAAATGGGAAGAAAACATCAATCTCTATGCTCCCTCTCTAATCCTCCACCTGAGGACATACCCTAACCCTAAAGCAAAACAGAGATCATCTCAGCCTATGATACTACACTGTCATGAAAAAAAAAACATCTATTCAAAGGTTTGTCCAAATATTCAGTCAATGGCTGCCATATTCTAACGTGACTCCAGTATAAGAGATGGGGAACAACATCCACAGTCCTCATTCTCTGTAAAAACACATGCTTAAATTATGCCAAAGCAAGGAAACACTGTCCAGGGAAATACAAAAGATAATTTTGTAAAAAACAGATTGGAACATACTGAAAGTACTCACTTAATTTGTCAGACTGCTAAGGCCTTACATTCATTTCAGCTAAACTTTAGAATGCACTGTATTTGTGACCCACCTCTCACATCGGAATCTCGTTAGGAGGGGATCTCCTCATGGCCAGTATGGACAGGAACAATGAGGTCTTTCAATATACATATAGGAATGAGTATTATATTAAGATACACTTGAAAAAATGTGAACCTATCCTTTTTAATGTTACTTCAAAATCATAGCAAACATTTTTTGGCAGAAATAAGACAGTAACCTTGAATCTTTACAGTATCAAAGATATTTAAAAGAGTGTAATTCCAAATTAGCCTTTGTAATATCTGATACACTCTCACAAATACTACTCCAGAAAGACCGAATCTTGGAACTAACCAGTTAACTATTTATAATCTGCCCATAAAAACATAACATAAAACTCCACTCCTCAAGGTCAGTTGTTGTGTGGATGTCAGTGGATGTTTGAATGTATAGACTGACCACTGTTCACTTTGTTTAGAAGCCAATCGAAGCTCTCGTTTCAGTGAATAAAGTATGCCTCCATTAACAGAAAGCTGAATTTAATAACAATAACATTGTATGTGTTTGTGGTGTTTGTGTGTGTGCGTGTGCTTTTGCATGTTTGTTTTGGTTTGGAAACAGGCTTCACACTGGCCAGTGTGCTGAAGAGCCAGTCCGCTTTCCATCAGTTCCTGGTCAAGAACCTTTCCCTATCCAACTCCACAACCAGCTTGTTGCTCAACATTCCAGTCAGCGTCAGAGAGGTGATTCACTGTTTCTTTACTACCACACTGATATCACTTTACTGTCTGTTCTGCTCAGTTCTTCAACTCAGTCCAGTGCTGGCCAATGGGCATTGTTTGCTCAATATTTGATATTATTTGACCAGATGCATGTTCTTTGCTTGTTTTTGTTTGTCTACTTGTTCCCAATTTGTTGTCATAGATGTGTATGGCCACAAAATCCAGTAGCAGGCAAGGATGTATTTACACTCAGCAGTCGGTTTATTAGGTACACCTAGCTAAAACTAATGCAGGTAAAAACAACAGTCCTGCAATAAATCCTACATTCATGTGCGTTTGTGTTCAGTTTTTGTTGAAACTGTGTAAAAGAGGTGTTGATTCAACTGAATGGTCATTTCGGAGGATGTAGTCTGTGATGCTTTTGCACTGCACTGTGTTATGTTGACAGATGTTTCTATTAATTTGTCCACTCCATTCAAATCATTGAGAGTACGCTAAACAACAAATACACATCTGTATCATGCAATACAGTTCAACAGCACCGCAAACTACAAGCCTTTCAAAATGGTTACACAGTAACTGCTTTGATAAGTTACAGTAGCTACGCAATGGGTCATATCACTTCTTGTATGTGAAAGGGGTTGCTCCTAGTCATTAACCCACAGGTAATTATCACCAACTTTCTCATTAGTGAAATCAAAATATTTATTTCAGCTCATATCTTTATTGTATTTTTATGTCAAAAACAATGAACACCAGGATTGGGATATTTTAAAAGTCTTTGAATGCTTTGAAAATGCAAAGTTTTCCATAATTGGTTGTTACAACTTTTAAACTGTGGTGCATGTTAGGGAGCAGAAAGAGAGGGAGAGCACAGTGAGTTAAAAATGTTATATAGCAAAGAAGAGTGTTTTCAATTCTGTAATAGGCTAGATCACTAATTGATTTTAAAACTTTTTTTGCCGTTGATATACACTAGCAATTCCAAAAGTTGTTCTATTGGATTCAGATCTGGTGACTGGGGAGGCCACTGACATTCACTGAACTCATTGTTGTGTTCATGAAACCAGTTTGAGACAACTTTTGCTTTGTGACATGGAGCATTATCATGCTGGAAGTAGCCATCAGAAGATGCACAGGATCAGCAACAATATTCAGATAGGCTGTGGCCTTCAAACCATGATTGGTTGGTATTAAGGAGCCCAAAATGTGCCAAGAAAACATCCCCCACACCATCACACCACCACCACCAGCCTGGACTGTTGACACAAGGCAGGTTGGGTCCATTGATTCATGCTGTTGACGCCAGATCCTGACCCTACCATCTGCTACCTCAGCAGAAATCCAGATTCATCAGTCAAGGCTACGTTTTTCCAGTCTTCAGCTGTCAAGCTTTGGTGAGGCTGTGCCCTCTGTAGCCTCAGATTTCTGTTCTTGGCTGACAGGAGTGGAACCCGACGTGGTCTTCTGCTGTTGTAGCCTATTCTTGACACAACTGTCTATCACATGAACAACTATCTCATATCATGTGAACAATTGATTGTAACACTTTGAATATCTTCCAGGAGAGACTGTCCAAAAATGTGCACCATTTTAAAATTATTGCATCTCTTCCCTCTCTATAATGGCCTAAGAACTAGTTCTGATTGAGTATTCCTCCGGTCCTTAACACGCTTGAAATGTTCTATATGGTTTCAGTTCTCAGCCAGCGCTAAATGTGGACAAGTTTGAATAGATTTACACATTCAGTGATGGCGTTCAGCTCACTCTGTAGCTGTAGTAACTTAGAATGCCCAAATTAATCACCAGTTTTACAAGCCAATGGTAATAAAATGTTAAAGAGTAAGCAGTCAGTACACCTTGAAACATCATAGTTTTACAAATACTGAGCTATGAATGCTCTTTCTCCTGCTTTGCAGTCGAAGGAGAGGGTACATTAGCGGATGTGTCATTGCAAAACACAAGGGAAACTCGGGCTTGATGCCAAGAATGATCATGTTTCATATTGAACCATTGACCTGCGACAAACTTCTGTGTTCTGAAATAATTTATTTGAGGTAGGCTCTTATTTGAGGGTGATGCTCTCTAAAATCAAATAAAACCTTTACTCATGTTTTTCTTCATGTTTCACTCTACATTCTTCAACCAGAAAAAATTCTAATTCTAATGATGGCGTTGGTGCCAGCAAGACAGAATAAATATGAAATATAGTTACACTTGGTGTACAAGCACATTGTTTTATATATACATGTTATACGGCAAGAGTTAACATATGTGTAAATACAGTTGACAGACAGTCCAGAGAGAGACAGGAAGATAAACACAACAAAGTTGCCGAGCTGGATTTGAAATAGTGACCTTGATGTCACAGAGCATGTGTCTCAATCTCTAGACCATCAGCACAAGACAGCTAACATTGAAGCAATGGACATTTAACATTAACTGAATTCTACATGTAGTCATTAAAGTACTGTTTTGAAGTCAAAGAAAGTGAATAAACTAATGACATGTTAAATGTAACCATTGTGAATTATTGTAGTTGCCTCTTATGCCTTTAACGCCCACTTAGCAGGAGCAGACATCAAGGTATAGAGTGGAAGAGTGACACTCACAGCTCCCCCTCTGGATTTGAACCCAGGACCTTGTGCTCCTTAGTCAGCCCCTTTGCCCCTAGACTATTAGATCGACTAGAGAATTGGAGGCTTTTGTTTTTATAACCGTAAAATTTAATACAACAGCAGTCAATGAGTATTAATGCAGTTGAAGTTTAAATATTCACCAAAATTTCAATTTTACGTAATTTTTCAAAAAAATGTTTTTCGAGATTTTCATGAAGTTTGATCCTACATTCAGCAAGTTAGTACATCTTGATCTAAATGCCAGAACATTTATTGTCACTACGTCCTCAATTTTATTATTTTTAACATATTTTCAAAGTTTTTACAACATTTCATTTAGATTTTAGATAGCCTCAGACCCAGAATTGGTAGCATTTAAAAAAGTACTTTAGGAGTTTTGACAGTTAATTGATTATACAAATTTAGAAAAAAGTAGAGTGCTGTATTGCTAAATTTTTGATTACTCGCTTATAAACCATGCCCACTTTGATTAGTCAAAACCAAATTTCACATGCTGACTGAGGCATGACCATAGAGGTATAGTTTTAGGAAAAAACACATAGTCAATTATGACCTATAAATGGCATAGCAAATGGCTTTTTGAATTTTTGGCGCCCCCTAGAGGCTGATGATCCAACACTGTGCAGCAAAGCTTTGATCTTGCATCAAAGAATATGCACTAAATTTGGTCACAATAGGTTAAACCAAATTTGATCTATGAGCATTTATAGGAAATAGACTTTAAACGACAAAATTTTAAAAATGTATAAAACGAAACAGAATATCAAGAAAAAAAGTGATAACTTTTGTGCAGCTCGGTCCATTTTTTTCATGTGTGATATTTTGTGAGAGTAAATCAAATTTTGAAACCTGTGAAAACATTTAAAGGTTTAGGACCGAACTCAAACTGATGAAAAATCACTTGATCAGAGAGGGTGATTCCACATTCCAAAAAATTGCAAAATTATCCACAGAATGAAGGGAAAAAATAATTTAGTTTCTAACTCATACAGTTTTGAAGTTATCAGCAAAAACACAAAAATCATTATTATAGCACTACCGTAAAGTCAGTTGTTGGGAATTTTGTTGCCTGAGAAGTGGGTAAATTTTTTAACTCATTTGCAAAGTTTGGTGTCTATAGGTCTTACAGTTTTTGGGATACAGACATTTTTAGTGGAGGGTGATATCTGGCCAGCTTTATTGGTGCATGTCATACTATGTCCATGTATTTTGTGTGCGTGTGTGTGCGTGTGTGTGTGTGTGTGTGTGTGTGTGTGTGTGTGTGTGTGTGTGTGTGTGTGTGTGTGTGTGTGTGTGTGTGTGTGTGTGTGTGTGTGTGTGTGTGTGTGTGTGTGCATATGTCTCCTGTAGGTGTATAGTCTTATCTTTGGTACATCTCTCAGAGATGGAGGAGGGACCCAAACTTGGATTCAGGGGGCTAAAGACACCAGACAAAAACCGGGAGACAGAGTTCTTCATCTGGAAGTAAGTTCATATACCCAGACACACTTATAAACTCACATACACACACAAACTGACACGTATCAAAACACCAAGGTCCAGTTTATAAGAGTGGTACCAGCTATTAGCTGGCCTACTGCTGTTAACTACAGTTGGTTACATCGCAAATCGTAGCAATCATAGTAACATTATGGAAGTCCTAAGAAGAATTGTCATGGTTGCACTGTCAACCATTTTTTTAGTCTTAGTTTAATTATAATAAGTAAAATTTGTTTACCAAGGTCAACCGGACAAAGTCACCACTGGTCTTAATCTCTTGTATCCATTCCAACACACTTGATAATAAAAGTAGCACTGTGCTGGGTTGGGTGCTGAGTAAGTGCAGCGAGCTGATCTCAGTGCTGATACCCCATATAGGGTGCAAGAAGAACTAAACTGAAACTAACATTCTGTCTCTGGAAAGTTTTTCCATGTAAGCTACAAGGTCAGCTAGAATCTTCTTGGGTGTACATTGAAAAGTTTCTTTTTTATTTCCTTTTTTAAAAAAAAAAACAGTAATTAACATTTTCATAACACTTTAAATTTAGCAGGGAACATACAGTAAGCGGCAGAACAAGAAGCTGCAACAAGCAACAAGCTCACCATCTTACCTGGGAGTGCGGGTTCTGCAAAGGTGAGGGCATATCGCTGGCTGGCATGGAGATGGTATGCCATTGATTGCTCCACCACTGGGGGGTCGTTGAGCCCCAGAACCTCAATTTTGCCTATCTCCAGGCCAGAGTAGCCCTTGACAGGAACCCTGTGGCTAGAAGGTCTGTCCCAATAGCACCTCATCTCCTTCATACATGCTGGGACAGCAGGCATGAGCTATATAGCAGGGACCTGACAAGAATACAATTTTTCCATTGTATAATGGAAAAATTCTCTCTCTTCTCCCTTATCATCCTGTGATGTGGGCCAATCGATAGCCAACCTGGCTGCCTGCCCTGCTTGCACACCTCATGCAGATTGACCTTGTGGGTGCCAGGCCGCGATGTCTGGGCATGTTTTACACCCATACATGCAATGCTGAGGAGATGGGACCCCTCCCTGAGATGTGAACCCACAAGCACCCAGGCAAGGACGGGATATGACATCCCTACCCTTGCCACCACCAGCGTTCCCCTGAGAGGTGGTAGCAATGGAAGCGGAAGAAAAAAGCGGTAGCAAGCTCGCTGGTGTAGGCGGATATAAAGGGGGACAGGCTGGCACATGCAGCTCAGAATGATAGGTGTGTCCCCGGACAGATTTGGTACCAGTGGGAGTGTCCGTGATTGGTCATGCCAGAAGGCACTTCCCATAGTGAGATACCGAGCAAAGTTGAAATAGAATCATAAACATTTTAGACTAGTGAAGATTTTTGTCCAAATGATTTTAGACCAAAAGAAAATGAAAGTGAAAATAAGCCACGAAATGACAGGTAGTATGATTAAGAACGCAGTAATCTGTAATTCTGTAGTGTCTCAGTGCTAGTGTTATACTGGACTGTTATACTCATACTGTAAGTGTTTTACAGTATGAGTATAACAGTGTTTTACTGTAAGACATAACTTTCAAATGTGTATGGCAATTTGGCGCTTTAGCATGGATAGTATGTTTAACACTTCAGAATTAACATACCTGTCTTAAGCAAAAGGTTAGCCGACTTACCTGACTGGGCTACTCACTTAATGTTCAGTGATGTTAAAACCCCATCTGCAAGCAATGTAGCAATGTCACATTGATGTGAGATGCTAATACATAATGTTACACCACTTCTTTTAGTAGTTGCTTTAATATGTCTTTAAAAGTAATGTTATGTTATTTAACACCTTAACATTACCTCAATTTCTGTGTGGTGCACTTTTAGGTGTCTCTTAAGGTTTGTGGTTTTTTTCTTCCAAGTGATTTTGTGGTTGCTGGGCTTCTCACCTGACAACACTACAAACTCACTTTTTCTCTCTGCGGCATTATATCCATTGTATGGACATTTAGTCACAGATGTCAGGTCAACATCTTGTCTTTGTCATGGCGAAAAAAGGTCACTGATGAATATATTTTGTCATAATTTTCATTTGCAAAATTACCATTATGTAGCATAACAGTGAACTGCCAAAGAAAGCAGTTTCCAACAACAACTAGACTTGGGTCAATTTTGGCATAAGGACCCCCCCCCCCCATGCCAAAATTGGTCCAATTCTAGTTTAAAAAAGCAGTTAGCATTTTTGCTTACTATACTCACAGAGTAGACATAACAGCAGAAATTTTGATTTGTCAAAGCAGGAAAAGGTGAAACCAATAACATGAATGATGGCTCTGTCACATTTAGTTGTGCCAGTAAGCCAAGCTAGTCAACCAGCACGCATAATGTTATTAGATGCACCTGTGTTTGATTAATCAAAAAGTCCACAGAAATAAAGCAGAAAGGTCTGTTGCTATTCAGTACATTTCAACAGACAAGTCATCATCCGTCAACAAACTCTACAGCACTTTGAAGTTTCTTTCTTTCTTTCTTTCTGTTTTAGTTGAGTCTGAGCTGCGCTCACCAACCCTCTGTGGCAATGTGTTTCAAAAAAAACTGATCTGATCAGACACAGTTAACAACTAACTGGCAAACACAGTGAAAGAGCTCTGATAAACCCACTGCACACAAAATACTTAGTAGCAAACAGCAGACAGACACGGTTAGAGACTGGCTCGTGAACATAGTGGAGCATTTAGCATCCAAAGAGCCAGATATTTTTCTCAGCAGTTAGTAGAGATCACTCCACAGCTGAGAGTTCATAGAATTGAATATTTGCCAGGTAGCCAGAAACATGTTGCTCTGTATGTGCTGTATGTGTAACTACTTTGTTACTACAATATCTATGGCAGCTTTATGATCCAGTAACACAATACTGGTTGTGTGTTAATCAGCTTCTTTTGGTAGCTGTCTTACCCTTAGTGGCCACAAATTGTTTTTCATGAAATAATTTTTGCATTATTACAGATGTATCAAGTGGTACTTTCTTATAATTGGTCTTAATGAACACTGAGCAAGTGTGTATATCCTTTTAACAGTGATGTCTACCTTTCCTCTTCTGCCCCGACCCCCACCCCTAGGAGAAGCTGCTGGGAGATGTACACAGCCTGGATGGAGGTCTGATATACAAAACCTTACGGGACCCAACAAAAGCAGCCCACAGGCAGGCTCTACTCAAAGCGATGTCTCAGGCTTTAGGCCTCACTGAAGTCGGAGGAAACCAGGGAAATGACCAGCAGGGCCTGAAGGAGGTGGAGGTATACCTGCTGATTCAGGCCACCTTGGGCCATGGTTTACATTTTCATTCTGAGATTTGAAGCTTAGTTATATTATGCAACCTTACAAGCAGCAGAACTAAGAGAGCAAAGGTTTACCTTAACAGCCCTGCACACCTACACAGATGTTTTCAGCTGTTCTTTTGAATTAGATCTCTGCTCACCTCTGCTATACTTGGGGACTATATGAGGTTACCATAATCCAACTCCTAACAGGTGACATAAAACTAACAGGCGAGTGTCCCATGGACATGTAGCTGCTTTAATGCCCTTATAATATTTCTGTGACTCAAAGAAATAAAAAAGGAAAAATTCTTAATGCTCATTTCTGCAGGATGTTTTTTACTCAGAGCTGGATTTCTTTTTGTAGAATGGTATGTTTTTGTAGTTTTATCATTAGGTTAGCATTAGGGTGGTGCTTCAAAAGACAAGATCCCTTATGCCTGTATACAATACTGTATGTAGCAAAAAAAATAAGAAATATAATTAAAACGTTTTAACACATTTGCAAAATCGGAAGAGATTTTTCATCTTCTGTTCAGACCTCTGCATGTTTCTAGTTTTGCAAAAACAACCGCACACCTGCAATGCTCAGCGTCGGAACCCTTTATTTTCATTAAAGCTTATCTTTAAGTCAATTCAGGCAGAGGCACTCTACACGATTTCCGTAAAATATTTTCACTTGTGTTCACTAACACCTCTCCAAAACCATGCATGAAACTACATAGACTGGCCACAGAGTGGGTAACTTCATTAATTATTAAAATCTTTTGACACGACATCAGGATTTAACTGTTAACTGGCCGTGTGTGATTTTTGTGACACCAGGGAGATGTTCTGAAAGATGACTGCAACTGATTATGTGAGCATCATTAACTCTTAAGAGAGCCATTAATATTAATAATACTGAAAAATTTAATCCTTGTCCAGCAACTGAAGATATCATGAAATTTGTTTATTGCAATACCAACAAACAACAATATAAGAAAGGAAAAAAATGGGGTCAGCATATTCCAAATTCACTTTGTACTCTTTGTACACAACTATTTCTGTAACTTTTCGTGTGAAGAAAAGAGTGCAACAATATGGATGTCTTCAAGGAAAGATTGTCTGAAAATGTGATCTGTAATCCCCATAATGAAATAGTTGTTCATGTCTTGCCTCTCTCTATGTCAGCAGGCTTCTCAAACGCGGCTCTGTCTTCCACAGGGGACCCTCTTAACTGGAGCCATGCTGGAGACCCTCACCTGTGGGGAGGGCGGGACCAGTGAGCTCAGTAACATCCTTTTGGTGCCTGAGAAGCAGCAACCGGTGCTGCAGGCCTATCGCAGTGCATTGTGCAGCGGAGGGGAGGGTCAAAGGTCAGAGCGCTTCAGGCAGATGAGCCTCGAGCTGAAAGACCAGATCAACATGCAGAGTGTCACTGAGAAGGTACAGCGGAAACATTTGCTAAAGATCAGTTGATGTTATTAGCTACAAACAAAATAATCAGACAGTACTATTGGATGTTTTTCCCCATTCCTTAATGTTTGAGAACTGTGAAGCACCAAAGTCCCTTTAACAACCATATTTCAAACACCAAGTGTGCTTTCATATGCCTTTTACATAAAGTAGGTTCCGTCTAGCCGCTCTACCATACAGGCCTGATTGATGGAGTGCTGCTGAGATGGTCGTCCTTCCAGCAGGTTCTCCCATCTCAGCAGAGGACTTCTGAAGCTCTGTTAGAGTGACCATTGGGTTATTGGTCACCTCCCTGACCAAAGCCCTTCTAAACCAAATTGAATCTACAACACAATAAAGTCTGCAAAAATGAAGGGGTCGGAATACTCTTTGAAGCCACTGTAAAAGTAGGGTCCAGAAATTTTAGGATAACTACCTCACACTTCTAATGCTTCTATGAAATAAAGTATCAATAACTGTAGGATCACTGCTGGCTTTACAGGCATTCAGTCAAATACATTTCTGTGAGATGGTACACTAATTTAAACATACATCAAAAACTTTCAATTTGAGTGAACACACCATATATGATTTGATGCTATTAAGAAATACTGTTATCGGATCCAGCTTAAACCCTGACAGATACATGAGTTTGGCCAATATTATCAGCTGAGATTAAAGATATAGTGGTATCAACGTACAATATTTGTTGGCAGATAAATAACAAAAAATGCCCAAAATATGGTTGGGGTTGTAGATTTTTTTGACTTTATTACAAGTAAACCTCTGATCAATATCACTTTAATGTTCAGTTATTACAAATCCTGTCTAATTAACACAGTTTTATTTCTTTGTATCCAAGGGCCAAAATGAATTCAATTAATTTTTAAAACAGACATGGACTAGTTAACCTATAATGAAAGGTCCATATTTTAGAACCATCTGCTACAAAAGTCAGTACACCCTTCATTGGTGAGATTCCATTCTTCTAGTTTTTTAATGTTTTGTATGTCCGCCTTTATTTATTTATTTTTTACCCTAATTTATTCAGGTTAGTTTCACTGTGAGGCAACCTTTCTTTTACAAGAATGACCTAATCAAAATCTGATCTGCTGGCCACTGAGCAGCTCCACTGGAGCAGTTGTGGTTAAGGGCCTTGCTGTAAGGGCACCACAGTGGCGTTCACTTTTCCCACCCAGATTTAATACTGCCAGTCCAGGGACTGAACCAGTGACCCTCCTCTAACCTTTAGGCCACCACTGATTTGATTCTCCTGGGCATAGATGATACCAGTCTTGCACAAATCTGTGGAGAAATGTTCTGCCATTCTTCACAGATGATTCTTTTTAGCTGCTCTTTGCTGGAGGGGTTTTGTTGCTCTGGCTTTCACTTTAAAATACTCCAAAGGTTTTCTGTTGGATTCAGGCCTGGGGACGTACTTAGCCAGGCCATAGTTTTAATTATTTTTTCTTTCCAAACTCTGACTGGGAGTCATCTATTCATTCATTATTTGGGTACACAAACTTGCATTCATAATGCCATTTATAGATGTCATTTCCCCTTCATCTTTTGCACTCATGTAGCCCCATAACAGCAGACTCACACCTCCATGTTTAATAGTCGGCACTATTCAGTCACTGCGGTAGTCCTGACCAGGTTCGTACTAAACGTGGTAAGGAATTGCATGATGATCCAAACAAACTTTTTTGGTTTCATTTGACCAAAGAATGTGCTGCCAACATTCATCAGGCTTCTTTTCATGTTCTTTGGCAGAGTTTCATCTGCAGTTTTGTGTTGTTTTGTATCCATTTTGTATCCATCCACCATGGTTTTCTTCTGTTATTTGGTGGTATGGCTCTTCCTATACCTGCTAATCACCGCTGCAACTGTGTTTCAGCTAAAGTTCAGTAGCTGATGCTCTTGTGCCACCCCCATCTTTGTGCATCTCACAAATCTCACTTCATCATGCAATTCCTTACCATGTGGAGCCATGTTGTATTAGACACAACCCAGACCAAAACTAAGGAAGCTTTGGTGTGGTTTTGATGCATTCAGCCGTAACTGGAAATCACAAGTCTATTCACTTGTCTTGAATTAAGGTTGTACTTTGGGGTGAGTTATGATTCGCTATTAAAATTCCTTTCAAAACTTTTAAAGAAAAATGAATTTAAATGCTGGATCAGTTCTGGTATCTTGAAAGCACAGGGAGACAGTGAATTAATGTATTAATTGAATTTAACCATTTACCATTTTAACATTAAAATGGTAAATGGCTGCATTTATTTAGCACTTATATCCAAAGGCCTTTACAATTTGCCTTTCATTCACCCATTCACAAACACACTCCCGCAACCATGGCAGCCTGCTACCATGCGAGGTGCTGGTCTGACCATTGAGAGCAATATGGGGTTCAGTGTCTTGTCCAAAGACATGTCAACCTATGGACAGGAGGAGCTGGGGATTGAACCACCAACTCTATGTTTAGCGGATAACCCGCTCCACCTACTACCAGTATGGAGCACACTGTATTTGCTCACTAGCTCTCTCCCTGCATCCTGTCTTCCTCTCCTCCTCCCCCTTCATACCACCAGCTTCACCTGGAGCAATCCAACCCTTGGGTTCCTCTCTCTCAGTCCCACCTCAGGACTTTATTGAAGGACCTGGCCGATGTAGAGAGGATTCTAAAGGACGTGGACCTGCTCTCTGGCTTGGCTCGCCTGCTGCCCAAAGGAGCCTGTACTGGTCGATCTCCAGCCTCCCCAACAAACATAACCTGGCCCCTTAACGCCACCACCTGGGGCCCCAACACGACTGACATCCCAAGAGAGGAGGGGGAGAAAGGATCAGAGGGAGGGGGAAGAACAAGAGGAGGGAAAGGGAAGGAGGAAGCAGAGAATCCTCATTCTCAGTTTTCAGCATTTGTACAACTGTGGGCTGGACTGCAGCCAATTCTGTGTGGGAACAACAGGTGGGTGACACAAAAGAGGTGATGAAATCCAAAACGGACAATACAATAGTAATGTCTTTGGGAAGAACATTTTTCTCATGTTAGGAGAAAATAACCTGAAGCACAGAGAAGTATCTTCACAATTTGAAGGATGAGTCCTGCTTATTACAACTTTGATTGTTTTTTTGTCATTTTGAGCAGTCAGATGATTTGATTGAGGTTTTAAAGCTGCATTCATCAGTATTTGTACACGAACAATGAACCAAATGACTATGTGTAATGTGAAAAGGTTCACTTGTTGCAACAAGCCTACAGAGAAATGTCATACAAATGCGCAGTTCCACTCAACTCTCTGGAGTGTTTTACCCTTTTTTAGGTTATTGTCTTGGTTCTACAGAATGCAACTTTACTGTTTAGTTTCACTTGTTTCCAGCAGCAGGCAGCTGTTTTCAGTAAAAAAGCTCTGACAAACCAACTGTACACTACCTGCTCAGTGCCAAATAGCAGACAGAAAAAGTTAGTGACTAACTGGTGAACGCGGTGGAGCATTTAGCTGCTAAAGAGCCAGATGTTTTTCTCAGGAGCTGGTGGAGAGCTAAAAGGCTAATGAATATTGGACTTACATTCATCAGGTGGACACAAATACAACTCCAAATGAACGCTTATGTTGCTTTGTATCTGCTGTATGTGTAAATATGCAACTGTTAGCTATATCAACTTAATCAATCAATCAAACTTATTTGTACAGAACCTTTCATACAGGTTAGTGCAATCCAAAGTGCTTTAGAGATGAGTGACAAGCTGATAATAAGACAGTTTAAATATAAACAGTCAAACTATTTGAGATTAATGCACACAAGAAATAAAACAATGAAAATTAAATAATGAAACTAATACAATAAATTAAAATAGAAATAAAAACAATAAAGTAGATAAAAGGCAATGAAAAATAAAACTCACAAGAGGTAGAGCACCAACTGGTCCTCTTTATGAAGAGATATTATATCAACGTGTGATTTTTAGTTTGTTCTGGAATTCTGCTCCCGTGTGGTCAAAACACTGCTTAATGCACCATTTAACAA
Organism: Xiphias gladius; assembly: GCF_016859285.1. Classification (NCBI taxonomy): domain Eukaryota; kingdom Metazoa; phylum Chordata; class Actinopteri; order Istiophoriformes; family Xiphiidae; genus Xiphias; species Xiphias gladius. The sequence goes on along the minus strand of NC_053418.1, from coordinate 27,645,346 downwards.
GAGAAAACAAAGACAAAGGGTAAAATTATTACCTAAACTGTCCTTTGTAAAAATTAGTCACAGTATACCAACCCACCTCCTGCTGCAACTTTCACCTGTTGTATTTACTGTAGTTGTGCACCCAATTTTCCTGTAAAACGAGGGATTTTTACTGACATTTCGAATGTTTTTAATTTCATTTTGACCTCCAAATAGATTTTGAGTTTAGATAACTCAGATTACTGTTGGCTTGTTTATAGACTGTCTGACTGCTCATGTTTCTTGTCCCTTCAAATTTTTTTGTACAAATATAGTTTTCTCACATTTTAGCAATTAACTTTGTAATTACAACAGATTTAAATTATTGCTGAAACTACTAGAAATAAGACCCAAGTTGTAATCTGCTGGAATTAAGTAGACTGTTAATGTACTGCATGTATTTGTCATTCAGTGTCTTTAACAATACTTAGTCCTCACTTTCATCTGTGTTTTTATCTTATTTGCATTCGATGTTAGATTAAACATTGATTGAAAAACTCATAAAAAGAATTCCTTGTCAGTTGATACAGTCGTTGCGGCTGTGCTTGTTTGGTATAAAAACTGTATACTGGGAGCAGTGAGATATGAACATAGTAAGCCTGAGAACCGATTTGTGGGGAGAGTTCTTTTGTTTCATTTTCATTCATTTTAACAACCTGTGACAGGTAACACATAAACTCCCAAGCATTGTGACTTGGCAATGAAGTTAATCGCCTTTAACCAATGGCTCTTGTTGCAGGATCATTGAGCCAGAGGCTTTGAAGCAGGGGAACATGAGTTCTTTGGGATTCACCAGCAAAGAACAAAGGAATCTGGGTTTACTGGTTCACTTGATGACTACAAATCCCAAGATCCTCTACTCCCCCATTGGCTCTCAGGTGGATAAAGTGATTCAGAAGGCAAGTACACAGCTCTGTCTTTGGTCGAGGTCTATGAGCAGAGTTGTTCACATTATTTTAACTGACAAAGCTCGTTCACTCTGTTCCATGCTGAAGAATTCCAAAACTTTGGTTAATTTAGTGTGTGCTTGGCAGGAAGTGTAATCTGAAGTGAGTTAATTGGAGCTGCAAAATCCAAACATGAGCTAAAAAGGGCTAGAAGGCTTTATAGAGCTAAGGGGGAAAGAAAATCTGTTTTCATCGCTATGAGCAACTGCTTTCAGGTTCAGTTTTGTATAGTCATTCAATACTAAAATATTTTTCAGTCAAATTAATTTTATCCCAAATTCCATCTACTAGCCTTTCCAAGAGCTTTCAACCAAAGTCTCACAGTCTTGAGCAGTTGACATTTGATGATGAAGACCATGAGGTTGAAAGCTTAACTTAGTTCTTTACTGAGCTAAGTTACTGTATGTACAGTCCTGAAAACAAAAGGCAGAGGGCGAGTAAACAGCAGAGCACAGAGAAAATTTAAAGGGCTCAAAGAGCTTCTATGACCAGCATTAGAATGTTCACTTCTGGTTAGCTTGTTAGCCTACCACCTTCAGCAGTTTGCCAACTAGTCGAGCAGGTAGTCCCTATAGACCCATTTGGAGTGGACGTCACGGTTGCATCACTGCAGTTGCGTCAATTGTGATGACAACAAATGGATGGAAAGGGGGTGAGATCCCCAGGAAAAAAAATGTCTTCTTGTGCTGTGAGATGTCAGAATAGGAATGCAAAAAAAGATGACCTTCATTTTTATAGAATACCTTCATCAAACAAACCTTTTGAGGTTAAATGCAGATGTTTATGGTGACAAGCCATTAAACAGACAAACTGGACTAATGAAATCTCCACTGTTTATCACACACAAAGGCAAAATCAATGACGTCGTTAAGAACAATAAATTAGTAGCATCAATCAGTATTCATTCAAGCATTTAATCAATGAATGGGGCATAAGGTAATATTATATTTGTGATATGACTGAACACAACTTAGCTAAGCCTTGGGACCACATAATATCATTGGGGTTACAGCTTAAAGACTGAGGATGTCTTACAGGGGAATTATCCATGGACCCAGAAAGTCCAGATTTTGTTCCCTCATTGTTCACTTATTCACTTATTTAACCTCTTTTTTGCTGGCAAACCACTGAAATAATTAGAGAAGGCATGCAGTTGATCCATATTCCTATATTCCTGTATGCCACACGAAAGACATCAAGCATGCACTGTCCAACATACTGGGTTCACATAGAGCCATCTGATTAATCTGGCTCTGTAGCATGTAATACTGTTGGCCTCTTTATACTTCAAAGTTAGCACAAACATCCAACGATTATGTGTTAGCACAGACTATTGCAAATGGGCTAAAGATGATCAAGACAGCAGTGAGTGTGGGAGGGTAAGAGACAGATGGAGGAGGTGAAGAAAGAAAGGAGTAGAAACTGTATGGAGAAATGGCTGAATTTATACAAAAACTAATGAAAACATTTTTTGTAATATTTTGCACTTAGGCAAATGAGACATTTGCATTTGTTGGAAATGTGACACACTACACACGAGTATGGCTAAACATCTCCGCCCAGCTCAGGACTTTTCTGGAAGAGGGCCGGCTACACAGCCACCTGGTGTGGCTACAGCAGGTAAACTTGCATGCAATTCATCTTTTGACATTATTAATTTTATAGTACTATCAAGATGTTCATCTCTTTGCAGTACTTGTACTTGAGTTGGGGAACATGCAATGGTAAGTGTGTTAGGCTTCATTCATCCATCCATCCATTCTTTCCAGCTGTCCTCAGAGCTTCAGCAGCACCCTGAGCTGTTGAATGGCACAGACAGTGAGCTGATGCAGGGTCTGATGGAAGGAAACTACAGTCACCCTAACACTTCCACCCTGCTGGAGCAGTTGGACACTATCGACAACGCTGCCTGCGGCTGGACACATTTTATGTCTAAGGTCAGTCTAGTGGATACTGAACGGTTGTTCTCAACAAAAATATGATTATAAATTGTTGTGCGGCTGATCTTTAGTATATTTATCATCACAATAGCAAATAAAGTATGAACTACCACAGGCCAACTGCACAGGACATCCCTCGCATGCCTGAGTCAGCTGTAACATCTGAACACCACCTAATGCTGCTTCGAGTTCATGAACACTTGTACAAGAGCAAGAGAGCAATGAAATCAAAGTAGCTCAAAGTAATGTATCACTTGTTGAAACATCAAGTTCTGACACCCCAAGTGGTACTAGTTTGAATGCAAACTTGACCAAACCTAAAAACCTAAACATTTACAGTTCCTGGATCACTCTGGTATTAGATAATTATTGTATCAATAGTCAGTTTTATATAACTAATAATGTTAAACAACTACTAGTTTAAAAACCATTCAAAAGGACAAATTTGGAACATAACAGGTGATGTGTACAATTGATGGGTGGATGTGATGGGTACTTGAAGTTGTCTGATGGAGCTGGGAGGTACATCAAACAAAAGAGGTTGGGAATAACCGGTGGGACCATAATGACAAAACTATGTTTGTCCATCTGTATTCTGTACAAAGCAGAAAACAGATAATAATATCTGTGATAATTTTTTTTTTTTTTTTTTTTGAAAACTGGATTCATGAGTGACAACCCTGACACCAACAAAATAAGCATGAGAGCAAATGATATGGTGGATATGATAGAGTTCATCTGATTACATGTTTATTGTAAAAATGATGCATGCAACATACAGTAGCTTGCAAAGTTGACGTCTACATACAAGTATGCATAGGCCTTTTAAGACATACTATCAAATCTGTAACATTGCAGGCTTCATCTCTCGGTTGTACTTTGGTAATTTCAAACAGAGGTCTCCATTTAAGGTGTAGGTCAGATGCACTTCAATCAGAGACAATAAACAAGCCAATCAACGTGAAGCACACAGCAAACAGCTGATGCTAATCAGGCAATACAAGCCAACTTTAGTGCTCTGCCTAAACTAATGCTGTGCTTCAGTTCCTACGATAAGGAATTTAGCATCTAAAGCAAATGGTTATACACTGAGACTTGATAGAAAAGGCTCTGTTCTTTGAGGATGCTCTTAATGATTCCAAGCAGCAATGAGGATTCTGTTGAGAGAGCTAATCCTCTAATACAAAATTATTGCTTCACCTTCATGCTTATTACAACTTTAATCTGAAAAGCAACAGTACAGCTGTAAGGCTAAACCAAGAAATAGCCTAAAACAAAGCAGCCATAGCTAGCTTAGTGGAATTGCCAAGGAAACACTACATGTCCTGAGCCAAAAAATGTGATGCTACTAACAATGAATGAAAGCACAAGCAGCACAGCAGCAGATACCTCAAACCTTATCTCCAAACCTGGCATAACTGCGAGACAAAATCCAGTGAAAAGGCCCAAGACAGAGTGGTTGCGGTTCAACAGCAAACACAGGATGACTGGGGTTCTGTCCTGGCATAGGAACCAATGGCTGACTGACAACCAGCTGACCGCAAATTCTCGGAAGGTGGCTGGCCAGCAACAGAAGACTAATGCTGTGCTTCAAGGATTTGATTTCTTGCCAAGAGTGAGATGAGATGTTGAGATGAATATCAGTGTTGTCTGTGTGGTTAAGTATGGAGCTGGAGTCAGGATATGGTTAGCTTTGCTTAGCATAAAGACTGGAAGCAGGAGAAACTGCTAGCCTGGTTCTGTCCAAATTAAAAAAAAAAAAAAAAAAAAATCACCTACCAACATTATAACATGCTATATCTAATTTTTTAAATCAGTACAACAACAGAAATATAAGAAATAATTTCACAGGGAGTTAAGTACTGAACAATATATAAGCAAAAAGCAGCCAGACGAAGTGCTTTCCTGGAGTCTATGCTAGTCACGATGACAACAAGTGTTCAGGAAGTCATTGATCCTGCTAGTCACACAATTTTATGCACCACCATGATCACGTAATGTAAAGCATAAAAGGAACCATGGAAGAGTGACATAAAAACACACACAAAACAATGTCTTGTGAACATTTAGTATAAGTAATCGTAAGAATGAATGGATGTGTTTATATTCTAATAAAAGTCTAGTTATCTAGTCTAGAGTTATCAAGAATCTGTGTATGAATCTAAAGTGACAGAAAGGCTACTGTAAGATACTATTGGCCAAGGTCATTACATTACATTAATATCTGTTGACTTGCTCAGAGATCCAGTTTGGAGACAGGAAAGGCAAAAAAAAAAAAAAGCACTACTACTGATTTCACTGCACACAGTGAAATCTGGCAGTGTTGCAGTAATCCAGTATGATGGTTTAATCTTTGTGCTGAGCTTTAATAGTTTCTTAAATGAATCCATTTCTGCTGTGCAACATTATTTAAGTGTTTGCACTGTGCTTTCAGGTCAGTGTGGATGTCTTCAAGGGCTTTCCTGATGAGGACAGCATTGTCAACTACACCCTGAACCAGGCCTACCAGGACAATGTGTCTGTGTTTGCCAGTGAGTCATCCCTCTGTGTCAGGTTGTGATCATGATATCTCATTTGCAAGTCCTCCAATTTAAACAGCCATATAGGTCATTTGTCCCTACTCCCTGATACCATCCATAGGACCATTTCCTGAAATTAGTGCCCCTAAAGTGGCAGGAGATATGCCACAGATGAACTGTCAAAAATCACTGTTGAAAAATAAATAACCCTTTTATGGTGTGACGATACTATGGTTTGTTGAAGTTTAAGCACAAAAGAACTTGGATAGGTTTACGGATAGATCATGAGTTAGGTTAAAATAAGTACTTTGTTAAGGTTAGAGGACCTACGTCGTTATGGCTAGAATAATAAATGCACGGCTATGGTTATGGCATGGTCATGGTTAAAAGAAAAAACCTTGACTATCACTTTGAAACAGGAAACAAACAGCCGTCTTCCATGTTAAAGTCCAGGGTTTTGTCGACCGTACAGTCACCCGCACTTCCAATCTATACAGACTTTGTTGCTCCATAACAGCGTCACCTGACTTCCTCCTTTGCTCCCATCATAATTACTATGGCCACTAGAGGGATTTGTCACTTGAATGTAAACAGATGTGGTTTTGGAGAATCTACTGAAACTACTGATGGCTATTAGAGGTCACTTAACAATAAATGTAACTAAGGGTCTTAATAAGCTGTTTGCACTAACGATATTTGGGATCGTGTTTTGTAGTTAGTTGATAATAAACTAAGGAATAGAATGAATAGAAAGTGAAGGCCCTTTATGTTCTGGTGCAAACCATGTAGGTAGGCATATTTCACACATTTTTAATTTTTTGTAACAGGCAAATTCTGGACAAAAAACACATATTAAGAAAGGAAAAAATAAAACAAAATAAAAGTTATAAAAATATGTCGTATCCATAAGAAAACAAGCCTGGGGGGGTTTAGTGGTTTTGGGTGTATGGAGTTTGTTTGCAAGGTAGACGTGTGTGTGTGTGTGTGTGTGTGTGTGTGTGTGTGTGTGTGTGTGTGTGTGTGTGTGTGTGTGTGTGTCTGTGTGTGTGGGGTGTGCAGCGGTTGTATTATGTAGGGGGATGCATAAGAGCCCCCACATGCTGAAGCTGGTTTTCCTGTTGTCCATGCACAGATGAGGGTTGTGAAGGCGGGGGATGAAGAGTTGGGTTGTTGTTTGGTTGGAGAGCTGCCAGATTTTGGTAAGCGAGTGTGCCCTTAGTCAGGGCATCAGCTGTATAACTTCAGTGAAAAAGATTATATTGTTGGTGGGTTCATCCTCCAGGGAAAGCTCACAGACATATTTTACACTTTAAAGGTGAAAGAAGAATATACAGTGCATTCAGCGCTGCAGTGTAACGGTGAAAAAAGTAGAAATGTGTGTAAAGTCTTAACACACTTTCACAGATGAATCTGGATTGCATGTGTGTCAGCAGATTAAGTTAAGAACAAATGTCAGTACAGAAGTGAAAAGTTACTTGCATGTACTATAACTTGTCTTGGTGACAATTGTTTAAAAAAACAAATTTCAGGGATCCTTAAAGAAATGTTTGTTTTAGTTATGTTTGTCTGTTAGAAAAAAAAACAGCTACTGATATAGTTATACAGTTATCAGATTTACAAATTCAGAAATATCAAGATTAGCTTCAAAAACCCACTACTGGCCATGTACTAGTTAATGGTAAAAAATCAACAAAAGTATCATTTGTGTCTGAACATTTTTGAGGAAAAAAACATATCAATTACCTTTTGTAATTAAAAAAAAATCCTAATATTTCATTTCTCCCTTCTCCCTCATTGAAAAATCTTAAATCAATCAATATGCAAATATTGTTCATTTCAAAAGTTTATCTGCTAGACAGAAGTTGTCTCCTACTTTACTTAATAGTGCTTTCTCAGTGTATGTGACCCAGAGACTTCAAGTTTCCACATCATGTAAGTTGCATATTGGACCATGCATTAAGCTCTCTGGGCCACTGTATATATGACACAAAAGTCAGAAGAAGAAGTTTTAATACCGTAGTCTATATAAAAATTGGTGGGGTTAAATCAGGAGTTATTTTTAAGGGTCATTTATTGCCTATATACATTTCAGTTGAAACAAATATGTATTTAATATGCCTTTAGAGCAAAAATGTCACAAAAACTAAACAGCCCCTTACAGTGTTTTTGGTTGAAGCAGAAGAACTAAGTTAAAATGAACAAAACAAGACAGAATGTGGCCACTGAAGAACAGACAACTTTAAAATGCAGTGGACATCTGAACTGTAACTAAACCGCAATGAAGTGGCGACGCAAAACAAGTGCAAGATGCAGAAACTGGCCTTGAACCTACTGTATGATGTTGGTATGCTGCTTGAGCCACCAGGACAAGACTGACCGGATAAAGTATATGCTCTTTTTCTTTTCAGGTGTGATTTTCCAGACTAACAAAGATGGCTCCCTGCCACCCCATGTTCTGTACAAAATCAGACAAAACTCCAGCTTTACAGAGAAGACCAATGAAATCAGACGGGCCTATTGGCGTCCTGGGCCCAACACTGGGGGGAAATTCTACTTCCTCTACGGTTTTGTTTGGATCCAAGGTAATGGATTGATGAAGCATGGATTCATGTTAGAGGCTTGATTATGGATTTGATACATTATTACGTTGTTGTATGTCTTACCATGGTTGAGATCAGAAAACCTCTTAAAGTGGATTGTTTTTGTGCAGTCTGCAGATTGCAATAACCTGTGCTATAGATCAAGACCCAGACACAGTTCCACGTTGTTTAGTTTGTTTTACAAAGAAAAAGATTTATTCTGGTAAAGTGGTTACTACTGTGCACTGGGAACTGGACACACCTGTGAAGATGCCAATGTAAGCTGCAACTGAAGCACTTTCTTACTGCAGGTCATCTTTTATGCAGGAAGCAGATAGCTGGGAAGGCGGTTATCTCACACAGCAGGCCCTATTTTCATGACCCCTATGGCATGGCTCAGAGCACAGTCACATGCACCGTGCCCTGTGCGCCAAGGGTGGGCCAAGCCCACTGGTATTTTCGTGGCACCTGCACATTTGGAAACAGGGTGGGATCCGAAGGAACACTCTATAATACATTATAGATGGGCATGTTAGAGGTTGTTTTTATCATTACCAATCACGTGCTGCTTTCATCCCCTTTAAGCCCAGGACTCATCCCCAGCAATTCTGTGAAAAGCTTTTCTCAGAGGAAACTTCTTGTTGTCTGGGACGTCAAAATGTGAATACAGCAGATCAGATATACTGCCAGGAGCAGATGATGTCTCTCTTAAGTTGAATTCATTTTTGAATTCACTTTGGACATCTTGAAGAAATTCTGATCATCATGTTTTCCGTGCATAGTAGTGTGTCGGTTTACTTATCACACAATGATCCACAACCATCTGCCGTTAAATACCACAATAGTGCCATATGTACATTGAAGGTCGTTTTTTCATATTGTATTTCTTTATTTATGAAATTATTTCTAACGTTAAAATGAGTCTCGATAAATTAGAATTTTGTTTTTAAACACTGCCAGTATAAAATCCAGACTGTCTCTATGACATCATGTTGGTGACTGCAGCGACACATTTAGCTTTATTATAATTGAAAATGCAGAGCTCCAAGTGTTAGTTTGGTCCAGACTCATTAAAAAGAAGATGCTGCTTATAAACCCTTCCCCTGATTACCCGGCTTGTGGGGTAGAGACACGGGAAGGGAACTGTGTTAACTTTTTTCATTGTTTCAGTCTCCACCACACCTGTTGATTTACAGTAGAAACTGTAGCATAATTAATCAAAAAGATAATTGTAATGTACACATAAGCACTGAGATTTCTTTGGTTATTTTGCAGCCGTCTGGTGCTGGTTTCAGAAAATTTCACCAGTGGATCTGCTGTATAATTGTGGCTTGACAGTTATAACATCACCCCTATTAGACTGCAGATGGAAGAGACTCACTACAGTAAAGGAAAGCCCATCAGTACATACTCTACCTGTCGTGGATTACAGAGCTGATAAGAATCTGTCATTAGTCTTTATCCTGTCTCACTGACGTTAATGCCAGTCAAACAGAAAAACTTTTATGCCTGCATGATTCTTTGTCAGCTGGTTGAAAAATGGAAAATAAAAGTGGAAAGAGGAGCAAAACGTGAATAAAGGGGGTTGCGCGTTTTTAGGGAGGTTTATATGGGTTTGACTTCACCAGATAAAGTGAGCTAAATACTATGGAACAAAAGAGTGTCGAGCAGTTGGCCTGCTCACCACATCCTCTCCTGCTCCTCTCCTCTCACCAGGACGCACGGTGAGTCACCAAGATACCAAACCAGCGCAGTCGAGAAAATAACCTCAGTGCGCCGCAGGAAAACACCAGTTCACTCATATGCCGCTGCGCTTTGCGTGGTGCACTGGCACAAAAATGGAGCTCAGAAAGTTGAGATCCCAGATCCACGATGATGCGTCCAGTCTGACAGGACACAGTCTGAGGAGTTGGTCCAGGGACAGCCAAAGCAATGTATGGTTGATTTTAGCCATGAGAGAAGAACTGACAAGGTTTGATCACCCAAATTACGAAAGTAAAACATTTTCTCACCTACCTTGGGTGGTATATGTCCATGCAGATGGTTTTGATTTCATTTTTTTATTTTATATTGAAATTTCTGCCTCTACCGCAATACAATGGAAGCACATAGAATTTTGCATTAAGGTGTTTATAAACAACTAACAAATGAAAGGGTTATACCGATTGCGCTATCCATTTTTATTAGTCTATTTCAAATCTACAGGAAAAAGCAGAAGGTATTTGAACATGGATTATAGGTCCCGAACTTTTATTTTAACTAGGTCTTTATTTGGCAAAAAGATAGTTAACATGAAAGAGGGAGGTATTTACTCTATAGGCACAGAATTGATTGTATCATTGTTGATGTCATGATGTAATTTGGAACAACAGTTAAGATTCTGTCAAAAAACAGTGATATTGGGAACGTGTTAGAAAAAAAACTTGCCTATTTACATATTTAGGAAGATTATCAAGTTCAACATTCACTCTCCTTTTAGCTCTGGTTTGATCTCTCTTTATTTCTCTCTCTCTCTCTCACTCTCCTCCAGATATGATAGAGAGAGCCATCATCAACACGTTTGTGGGCCATGATGTGGTGGAGCCTGGTAACTACGTTCAGATGTTCCCCTATCCATGTTACACCAGAGACGAGTAAGAAATGGGTGTGGCTTTGTATTTAGGAATGAGACATATTGGCTTGTCATATTCTCTTTTTTTTGGTCCTGTTTAGGTTGTAATGTTGAGGATGGCAGTGGCAAGTAATCATTAGGCAGAGATGAATAAAGTGTTTGTCCTAAAAAAATTATTTATATGCAGCTAAATTGTGTTCTTCATATTCGATAAATATGTTTAATACATGGTACACATTTACACAGGTTAGAAATTCTGAAGATCTCATGCATTGCAAATGCAGTGATGTTAAAACTGTGTGTATTTGGTCTTCACTTGATACCCTGTGTTGTTTTTTTCAGTTTTTTGTTTGTAATAGAGCACATGATGCCTCTGTGCATGGTGATCTCCTGGGTTTACTCAGTTGCCATGATGATCCAGCATATTGTGGCTGAGAAGGAGCACCGGCTCAAAGAGGTTAGACTGTATGATTGCATGTCTGTCAGCAGTCTGGTGGGTCAGCCCTGAATCAACTGGTTAACATGCCAGGCTGGTATTTGAAATTTTTTTGCACACTACTACTCTCTATTTTTGACCCTTCCTTCTTTTCCATGCTAACAGAGTGACAACTCCTGTACCTCCTCCTGTCAATACACCTTGTTAGCACAACACCTTGGTCACAGTCAGTGTGAGAGTTCTCATGCCACCTGCAGACACAATGGCTGTTATCAGAATGTCCTTCTTGCTCCACTATTTTAAACCTGTCTCAGCTTAAATTTCCCAGTAGTGCCAGAGCTGTTAAATATTAACGTTTTTTTATTTTTATTTTGATTGCATCCTTTTACATGTCTTTTAAGAGCATGCACATGGAAGTTTAAAATTATGTTCATCATGATTTGAAATACAGAGCCGCTGTTTGATGTTTTACAGTTCAAAAATATGTTTAAACTTTATATTAAAGGGGTATTCCACTAATTTTACACATTGAGTTCAGTTTACGTGACAAAACAAAAATTTGACATAACGGTAAGTTAGACAAATGGAGATCATCAATAGAAAACAATTTTAGTGATACAACAAATATAACAAAGATATAATAAATTGATAGGTTGTGAACTGATTTGGTTACGCCATTGTTGAAGGGAGTAAATCCAGGTCATTCAGAAAGATATTAAGACCCCTTCACTATTTTTACATTTTCCTATGTTGCAGCCTTATTCTAAAATTTTTTAATTGATTGTTTCCTCATTAATCTACACTCAATACCCCATAATTACAGAGTTATCACATTGACTTAGGTATACAGACCTTTAACTCAGTACTCAGTTGAAGCTCCTTTGCAGCTTTTACAACCTCCAGTCTTTTTGGGGTATGATGCAAGAAGTTTTGCAAACCTGGATTTGGGGATTTTCTGCCATTCTTCTCTGCAGGTCCTCTCAAGCTCTGTCAGGTTGGATGGGGACCATCAGTGAACATCCATTTTCAGGTTCCACGAGAGATGTTAGACTGGGTTCAAGTCAAGGCTGTGGCTGGGCCACTCAAGGACATTCACAGAGTTGTCTCTAAGCCACTCCTGTGTTGTCTTGGCCGTATGCTTAGGGTCATTGTCCTGTTGAATGGTGAACCTTCGGCCCAGTCTGAGGTCCTAAGTGCTCTGGACAATGTTTTCATTAAGGATATCTCTGTACTTTGCTCTGTTCAGCTTTCCCTCAACACTGTCCAGTCTTCCTGTCCCTGCCTCTGAAAAACACCCCCACAGCATGATGCTTCTACCACCATGCTCCATCATTGAGATGGTATTGGGCAGGTGAGGGTTGGTGCCTGGTTTCTTCCAGACATGACACTTGGAATTTAGGCCAAGCAGTTCAATCTTGGTTTATCAGACCAGAGAATCTTGTTTCTCTCAGTCTGAAAGTCCTTTTGGTGCTTTTTTGCAAACTCCAAGTGGCTTTCATGTGTCTTTCACTGAGGAGAGGCTTCCGACTGGTCACTCTGCCATAAACCCAGATTGATGGAGTGCTGCAGTTATCTCCACACAGGAGATGAGAGAAGACGGAAAAGAAGGATCTCAGGCGGAGTGACCATCAGGTTCTTGGTCCCTACCAAGGCCCTTCTCCCCTGATTGTTCAGTTTGGCCGTGCGGCTCTAGGAAGAGTCCTGGTTGTTCCAGACTTCTTTTATTGAAGAATAATGGAGGCCACTGTGCTGTTGGGAATTTTTTGTTGCCCTCTTAAGATCTGTGCCTGGACGCAATCCTGCCTCTGCAGGCAGTTCCTTCAACCTCATGGCTTAGTTTGCTCTGATATGCATTGTCAGCTGATATGTAGACAGGTGTATGCCTTTCCAAATCATGTCCAGTCAATTGAATTTACCACAGGTGGGCTTCAATCAAGGTGTAGAAATATCTCAAATATGATCAAGAGAATTGGGAGGCACCTGAGCTAAATTTCATTAACTTGCCATTAACTAACTAACCTGAAACATGAATACGACACACTCTCATGCGCAGCCTGAATGACAGGTAAATAGAGAGGGCCAGTAAAGAGACAAACAGGGCCGATAAAATTTGTCCTGATGTGGCCAGACCCAGTCCTGACCTTGCTGGGGCCTATTCTGCTAAGGTGTCCTCCTACCTGACCCGTGAACCATGTAAACCCTTTGCCGTTGGCGAACAGTCACACCTGACACCCCAGTGCTCCCATTACAATCCTCCCCCCTTTTTTCAACAGTTTGCTCAATCTGTTGATCTAAGAATAACTAAACCTATAGAGAACAGAATGAGGTATAAACAAACAATATTTATTACATAAAAAATGTTCTATAGAATCTTAAGATAAGTGAATATTAACATAAGATTATAAGAAATTGTAGAAAGTATAAAATGTAGAAAATAATAAAATATTACACCGATCTTTGGCTCTGCTGCCTGGTAATTAGTACTGGCAAATGATCCAGCATCTCCTCTACTGACAAACTTAAGCATTGCACTGTAAATTATAGATCAAAATACTATTATTTCAAACTAGCTCCCCCAGATTTCCTTATATACGTTTTCAAATATGTAATACTATTTATACAATGGCTTGGCGGAATACTTGATGGTTATTTCTTACAGTGAGATGTGTTTCCATATTGCCCAATATGCCCAGCTAATCAACATTTTAAATTCTATATTTAATCAACAGTCAAGGTCAACCGAATGCTTTCTATCTTGCGTTAGTCCAGAGTTTTAACTAAACCTTGATTGAGAGACTAGTTAATAATGGTCTTGTTTTAAAATTATGTTCACCTATGAGTACTGCCGACACGCCCATAAAATGTCAGGGACTGGTCCCCACAGAGGTTGGTGCTAGAGAGTCTGAATTTCATTTTTGCAAGCGCATATGTTCACGCAGGACACAGTTATCTTTTCTGGGCTGCAGTTTATAAACACAGTTGCTTGTTGGCGTTTGTCAAACATAATAATTAGTTGTATTTAACTCTCACTTTTGTCAGGTTGACCTTGAGATGCATTTGCCATCAAACTTGGAGAGGAGAGAACACAGGTTTACCTGATTGCTGTTCCCACAATTCCCTCCATACACTCACTAGTTAGTTGCATAGTGAGGGTTTTTTTTTTTTTTAATAGGCGGGTGCCATACCGTGTTTTTAGAGTGGCTTTTTTTCCACCGTACAGTCGCTTCCCACAGGCTTTCATGTAAAATATGTGGAGGCCATTGGGAAAAAGGCGTGTGTGTACACGCCCGTAGCCTTCATGAACATTTGTGTTTGGGTCATTTACTGTCTGTTAACCTTTCAAATGGCATACACTCTACATCTCAGGGTTTCATACAGCTCCTATTCTCACTGTGTCACATCCACCTCCCCTGGCTTTTTTTCCCTTCTGACCTACACTGACGGAAATCTGTCATAGCGACGGGGAACTTGACTCCCTGGGGAGAGAGAGAGCAAGAGAAGGCAGGATAAAGTATTTGACCCTTTGGAATGACCTGCTTTCTGCATTAATTGGTCATAAAATGTGATCTGATCTTCATCAAAGTCACAAGTACAGACAAAACAAATGTGCTTAAGCTTATAACACACATACAATTATAATCTTTAGTGTCTTTGTTGAACACACCCATTAAACATTCACAGTCATGGTAGAAAAAGTAAGTGAACCCTTGGATTTAATAACAGGTCGAACCTCCTTTTGCAGCAGTGACCTAAAACAGGCACCTCTGTTCCTGCGAATCAGACCTGGAAAACATTCAGGAAGAATGTTAGATCATTGTTCCTCACAGACCTGCTTCAGCTCAGCCATATTCTTAGGATGTCTGGTGTGAACGGCTCTCTTGAGGTCATTCCACATCATTTGGATTAGGATAAGGTCTGGGCTCTGAGTGGGCCACTCCAGAAGGTGGATTTTCTTTGCTTGAAATCATTCTGTAGTATATTTATTTTGATGTTTATGGTCACTGTCCTGCTGCATCACCCAGCTTCTTCTGAGCTTTAGCTGGCAGAAAGCCACCCTGACATTATCCTGTAAGATACCTTGATAAACTTGCGAATTCGTTTTCCTTCGATGATACTGAGCTGTCCAGTCCCAGAGGCAGCAAAGCAGGATCAAATCATGATGCTCCCTCCACTATACTTCACTGTTGGGATGAGGTTTTCATGTCGGTATGCAGAGCCCTTTTTACTCCATTCGTAGTGCAGCATGTTCTTTTCAAATAATTCAGCCATAGTTTCATCAGTCAACATAATATTCTCCCGATAGCTTTGTGAAGTGTCAAGCTGCTCTTTGGCAAACTTCTTTTTGCAGATGAGCGGCTTCCTCTGTGGTGTCCTGCCATCGACACCATGGTCTGTGCAACCATGCACCATGATTTGTGTATCGTAGACTCATCAACAGAGATGTTCCAATGCGCCAATGATTCCTTTAAGCCTTTAGCTGTTACTCAGGGGTTCTTTTTTACCTCACTGATCATTCTGCTTTGTGCATTTGGAATCATCTTAGCTGGGCGCCCACGTACTCCATTTATAGACAGTTTGTCTGACTGTGTACTGATCAGTATCTAAACTCTGAGATTATTTTGTAACCCTATATAGCTTCACCCTAATCAATAACTCTAGAATGCAGGTGTTTTGAAATGTATTTTTTGCAAGACATAGCAATAACAAACTCAAAATGTTTGAGTGCTTATAATAAGTCCTAGTAGCTCTAACACACACCTCCAATCTGGTTTCACTGACTGGTCTCAAGGTTTGCTAACGCCTGACTCCAGTTAGCTTTAATTGATGGTATTAGCCGAGAGGTTCACATACTTTTTCCAGCCTACACTGTGAATGTTTGAATGATGTATTCAACATGGACAAGATGAATACAGTGATTTGTATGTTAAAACAGTGTGTTTGTTCATTATTGTAACTGTAAATTGATGAAGATCTGGCAGTTAATTGCCAATGGTTCACTTTCTTTTTCTTGTGCCACTGTATATATGTTGTGTGTGTGTGTGTGTGTGTGTGTGTGTGTGTGTGTGTGTGTGTGTGTGTGTGTGTGTGTGTGTGTGTGTGTGTGTATACAAAAGTAAGAAGATAGAAAGAAAAAGAAAAAATCAAAAGCTCAGACGTAACAAATGTCCCTACTACCACTGAATTACCAAACAAACAAACAAATGGACACATTCTTAATGGGGGTGCAGGACAAAGTAGTAACAAATTCTAACATGTACCATTATGCCATTATCTCAGGTGATGAAGATGATGGGTCTGAACAATGCAGTCCACTGGGTGGCTTGGTTCATCACCGGCTTTGTCCAGCTGTCGATCTCTGTCACCGCTCTGACAGCCATCTTGAAGTACGGCCGAGTGTTGCTCCACAGCAACCCCTTCATCATCTGGCTGTTCCTCACCATCTATGCCGTGGCCACCATCATGTTTTGGTGAGATCTCCTAGTTCCACTAAACTATCCATGAATCCCACACTTCTCAAAATACATCAGTTTGCATAGCTCAACTGTCAGTACTATTCAGACAAATTTGTGGTGTAAGGAGACATTGAACGTACCACAGTCTAAATTTTAGACTTTGCTAAAAAAAATTTGTGTCTGATGGAGCATTTAGAGTCTAAATGCTCCATCAGACACAAGAAATCAGGAAATCAGGAAGCTTCATATTGTATCACCAATATAGTTAAAATAATAACAGCCATGCTTCTAAAATAAATTTTATGGGTAGGGGAGACCTAATTACTGACGTGTTGCATGTATGTATGGACAATGTCAACACAACCCACCTAGTGAAAGGGCACAGTAGCAGAGCAACAGCAGCTTCAGTCCTCAATTTGCATCTACATAGGGTGCATTGTTGAGTGTAGGTCCACTGTGCTCTGGAGGCACACAATTACTGTCTTGAAGACAATACACCTACAATAAAAATATGCTTAAACGTGAGCTGTTATGCAGCCTGTGTAGACAGCTGGATTGATTAAAATAGAATCGTATCAGTTTCATCAGACACGAGACGGAAGGCTGAAAAACGTGGCTGACATGCCTCGACTTAGACAAGCCATTCTATTAAGTATGTTAATACAGTGCAGATAAACATGTTATCTGATTACCTGCTTAACCTGATTTCTCATGTGCATGTGAATGTATTGAATCAGGCAGTAAAAGAAGGTGCTCTTTATTGGTCATTAAGTATATCGGTCTGCCTTAATGAAACTAAATGTGCGGTTAGTACATTAACAACAGCCATATACATGGCATGGCATTTATAATCCTTTTTTTTTATCATAGTCTCTTATTCCCAAATTGATATAAAAGTACGATAATGCATAAAATAGCATTCACATAGATTACTGGTTTATTTTTTTGTGTGTGTTTGTTTGGAGAACCCCTGACTTCATTGTGTCAGGCCAAGCTTCTGACTAGGAGTCTTTAGTTTTACTCTTAGAATATATGAAACTTCAGGAATCTGAATGATGGAGAAACTCACGTAACTTACGTTTGGTTTCCAGCTTTTTGGTGTCAGTAATCTACTCTAAAGCGAAGTTGGCTTCGGCCTGCGGAGGAATCATCTACTTCCTCAGCTACGTGCCCTACATGTATGTGGCCATCAGGGAGGAGGTGGCCCATGATAAGATCACTGCCTTTGAGAAGTGCATCGCTGTAAGGCCTTTTCTCTTTTTTCCCCCCTATTCATTTGAATCGAACTACATTTAGGGTCTGCTTTTAAATTTTTTTCCTTGTGTTGTCATGTAAAGTATTATTTAAATAATCCAGGTGATACTGATGTGAATAAATTCTTGCCTCACCTTTGTCCTCCAGTCTCTGATGTCCACCACAGCCTTTGGCCTTGGCTCCAAGTATTTTGCACTGTATGAGGTAGCAGGTGTTGGCATCCAGTGGCGGACCATTAGCCAATCGCCAGTGGAAGGCGATGACTTTAACCTGGGTCTGTCCATGATGATGCTCATCATTGATGCCAGTGTGTATGGTGTTCTCACCTGGTACATAGAGGCGGTGCATCCAGGTATGAAATCATTGCCCTCTGAATCCCCACCATCCTGTTCTCAATTTTTAACGTTTCTTTCGGATAGATTAGAGCAAAAGTGTGTTCCATCTCTTTAAGGAATGTATGGGCTGCCTCGCCCATGGTACTTCCCCCTGCAGAGGTCCTATTGGTCAGGCAGTGGGCGTGTTGAGACTTGGGATTGGCCATGGTGTGGAGGCGGGGCTGCTAGGCTCAGTGTGATGGAGGAGGATCAGGCCTGTGCGATGGACCAGCGGAGATCTGGTAGGGTCAATAACCATTTGGAGCTGAGGAGGACAGCTTACGGACGAGATTCCTTTTTTTCATAGAACCACTTAACCAACTCAGACTTAAAAATATGGTGATCTAAACTAATAAACGTATTACTGAGCACCCTTGGTCCATTATTCTTCTATTTGTAACTTACTATTGATTGTACACATTGTAATTGTTTCCTGTATGCATATGACACAGTAAGTTTACTCTGATTTTACTTCCTTATTTAACTAATTTAAATTAAAAAATAAACTCTATTTTCATTCTCCTAGTAAACTTTTGTCTCTGTCAAAACCAATAGTTTTGGCCAACCAAACATTTTGGGAAATCTCTTTTTTCTTTCTTTCTTACAATTATTAAAACGTCTGTTCTGTAAATATGAAGCTACAACTAGCAGCCGGTTTGCTTAGCTTAGCACAAAGACTGGAAAGAGGGGGAAACAGCTAGCTGAAGATGAATAGGATCTAGTTTGTGGTGCTTACAGCATTAAAGCGTTGATCTCTTTCCAGAAACAGTGTCCCTGTTACTCTGGATAAGTCACAAAATGATTTGTCAACAGATTTTTAAGGGACTATATCTTCAGTAGAAAGTAGTTCCAATTGAAACAATCCACAGTGAGGTCTGTGGGTTTTTTTTAAAGTAACAGGTACACTGTTTTTGACCATGACAAAACCAAATCCCATTCTTCTACATTGTTTCAAAGTAAAGGGCAGAAATGTCAAAGACAGGCACCTCAAAAGAGATTTCTGTCTGAGATTTCTCATAGAAAAATTTTTTTTTTTTTTTTTTTTTTGTAATTTGGGTGAAATTACAAAAGAATTTCATGTATGAACCTCACCACAGAACCTCATACCTTAGCTATCAGTATCAAAAGACATAAATAAATGGTGTTTAAATGGAATGACTGAGGATCTTAGGGAATGACACGACATCTATGCTGTGTGTCTTTATTAGAAGGTGTCCTTTGACCTTGCTAAATATTTGGAATACCTCGTGACTGTGTCCAAATCAGAAATATCGTTGTTAGCAGTCCATTGAGTATGTGAACATTATGTTCAGTTAGGATTAGCATCAGTTCTTAGTCAGTCAGAATTTAGGGTTGGGACTATTCATTTTAAACTATAGTTTGGCTATATTTCTGAATCTTGTAGCAAGAATTACTTATTGTACACTGACTGCACAAGATTTAATACTTACTACCTCATCAAAAGTTACATTTCAGCCAAAAAAGTGGTAAAGGCCAGTGTGAATATGACCACAAAGTGATCAGGCAAGAGAGAGAACTAAGAAAAGAAGTAGAAAAAGAGTAACCGAGAAAGGTAATATTTGTTTTTATATTTAATCAATAACTTTTGTACACTGCTTATTTCTCCCTTTCTCATTGTAACCCCAGAAGAAGTGCGGGGCATAGAGGAGGAGCCGAGTCACCTGCCGTTGGTGGTGTGTATAGACAAACTGACCAAGGTGTACAAGACCGGCAGCAAACTGGCCCTCAACAAACTGAGCCTCAACCTACATGAAAACCAGGTGGTCTCCTTCCTGGGACACAATGGTGCTGGCAAGACCACAACCATGTGAGGCAGACTAATGTGTGTGTGTGCTTGTGCATGTGTGTGATATTTAAAGTCAGCACCGAAGATTAGTGTTCAGCTGAAATACTGGTATGTAAAAAATACTGTTTATGTAGTCCAACTTTGATATGACAATCCCAAGTTTTTATTCCTCAGATGTGGTGCTCTGTAAAACCCGCCTCCTTCTCGCTTAAGGAGATGCCATCCCACCTAATATACAGTAATTACACTATAGCTATTTTTAGTGTTCAGAGTTACTGTCACATGATGCTTTAAATCCTATTTAGTTTTCCACTAAAATCATTGTATCATTCAAAATCATTAAATTTTGGCATGAACAAATGAACAGATTTAAAGCCCCTGAAAACTTGGTTTTAAATCTTACATTTATCTGTAGCATTAAATATTCATGATTATATAAGCAACACCCAAATTTAAAGTTCAGATAAAAATGTAAAAAAGTGTTTAAAGTTATAATCATTAAAGATTTCAGTCCTGGTGGGTTACTAGTGGTAATAACAGGTGTATGTTAATAATACAGCTTCAGCTGAATGCATTTTTGCTCAGAACAAAGGCTGTGGATTTTATCCCCCATCACTTAAATTAAAATTGAGTTAAGAAATGATCTCTTCATGCCAAGTTAGAGCTACCAAAACCTCTTTCAATGTGTGAGTGTTGTATTAAGATAGACTAGACTGAAGTAGACTAGATTTTTTTAAAAAGTGAACCGTTTCTTTAATATGAAGAAGCAAATATAGGGAATGTTCAGTTTGCATTAGCTATAACTTGATATACTGTGGCTCTGATATATCTGTATGGGAGTGAAGAATAAGTAGTGAAGATGATGTAATTGAGATAAAATTATAGTAACGCTGGATTACCTGCTGCATTGTTTCCTGTGAATCCATGGTGTGGGAGTAGGCAATTTAAATCCTCTGGACTTCATCAATAATTAAAACCACTAAAAAGAGAAGTAATTACTGCATGTAAATACCTTGAATAACTATTGCTGAAGAAAACAATAGAGAGTTCCTAAAATGGGGTTCGATATAATCCTACAAATTATAATTTAGAAGGTACCACTTGGAGTTTTTGACCACCAGTAGTGCAATGGAGCAAAATCTTTACATGGGTCCACATGTTAGCATGTACGTAATGCATTTCAATAGTGCCAGGATATTCCACTGTTTTTTTTTTCCCTTGGTATATACCGGTTGCGGACCTCTAAAATGTATCGAGTATTTCCAGTTTTCCAGTTTTCGGTGTTGTGCGTCTTTTGGGCCACTAGAGTGCAGGACAACCTAAAATATGTCGGTATCGATTGGAGATTAAACAATATGTTTCATTATCAAAATATTCAGCTGCAGGCTACACAAAGCTGATAAATTATGAAAGCAACGAGTATTTTTACTTTACCCTCTTTGATAACTTTGATGCTACATTCGTATTTTTACAGTAAACAAACAAAACTCTACCAGCTATATGTAATGTACCATGACAGTAGCAGAAATAAAAATTGAACTGGAGACAACTATAGTATTTAAATCAAAATATGTATACATTAACACTTACAGGCACTATAAGTTGTGTAACTTAAAGCAAGACTATGTAACTTTTGCTGAGCAGCAGAAGCAGTGGCATCTGCAGCCACAAATGGTAATTACAGGACACTGGCAGATTAAATTCTGTTGGGCTCCGAGTCCAAGCAGTTAAGGGTACTGGAAGCAGCGTACCCCTAGAAGCTAACAGTTCATGTACAGATAACAAAGCCTATCACTCGCTCAGGCAAAAAACACAAAATCATCATCTCGGTACAAACCAGCAATCACGCTGTCCACTCATGTCAAGTCAACATTCAGCTAATTAACCAAAACCATCTGAACCAACAGCAGTTGTGTGCTGAAATGTAGATGCTAGGAGCTAGTCCCTTCACCTCTGCCATGACATCTGTGAGAATACCAAGCCAGTCTCTTCTTATAGTTAGCTGAAAACCCATAGTTGGTCGTTTATGACCTATCGCCGTAACGCGTTACGCACTTCTTGCAGGAGATAGTACCCGCTCAACCCAAGTTGCATAGTGCAAGAACAGACATTCGGTGCACAGAGTAGGAATAAAAGAGGCACCATTGGTGTACCAGACCAACACTGGTACACATACAAATCCGTTGAGCCCCAATCCCAAACGGTCTTTACGGTATTCTTTGACATACAGCCTGACATTTGGCGTGTACAGAAAGCATCAAGGGCAGCGAGTCTGGTAGCTGGTATCAGCATCAGCCGAGTAGAGGCAAGTATACAGGTTTGTACAGGTTTGTAGTATTGAATGGTCTCAGTAGCGGGCGCACACAGCTAAAGTTAGCCCTGAGGGGAAAATGTATTAGTCAGACACTTTCTGCACCTCTAAACTTTGTCACACAGTACTGAAGTGAGTTTGTAACACTACATAAGGTTGTAATGCTTTCATTTATATGGCTGGCTGTTAGTTTGGTACCATATCAAAGGTGAGTAGGCGGGAGAAGGTGAAACCTTTTTTCTGTGTGGGACACAGAGTGCAGGCGTAAATCTATTTTCTGTAGGAAGTACTTACCAGTGTAATCCTGATTCGTATTGAACTTGGAAAAATACCATTAGAAAAGATGAGTTTGTTCACTTTGGGCCAGCACTAAAACTTATATCCTGCCCTTGGTTTCCCGCTGTTCTGCTGATTGATATTTGTTGGCAATATTGCACCAAGAAACTTAATATGGCAACAAGGGCAGTGTAAAAGAAGACTGCCAGCTAGTAATCATACTGTAGTTATAAACAATCCGTGAAGCAGGAAGTGCATTCAACATGTTTGTTTGGCGTCAACGTTACACAGTATGTTTTGGTGAGACACACTGAATGCAAACATTACTTTTTTTTGTTTAGAAGAAAACCCCAGAGAACTCAGAAACTCAGCTAATCCTGCAGGTTTGATTGACAATGAATAAGCAACATACTGTAAGCAAACAGCCCCACAACTGTCATTTGATTTTGTTTCAAATGTTGTTAAATTCTGATTGGTACACAGAAATATGTTGCATCACCTTCTTCCAAATGAGCCGGGTCAATAAGAAAAACACAGAAATACAGAAATCTCGTGAAAAAACCAAAACTACTACTAACTTTGTCATAAAAAGTTGTGTTCATGTAGGACCCCATCACTCATAGTACGAAGCTGATTGAGAAAGCTTTTCAGGAGTTTACTTTACAATGAGATTTGGTTTCTCAGGTCAATTGTCAGGGATTATGGCTTGATATGCTGTAGCTACTTATTCCAAGACAATATGCTACTTTTGGACATGTACACGGATGGAAAGAGTACAAGTACTGTTACTTTAAAAGAGCTATAATTTATATTTTTATATTATTATGATAACATTATAGAGTAATGTTTTTTTATTATTTTTATACATTTTTTGAAAGTGAAAACAATGTGACAATGTGAAAAGGACTTATAGTAATGAACCAACAGAGAATTATCACCTAAATCTGCAGCTCACCCCTGGCTTTACGGAGCTTTATAGTTGCGTTCAGCTCATTGTTTAGCTGTCCAGACTACAACTTTACTGTTCTGGTTCACTCTCACCGTTCTCGGCATAACTTTGGGCTGCAGCGGGCAGCTGTTTTCAGCAGTAAAGCTCTAAAAATCCACTGTACATTACCAGGTCAGCAGCAAACAGGAGACAGACACAGTTAGTGACCAGCTGGTGAACATAGTGGAACATTTACCAGCAAAAGATCCTGATATTTCCCCCAGGAGTTGGTAGAGACCAAAAACAGAGCTAAAAAGAAAGTGAATATTGGGCTAACATTTGCCAGGTGACCAGAAACATGACTCTAAATGAATGATAAAGTTGCATTCTAACAGCAGTAAATCAGCAATTGTTTGCTAAAAAGTTCATGATGTCAACTTAAAAGGTGATGATATGTCAATGGTGTGTTCAGGCTTGTTTCCACTGCGCTCAAGTGGCCAAAAAAATAATTTTTGCAGGTTTAAAACATTTTGCTCAAGTAAAAGTAAACCAAAGAGTTCTGCACGTTGTCCATCACTTGAACTCACTTTATCAACACAGCCTTTCGGTCCTTAAACATTCATCAGGCAAAAATCATACAGACAAACAACACCATACGTAAAAAAGCAACAGGCTTTCATTTAATATGCATGTTTACAAGTGAAAGAGCTCAGTATCACATTTGTTTTTGTATTTAAGGAGCTCATTGACCCTAATTTGTATGCATACCAGGAAGTGCTGCTGATGTCCTCTGATTGGCAGTTTTTTTCCTGTGTGATAGCCTGCTTTACTTTTCAAGTCAATAGAGTTTGATCCCACACACCTGTCACTAAGATTTTATGTTGTGCAAGAACTTTATTGAAATTCCAAACTCAAGTATTACTTAATTAATTACTGTAAAAATGTACTCAGACTAAGGTAAATAGTCAGATACGTTACTGTGTTACTTCTTATGGAATAAAAAATCACCAAGGCAGGCAACACAGAGATGTACATTATAAACTCCACAGTAGCTGCAGCAACAAACACACACACACAGTTTTTGGCTGGACCGCAACGGAGGGGCCAGCCCTATAAACGCAAATGTCCATGACTGAGTGAGTGAGTGAGTAAATGAGTGATAAAGTTACACCAGTGCAATAATCAGCCAAATGCCATGTGACTGAGTTCTGAAGTTACATCATTGATTGGCCAGCCATGTGTTGGAGTTTACCCTTTGGCCATTGCTCTTTCAAAAATAATTGGCACAAACAGTTTCTATTACGTCAACAGTGGGTTGTTTACAGGCAGTGTTGCTAATTTAGCACCTTTTTTGCTAGATTTACCTACTTTTCACACCCCTTTACCGAGTTTTCTTCAAAAAGGACTTGGCAACAAATCTAAGTATTTTTTTGAACAAACCTTAGCTACTTCCCATTGAAGACAGTTAGCAATATTTTATCTCTGAGTGATCATTTTACAGGTAAATATAGCTGAAATCACAGCACAGCCATAGTCTTTAACTTATGTGTCTGGTGATTTTGTCAGATGACGTCACAATTATAAAATCAGGATTTTAGCAGCGGAGCAGCAGCTTAGAAATAGCTTGGAAGTGACTGCTGGTTAACATGTAGTCTTAATGGGCTGGGTTTCTGTCACTATTTAATACTCGTTCCATTGAATGACAACAGAAACAGAAAATCTTGTAAATGAGAACAGCTTTATTGGGAATGCAGCTGTATTAAATTACTGTACATATGAGAACAGAGAGTAGGAGAGAAGCAAACAGATAACGGGCGATCCAGCCACATGCTAGGTTTTGACCGAGTCTTGTTTGCACGCTACATAGCACAAACACAAAACTCTTGGTTGCTTCGCAACATAGTGATTGATGACATTCTCTGAAGAGCCACAACAGTCAGGGAGTTAGTTTGTTACACTCACACAACACTTTTTTTTTTAATTATTCTGAAAAGTACAAATAAACAAGAAATCGGACTTTGTTACAGTAATGAGAATAAATGTAACTACTTACCCAGACCCCTTGAAATCTATATAATCCCTGAGTGGTTGGTGGAGTTCGGTCTTCTGTAGTGACACAATCTGTCAGCTGTTTATGAATGAAGAAAACAACAAAATTTTTAGTTTGGCAGTTATATTTTAATAAAGTTATCTAATGGGTTAATCATTAAGTAAACTAGTTATACAAACAACATCAAATAAGCTACACTAGAGCCAATATACTGAGGCATAAAAATACAAATCTTGCTTGAATTGCCTGACTGTTATACCAGTGCTACTTCTACTGACTGCCTACATGGAATTGCCATAGGTCCATCCTGACAGGCTTGTTCCCGCCCACCTCTGGCTCTGCCACCATATATGGTCATGACATCCGCACGGAGATGGAGCGTATTCGTCAGAACTTGGGCATGTGTCCGCAACATAACGTCCTGTTTGACAAGCTGAGTGTGGAGGAGCACCTGTGGTTTTACTCCAGACTCAAAGGCATGGCTGAAGAAGACATACGCAAGGAGATGGACAAGTAAGTAGGAGTTTACTTCATTTAAGCTAGATAGTTCAGTTTATGGAATTTTATTATTTGTCTGTGGCAAATACAATACAAGATTACAAAACAACATTACACATAAAGATAGTAAAAACAAATAGCTGCGTATACAGTGATAACAATGAAATACCACCTCACACAACCAGACACAAACATAATATCATAATGATTTCATACCTTCCAGCTATTTTGGAAGATACATGTAGCAAGATCTTTAGGTATGCCTGGTGCTTAAAAAGTAGGCTACCCTGTACCTTCAGGTTGATAGCAACAACTCATATTCACTAAGAGAGGATGTCATACATCACTGCTTGCCCTGGTTGTAAAACAGTGTAATGCTGTATTATTGCAGGTCTGCAATTTTACTACACACATTTATGATCTTATTCACGTTGGGTTTTTTAAAATTGTCTGTAGCTAATAATAAAAAAGCAATAAAATGGGGTTGAAATTCTCTCCAGGAATGAACAATAGAAGACAATAAGCATCTCTATGTCATAGCTTGAAATTGTAATACTTGTAGTCCCTTCCTGTAAATGACACCTGTGTTTGAGTCCTATGAGTTTCACATCAAGCACTATCCCTAGCTATTTATAGGTATTTAAAATCTCAAATAGAGGCCAGGGCCTTTATTTGGAGCAGGCTTCTTATTTCTGTTCTCCAGTTTATCCACTCAACACTTGATAGAAGCTAATGACCTCAACACTTCTTCCATGTTTCTCTGTTTTCTTGGTAAGTTCAGTATAATGTTTCGAAGGCACTAATTACATCAGTACAACCATAGAGTCATGGCATACTCACCACTCTGCTGCTCTCAGTTTCTCTTCTCTAACACAAATACTGTTTTCATTCACTAATTATGTTTCCTTGCCTCCACTTTGGCATTTTTTCGGTTGCTGTTGAGCCACTCACAATTAAGCTCAACACTTCCGACACAGATGTTTCCCACTTTCAAGTATGTCTGTCTCTGTGTCTCCAGGATGATTGTTGACCTGGAGTTATCAGACAAGCGTCACAGTTTGGTGCAAACTTTGTCCGGTGGGATGAAGAGGAAGTTGTCTGTGGCCATCGCCTTCGTTGGCGGCTCCAGGGCCGTCATCCTGGATGAGCCCACAGCGGGGGTGGACCCCTATGCCCGCAGGGCCATCTGGGACCTCATCCTCAAGTACAAACAAGGTGAGTGGAGGCTCAATACCAGACATCCTTGCATTAATCTCCAACAGCTATTTCAAAGGTTCTCATTGCAGTCCAAGATAGTCTTGAAGAAAAGAAAGTCGTGGCACTCTTTTAAATGCAAATCTTAGAATGTCTGTACATGCTTCAGCATAGCTGCATTCACCTCAGTTATCTGCTGTATTAAAGCATATCCTTCAGTAATACTGGATCTTTTGCACATCAAAGAAAATCCTTGGCTTAGTTTTCTTCATTGCAGGGGATAAAGCTGCCTGGAGCACACTTTTTTGCACACTCAAAGAAAAACTTACAAACTATGGTTCAAGACTGCAGGACATGACTTGGATACAGGGTTTTCTATGGGAAAAGTAGTCTACGTAAAGTTGTACAGTTTCTGTTTTTATACTTTGCATGAAGTGAAAAAAAAGTACAAATTCTTGAAATGTAATGATCTCCTTCTGTATTCAGTTTTCACGTTATTGTTGCAGATGCACTTGTTTGATAATTACAATGCAAACCAGCTGCTGTATGTGTCTGTAAGTGTGTGTGACCTCTGCCTCAGGTCGTACAATTCTGCTGTCCACCCACCATATGGATGAAGCAGACCTTCTGGGAGATCGCATTGCCATCATCTCACATGGGAAACTCAAGTGCTGTGGCTCACCACTCTTCCTGAAGAGCACCTACGGAGATGGTTACAAACTGACACTGGTCAAAAAGCAGAGTGAAGGCCGAGGTGTGTGTACATATACACGTGTGGGGTTTTTCTGTTGGAGTTCTGAATAGCTCTTGTTTTCAGTTTGCCCACCTGTTAGGCTGTCAGACTGCAAATTATTGACAAATTTACAGAAAAATTGATAGTAGGAAGTGTTAATGACTGCGTCCTTGAACTCTTTCAACCCTAAGCATTTTTTTCCTCAGGTTTCACTCCCATTATCCACAGGCTTTTGGCCGAGTCAGTAAATTTCTTAGCTACAGTATATTGCCGTTTTATATGTTGGGGTTTGATATTCTAGAACAGTTTTGAAAAAAAAAAAGTTTGACATAATTTGAAATTTGGATATTTTTTTGTCTGTTTTCAACACACCACAAATATTTGTACATGAATGGATAGAGGAGACTGTAAGTGTTATATAGGATATAAGAAACTTTTTGATGGGACATTCTCAGCAGTGGCTCTGTAAGAAAAAAAAAAAAAAAGTATTGATACCGTAAACAAAAAAGATATAATTTTCATTTGATTTTGTCACTTCTTGTTTTGGTTTTAATTATTTTTATTTTGGGGTGACTTTGTGTAAACAGGAAATACAATGTTGCCATGGAGTCAGTCAATAAGCTGTGGACTGCACCCGAACCTTGTTTATTTTAACATATAGTTTTCCTACATTTTGGTGAATCTGCACCATGAAAACTCATTCTGCATTAACTGATAGCAGTTCCTGTTGGAACTTTAACCATGGATGTACATACAGCAATCACCTGGATTATTGATACTGAAGAGAGAATCTAAATTTGATGTTCATGAGGCAAAGTCTTAGTTATAAGGATCACCTGGTTGTTTTTTTGTTTTTTTTTAAGCGGATTCGTAGATGTTTCTCCTCAGTGGACATCAGACATTTCTACTGGACTGGAAAAACAAAGTCTCAATGATTCCAGCAGTCTGTGCATCCTGATTTGACAAACTTATGACTATGAGAAGACAGAGTGTGTATTTTGTGTTGAAATTGTTATTTAGACTGCACGCATTTTATTTAACACTGAATAATACCTATGTGTGTGCCAGTGATTTGTTAGCTGTTAGGACATAAAAAGTGTACCTCAGCTTGTTACCAACAGTGTGCACCTAACCCCTCCTCCTTCTTTCTCTCAAGTTGTTGAACTGCCTCCAACTTCTTCTCAATTCATCTCCACTGTTGCCTGTTGTTTCTGACTGACAGCAATGAATTTTCATTGTCTTTTTCTTCCATGTATCACTCTTTGCTCACTCTGTCCTCTGTTGCTTCATCCATCATGTTGCATATTTTCCTTTCATCCTTCAGGCCAAGGCAGCCAGCTCCAACCTCCTTCGTCTCTGTCTCCTGCCTCCTTTCTGTCGCCATGCTCAGAGGCTCGGGTTACCCACTTTATTCGCCAGTTTGTGGCATCTTGCCTGCTGGTGTCTGACTCCAACACTGAGCTGTCCTACGTGCTGCCCTCCGAGGCCGTAAAGAAGGGCTGTTTCGAGAGGCTTTTCCAGGTACACACAATGAGACACACACAAAAATATCTGCTTCTTGTCTTCTGTTACTGGATAAATAGTGAAAGCAAACAGAGTTATTATAAAGGGCACCAAACCAGTTACCGGTTTTAATGTTGAGGCTGATCTGTGCATATACTGTAGATGGATGGATGGATGGATAGATAGATAGATATATGTGTGAATGTACTGTGTATATTCTACAGAGTTTCTGTATATTGTTCAGTACAAATACTTAATAAGAGGTTCCCTGTGAGCACAGGTGTATTTAAAAATAAAAATTGTAAAAATTGTTACTGGGCTATATGTTACAGTTAATCATGATATGGTTCACAGGCCATATTGCCCAGCCCTGAAGTGTTATTGGGGATCTTAGCCAATTTATCATTGATACACTGTACAGTAATTTGTAATTGTATTCCGCTGTGTGTGCCTCCAGGCTTTGGAGCAGAGCTTGGACAGCCTGGCCTTGACCAGTTTTGGGGTGATGGACACCACCCTGGAGGAGGTCTTCCTGAAAGTGTCTGAGGAGGACCAGTCTCTGGAGAACAGTGACGCTGGTGAGACCTCTCCTGTGCCTCCAGGTAGGTCAACACCTCGACAGAGTTTTTAACTTTCATAAATTAATCATGACTTTCTCCACCAAAAAATAGATTTCTGCAAATCGTGCACTATCTGAGTTAAAGTTCTAAGTTTAGACATTTTTAGAGTTCATTCTTTGGCTCCAGGCTGAAGTGATAATCTTCTCCCTCTCCTTCTCTGTCGATGGGCAGACATGAAGGGTTCCCCGGCAGGCAGCTCAGTGGGGAAATCCTCAGTGGGTTCAGGAGGCCAGGGGGGGACACAGGGTAAGACTGGACCTTCAGTGGAGAGTGAGAAGCCGGAGGTGGAGCTGACTAATCTGGTGATGTGTTCCAGGCTGAGCCAGAGCCAGTCCTCCCTGAAATCCTCCTCGTCCATCGGCTCAGTGAGGGGGGATGAAGGGGGACTCTATGCAGACTTCTATGGAGATTACTGTCCACTCTTTGACAACGGCCAAGAGTCTGACTCTGCCAGCCTGAAGGGTAAGACAACAAGATGGCAGATGTGCTATGACTTTTCTTTCCAGTCACCGGAAAGAAAAGTTAGGTTCAAACAAAATTTATGAGTGGTCCAGACCTGTGGCACGTCTCCACACAATGCCTTGATCTGAATGAATTTGGAGTTTAAATATATTATTGAAATCAAGTAAAACAAAGAAAAAAATTAAAAGGTCATGTAAACATAATTTTCTGTCCACCATACAAGTGTGATGTTCACCATGACATTTCTTTTTGTATTTTATTGACATTAATATTTTGCATTCCTTCTGTATTTCTGTCACAGTATGTCTCTATGATGATACGGCGTTGACAATTGTAGTGATATTTTCTAATTTTTTAAGTCCTGTAAAAGGGAACTCCACCAATTACAGGCCTTGGGGAGTACTGCTGTGAATGTAAAAAAAGTTGTCTAAAGTCTAAAGCATCTCCAGAGGGAGCTGTGAGTAATCTCATAAATGTCCTCAAGTGATGGCACTTGAATCAGCATTGGTTGGGGCTGAAGACTACAAGTTTGAAAAGTAAAAAAATCTGGGTTGTGGAATTAGAAGGAAGTGAGCTTACCAGACCTTTTTAGCCAACCCCTAATCACTGCTTGAGCTTATTGGCTTGATGCCACATTTGCCGCTACTAGCATACCACACTGTCAACTGCTAAGTTGCATTGTGGGTAATGTATGCACTGGGTTTTGACAAGGAAGAAAAATGCATGGAATAATAAAAGGCAATCTCTCTGGTTCTGTTGCATCTATTTTGATCCTTCTTTTAAACTGTCCATCATGAGTCCAAAAATGTAAGAGAATAGCATCCAGACAGGACCACATGCATTGCAACTTCTAATTATTTCAGTATTTTGCCATTTTGTCTTTTTCATGTGATGTTTCCTTCATCTCCAGGGGATGCAGAGAACCCCTTGTCCCCAGAGCCAAAAGTCCAGGAGGGGCAGGGCAGCTTCAAGTTGGAGGGTTGGTGGTTAAAGCTAAGTCAGTTTCATGGCTTAATTGTCAAGAGGTTCCACTGTGCCAAGAGGAATACCAAGGGCCTCTTCTCTCAGATCCTCCTACCTGCTTTCTTCGTCTGTGTGGCCATGACTGTGGCCTTATCTGTTCCTGAGATTGGTGAGATTTAATATATATGGTTTATAGTAGGTTTCTATCCTGGTTCTCAGGGCATAGAAATTCAGTTTTTCTATCCTACCAGCCAGGTAGTAAGTGCACTGAGAAAAAAATCAGGTGAATGCACACCGTTGTACTGCTGAGGTCTTCAGTGCTGTTTATAATACTTATGAACACAGTTCACTTTTGAGCTATTGGTGATGACAGTTTTGTTCAGAGCTGACTGCAATATGCTGACTGACATGGGTTAATTGCTTTCATCCAGCTGTAAATCAGTCCCTAATTAGTTTGCAGTAATGAAAAAACAAACACAACATCTGCTCCTGAGGAAAAGGATGCAAAAGCAGAGAGGTAGAGCAATCACTGTGTTTAACCTATATTTCAAAATTAAAACAGTGATCTTAAAAAACACTGCAAAGTTGTGTAGAGCTGAGAGGAACTACAGAGTTCTTCACTTTGACTGCTACCTATCATGTTACATGCCATTTGATCCATTGTCAATATAAAAATATTGTTTATGGTAGCTTTAATAAACTAAAGCCTAATTTTAATTACGAACAAAAGAATGTAATAAAATGTAAATGGTTAAGGCCTTCTGATGTGCAGTGCTCTTAATGCTGACAAACCATTTCAAAACTAACTATAGGATGAACATTCCATTTATCTTGTTTTACAGGAGATTTGCCCCCCTTGATCTTGTCCCCATCTCAGTATCATAACTATACCCAACCTAGAGGCAACTTCATTCCCTATGCAAATGAAGACAGACCCCAGTACAGGTAAGATGAATACTGTTCTACGGTTACATTTCTTTGCAGTACAATGTCTTTCGGTGCTATTTTTAATCCGATGTATTTACAGAGATATTGCCGTACAAACTGAAGGGTCATTGTTCATCCTATAAATAAGGATAAATGTAGAAAGGAAAGACTCAAATGGCCGGTCTTATCTTTTGGAGAAAAGCCATTCAACATGTCAACGGACAAGCTGGTTTTACAATC
This sequence comes from Xiphias gladius, assembly GCF_016859285.1. Lineage (NCBI taxonomy): Eukaryota > Metazoa > Chordata > Actinopteri > Istiophoriformes > Xiphiidae > Xiphias > Xiphias gladius. The sequence goes on along the minus strand of NC_053418.1, from coordinate 27,612,703 downwards.
TCCATATCTGACAGCTTCAAAGTTAAGAAAGAAGGATATATATATATATATATATATATATATATATATATATATGACCGTCAGCATCATCAGCTAAATGCTAACATCATTATGCTAACATACTCACAGTGACAACGCTAAGATGCTGATGTGTAGCAGGTATTATATTTACTGTGTTCACCATCTCAGTTTAGCATGTTAGCATGCTAATGTTTGCTAATTATCTGTAGTACACTTTATGGGAATGTCAGTATTTTTTCAGGTATTTGATCATAACCAAAGTACTGGACAGATTACATTTTTGACCTGATGATGGTGCCAGATGAGAGGTCAGAAGATAGCCAGTGTAATTATAATTCATTTTGAGGCGAACATGAATTTCTGAAAACATTTTTGGTAACAATCCATCCTGTAGTTGACATATTTCAGTCTGGACTAAAATGGTGGACAGACCAACATTGCCATCCCATGCTGTTTTTGTGAATAAAAAATGGAAGCATCATGCTCTTGGGATAATTCTATGCAATATCGGCCGAAAAAGAGGTCAGGACTGAGAAGTTACAACCAACACTTAATAAAGAGAAGTCCTAGAAAAAAACCTGATCTGACCTTACACAGTCGCAGAGATTCACCTTCAAGTATGACATCACCCCAAAAATTGTAATTCACGGCAACTCTCTGAATGTCTTTTGGTGGCCAAGCTAATAGACTCAAGTTAAAAATATGTGGAAGCCCTAAATATTGTATAGCATCTAATAAAGTAATATTAAATGGGTAAACTGAGCGTATGGTTTGGTGAAAATTTTTGGAATAAGGCTCGACATAAGGCATCCAGAATATGCATCTAAAATTCAGAGTGAAAGCTGTGAATAACTATTTCTGAAAAAAAAAGTGCCCAATGCTGTAACAAACTGAAAACAAGCAAGGCCCGGCAATGTTAGCCAATTGTTAACCTGTTCTGCTATAGCTTCCAGGCTCCTTCAATTTCCTCAGTTGTTGGCAAGCAAGACAAAGGAATTTGGCTTGGGTTTTGATTTATTTACTGAAAAAACTGTAGTCCAAACAGTACATTTACAGCCACATTCCGAGTTCAAACTGCAAAGTTGACTCTGCAGCTACTCTACTCTGTGCAGCCAATCAATCACTATCTCTCTTCTGCTACGCACACACTACGCACACACTACGCACTGAGCTGTTCCTTAAAGGAGCTGCTCTACCTCTATTTCTCACACACACACATTGTAACAATCCCTCTTTGATTGTTACAGCACAAGTTAAAGAATTGGTTCAAATACGTTAAATTGTTTTTTTTTTTAAACAATAGTCACCTACCCATACTGTACATTAAATGTTCCTCCTGACCGTGCTGGTCATTCTAAAATGAATTCAGTGTGAGAGATGCAAGACAAAATCCACAGTCCTCGTTCTTTGGAAATGTATTTTAAAATTCAGCCGAAGCTAATATAAGGCTATAGTGGTCAGAAATAGTCAAATCAGGAAGAAAGGTCTAACTCTGACAAAGACTGCTGAAGTCTCATATTAACTTTGGCTGAACTTTGAAATTAATTTTTACTCAGAACGAGGAATGTTTATTTTGTCCCCTTTTACTTAAACTGATATCGCATTAGAGAGGGATCTCTTTGCAACCAGTATGGGCAGGCGGAACCATATAACAGACTAACAGTGGTCCTAATGTACAGTACATACAGGCATGTGAGTATGGATTGGAGAATTTTAAGAAAGACTTTAAAAAAGGTGAACCCATCCTTTAACAACTCAAAACACATTTCCTGTGTTGTACTCTATCTCCATGTAGAAAGTATGCATTAGTAACCCCATATCCAAAAAAACCAAGCAGCTGCCTGCAGTGCTTCTTCAAAATCTAATTACATGTGCAAATAAGATACTTAAGTTATTTGGTATTTACACTTTATATTTTTGAAAATCAAAAAATGTGATTCATGTTTATGCTGTAATACTGTATATACATTGGCAGCAAAAATAGTTTGACTGTACAAACCCCTCCCAGACACAGTTATATAAATAAATGTTATACTGGCCTTTTACAGGACACATTTAACAAAATATTATAAAAGACATTTGCTCCTGGACAGTTTGTATTAAAATGTAGAGGCCCTTCACACCCATTCACTTATTTTGGCTGATTTAACCTCTTCACAGTCCTTGCTTGTACAAACAATGATTGACATCTCCCTGACACTTCTGTTAGTTTTGTTGTGCCTTTTAGAGTGGGGCAGCAGAGGAAGCAGAGGTCTAAGTAGCCCAAATACTATAACTGAAAAAACTTGTGAGGCTGTGCAGGGCTTTACACACTGAGTAACTCAATATTTTAAACACAATTTGAAAGTAGCCTCATTGTCCTCCCTGTCAGGAGTAAGCTGTTGCCAGATGCTAGTCCACAGAAGATCATCAATACCCTCCGTCTGCCCTCGGGTGTGGGTGCTACCTGCATCCTTAAAACCCCCTTTAACAGCACCCTGGACCAGCTGGCCCAGACCCTCAATCCTAGTGCCAACAACTCCAAGACCCTGGCTGCCCGCTACTTTGACTCGATGTGTCTGGACTCCTTCACACAGGGGGTCCCTCTCTCCAACTTTGTACCCCCACCTCCTTCACCAGCACCTTCAGATGACCCAGACCCTCGCTTTGAGGACGGACTGTGGAACTTAACGGTTGCCCCTCCAACCACAGTTCATGGTGAGTCCGTTTCATAAGGCTGGTGACCACTTTCATGTGCAACCCACTAAAGTATGTGTAGTTTCAAATATATCTTAGAGTTCAGGCTGAAATATTTCAATCTGAACTGTTCTGGTAATGTCTCAATGTATGTGAATAATATCATAACAGAAAAACACAACAACACAAAACAACAATGACAATAATACCCCCACTTCCCAACTTCATCATCATAGACAGCATTGTCACCAACAACAGGTAGTTACAAACAAGCTGCCCAATCGGTGCCCAATTACAGGAATTTTAATCACAAAATAATGAGTGAAATAATAAATGACTTCAGTTTCAGTTTCTACCTCACCTTTTTCCAATCCAGTGGTGACCCATTCTCTAAAAGTTTGTGTTCGAGTCAGGTTTTTGTCTTTGTTAACCCTATTGATTTTAACTATTTCTTTACTATATAAACAAAGGATACAACATTTCTCAACTGGTTTAAGTATCTGTATCTGCAGTATATAGGTTTGAGTATTTCTGAAACAGCCGATTTCCTGGGAGTTTCCGAAACAACAGTTTTTACAGTTGACTCAGAATAGTGCCAAAAACCAAAAAACATCCAGTGAGCAGCAGTTCTGTTGACGGAAACATCTTGTTGATGTGAAAGGTCAGAGGAGAATGATCAGCCTGGTTGGAGCTGACAAAAAGTTTACGGTAACTCTGACAATCACTCTTTACAACTGTGGCAAGCAGAAAAGCATCTCAGAATGAACAACACATCCAGCCTTGAGGCAGATGGGCTACAACAGCAAGAGACGACTTCAGGTTCCACTCCTGTCAGCCAAGAACAGAAATCTGAGGCTGCAGTGGGCACAGTCTCACTAAAACTGAACAGCTGAAGACTGGAAAAACGTAGCCTGGTCTGATGAATCTGGATTTCTGCTGAGGCATGCAGATGGTAGGATCAGGATCTGGTGACAACAGTATGAATCCATGGACCCAACCTTCGTGTCAACAGTCCAAACTGGTGGTGGTAGTGTAATGGTGTGGGGAAGGTTTTCTTGGTACACTTTGGGCCCCTTAATACCAATCAATCATGGTTTGAATGCAACAGTATTGTTGCTGACCATGTGCATCCCTTTATGGCCACAATTTACCATCTTCTAATGGCTACTTCTAGCATGATAATGCTTCATGAACGTTAATGGCCTCCCCAGTCACCAGATCTAAATCCAGTAGAACACCTTTGGGATATGGTAGAACGGGAGATTGGGCAGCATGAATGTGCAGCTGACAAATCTGCAGAAATGATGTGATGGAGTCAACATGGAGCAGAATCTTAAAGGAATGTTTCCAACATTTTGTGGAATCCAGGTTGCAAAGAACTGAGGCTGTTTTAAGAGCAAAGGGATGCTCTACCCATTATTAGTATGGTGTTCCTAATGAGGTGCTTGCTGAGTGTATATGGGAGGCAGTGTGTTACTCACTTTAAGTGCACACTAGAAAGACCTGGGAATTGAATGTGCTTAATATTGAAGTTATTTGATTTAACTTTATTATGAGAATATTTTTCTTTAATTTATCTTGCATTTCCAGACACACTTGCAAAACAAAACACAACATTTAACCCGAACAAAATAAACACCACAAACATGTTTTACATGAGACATTACTAAATAAGTAAGTGCAGTGCAATCAATTTTAATCGCTCACTTTCACATTCAGTACATGTTCTTGAACTGTTCTATTAATGAAAGGAAGCCTGAAGAAAAATTTTGGGGTCTTACAACTTGGGTCTTATTTTTATAGTTTGGCAAACATTACTCACAGTGGTAGTCAGCAAGTTAACTGCTGAGATTCCTCGATCCTATGAGCTTATAATTTATCCAGTCAACAAACACTGTTGTATTATTCAATAGACATTTTTCACGTCAGACATTTTTACCAGTATTTAATAACAATAATAACATTAGATACATCTGCATTCCATTTAGGGGCTGTCCTGGTATTTTATGTGCCGGCTCACTGGAATAGCCGGGACATTTAATGGAATTGAGCCATCGTTAATGTTATTAATTCAACTCGTGCTTTTCGTTCAATGACAAGTCAAAGTGTCTGCTACGAAGAAGTTCTATTGAGTTAAAGACACCTCTTTTATGTTTACTCAGAGCCTGTGACATCTCCTCCCACCCTCCCCCTGTCCATCCATGAGCCAGTTCGTTGTACCTGCTCCATGCAGGGGACAGGCTTCTCCTGTCCCAGTGGGGTGGGAGGACGGCCCCCCCTCACGAAAGTGGTGACAGGTGACATCCTGGTGGACATCACAGGCCGCAACGTCTCTGAGTATCTGCTCTTCACATCAGACAGACTGCGCCTGCACAGGTAAGACTGCTGTGGGAATATTTCATAAAGTAAGAAATATCAACAACTTGGAGAGTTTCACAGTACGTACTAGGGTTGGGCATCATCTCACATTTTTTGATATCAGTGTCAATACGATCACTTAGGTATGTGTGCATATGCAAAATTAAGAGGCCATGGAAGTTTAATGGAATGCCAGGAGTATTACTTGATACTACTGTTCAGACCAATGATTAACATGGCATTATTCTCTAAAAGGCAAAATGTGTGACACATTTCCATACTGGTACTTCCTTACAAACAAAGTTGATGTTTTACATTTTAAAGTACTTTCTCACACAGAAACCAGAGGGGCTGTTTGTTTTTGTTTTTTTCTTATGTTCAATGTAAAATGAAACAATGCAGATATGATATAGATAAATGACTTACATACATGTCTTATATATCTCTTCTATCCATCTCCTGTGGATGGTGTACAGCAAAGCTTCTTAGTTACTCAGATAAAAATCCACACAACACTCACTGACACATTACATTTAAAGGTTTTTATAAACATCAACATGTTAGAATAAATGTATCAAATACAGAACCCTCATATCTATGGTATACAAAAATAGCCTACATACAGTATTCCTTATTTAGAACTGTCCATGCTGCTGTGTGTATCTGTATGGACAGCACACAATGACGAACTCAACAGCCACATTCAGGCAAACAATGCACATTACATTTTATCAATTATAAGTGATAGAACTGCAAACACAACTTTGTGCAGAGAGAGAGAAGGGTTATGTTTGACTCAGCCACTGTGAACTTGAAGTCCACTATTCTTCATGGTGACAACTTCAGTAACCATTTCCCACTTACTCCAATTCTTTGGCTTCATGTGACCTCTCTTCTGTAAACATGACATGACTTCACTAATAGCAGCATAACAGCATTTAGTGCACACTGTTGGCCCACTCTGGGTTACACTCAACCAAGGAACATTATAATTACAACGGCCGTTCTGGATTTTGTAAGAACGTCCAGATTACCAGTTCGCCCATAATGTCTGGTGTGAACAGCTCTCTTGAGGTCATACCACAGCATCTCTAATGGTCTCATGTCTGGGTTCTGACTGGGCCACTCCAAAATATGGATTATTTTTGTTTGAAGTCATTCTGTAGTAGATTTACTTCAGTGTATAGGGTCAATATCCTGCTGCATCTCCCAACTTCTACTGAGCTTTAGCTGGTGGAAAGCCACTCTGACATTATGCTGTAAAATACCTTGATAAATTTGGGAATTCATTTTCCCCTCAATGATGGTGAGCTGTCCAGACCCAGGGGCAGCAAAGTAGCCCCAAATCACGATGCTCCCTCAACTGTACAAAATTGCTGGGATGATAATTTCATGTTGGTATGCAGAGCCCTTTTTAAGCCATTCTTGCATGTTCTTCCCAAACAAACTCTGTGGTGTCCTGCCATGGACACCATGTCTGGTCAATGATTTGCATATGGTAGACTCATGATCAGAGAAGTTCCAATGCTCCAACGATTCTTTTAAGCCTTTTGCTGTTACTCTGGGCTTCTTTTTTAACCTCACAGAGCATTTTGCATTCTGGTCTTGGAGTCATCTCAGCTGGACGCCCACTTTTAAGCAGAGTAGCCACAGCACTACATTGTCTCCATTTATAGACATTACTCTGTAACCCTTTCCAGCTTTATGCAAATATACAATGCAAATCAAAAGTCATCTGAGATCTCTTTTTAATAAGGCATAGTTCACAAAAGCAGATGCTTCTCATGAATAACAAACTCAAAAGGTTTAAGTGATTTTAATAAGTCAAATAAGCTCTGACCCACCCTTCCAATGTGGTTTCACTGACTGGACTCCAGATTTTCTATTTTTCTAACTCCTGACTCCAATGAACTTCTCTTGATGACATTAGCCGATGGGTTGACATACTTTTTCCATCCTACACTGTGAATGTTTGAATGATGTTTTCAATACGGACAAGAACAAGGATTTTTGTGTTATGAGTTCAAATATATTATGTTTATTTATCGTAACTTAAGTATTGTATTGTATGTAAGACAAGACTATACATAAATGCACGTAATTCCAAAGGGTTCACTTTTTTTTCTTGCCACTGTATATGTTAATTTACTGCTGTTGTACGCCATATTAACCATTTTAACCAGTGTTGGAGTAACCAATACTGTAAAACAAGCAGCCAATCAGGATCTTGCATAAATACTGTAAAAGACAGTGTAGTTATGGTGTAATATATAAAGGAAAAACTAAACCTTAATCCTAAACAACAATGAATCTGACCAGACAAAACAGAATAAAATAAGGGTAAAAAAGGAGAATGAAATAAAATACAAATATACATAATTAATAATGGACCAGAAATACACTTATAGTTCATAACTAAAGTTAAATTGTACCTTAACCCCAAGACGTCCGGCCAAAATATACACCAAAATATGCAAATATTTTGGTCAGTACTTAGCTAGTATTAGAGTTCAATGCCCAAACTATAATACGATTTCAAATCATTAAAATGTGTATTCTATTGACTACTTATTTTTGTTATGTATTTTGTTCACTGACTTTGTTCTCACTAGATATGGGGGTTTAACAGTTGGGAACATCCAGAAATCGATCCCAGCATCCTTTGGGAGAAAGATACCTCCAATGGTTCGCAAAATAGCAGTTCGCAGATCAGCTCAGGTAAGACGGGCACTATGAAGTGGACAAGAAATTCACAAATACAGTATAAATAACAGCTGACAGAGTAACCTCTGGTGTTCAGGTTCTGTACAACAACAAAGGTTACCACAGCATGCCAACGTATCTGAACGTTCTCAACAATGCCATCTTGCGTGCCAACCTGCCCGCCTCCAAGGGCAACCCTGCTGCCTATGGTAATTATTTACCAGTTACATAATTGACAGTGATTTTACTTAAGTTGTGCAGTTTGGAGCCAGCTCCCCGTTTAGTTATTGTCATCTTCACAAATTAGGTGGTTGTGTGTGTGTGTGTGTGTGTGTGTGTGTGTGTGTGTGTGTGTGTGTGTGTGTGTGTTTTGCAGGTATCACACTGACAAACCACCCAATGAATCGAACCAGCGCCAGCCTGTCTTTGGACTACTTGTAAGTTGATCATCAGCGCTAGCATTTGTGCCTTAAAGTAATATAAAGGACTTCATTACAACTTGAGGGCTTATTTTTGTAGTTTTGTTTATCACTGCTATTGTAAAGATGCTAATAGCTATAGTTAATCGCTGAAATCTGGGAACACAGTGACATTGCAAAAAAAAAAAGAAAATCTGACAGATGATTTTGGCTCTCAGACAATGTCCAGGGTAGATGAACTGTACTTGTCCATAATTGAATCTGTTTCCAGTGGCAGAGAAGTTTTACAAGGAAACTATACCAATTTTGTCCTTATGAATTTAAGATTATAAAATCAATTTAGACAGATTTTGGATGGATATGTCCTTCTCATATATGTTTATTATTGGATTGTTTACATCCCTGCCATGCAGTATAAATGTCATGTGATCTCTGCTTATATATTTGTCTTCTCTGCTCTTTTTTCCTCTCCATTAATCTCATCTTGTCCTCTCTCCTCCTTTTTCCCTTTCCTCTCCTCTCCTCTCTCCTCTTCTTCCCTGTATGTCCAGGCTCCAGGGGACAGATGTGGTGATTGCTATCTTCATTATTGTGGCCATGTCCTTTGTGCCAGCCAGCTTTGTGGTTTTCCTGGTTGCAGAGAAATCCACAAAGGCCAAACACCTGCAGTTTGTCAGCGGCTGTGACCCTGTCATCTACTGGCTGGCTAACTACATATGGGATATGGTGAGGAGGATACATTAGTGGAATGTGTGTGTGACTGATGCTAACTGATAGAGGGCTGTGGATGTGTAGGTGATCTATTCAGTCTTTGTCAGTCATTCTGTAAATATTATAGTCTTTCCGGGCTGAACATGTTCTTTTCTCTCATCTCTCCTCAGCTGAACTACCTGGTACCTGCCACATGCTGTGTTATTATTCTGTTTGTGTTCGACCTGCCAGCCTACACCTCCCCAACTAACTTCCCTGCTGTCCTCTCCCTCTTTCTTCTCTATGGGTGAGACATCTGACTGCACACACACACTTATACACACATAAATACACACTTTTTTTACTTTTTACTTATCAGGTAATACAGTCTGAAGTTCTAATGCAGAACAAAATATGAATATACATAAATGTACATTGAATGTTTATAACCATTCTTTGGATACGGTGTGTCTTAGGGGTCTCACTGCTTCTGTTAAAGGATCAGTTCAACTCAATTACAAAAAAGTTCAAAGAAATTTAGTTTGTGGTGCTTACATCAGTGAAAAATGACTCTTTTGTGGGTTTTTTTGTGTAGCATACAGAACCTATTCATACATATCAATAAGAGCAAGTCCATCATACATGCACTTGGGGCAGTTATAAAACCATACAAAAAGCTATAGCTTGGTTGGTAGAGTGAGTCATTAATAACGGCAGGGTTGTTGGTCCAACCCTCAGCTCCCTCTATCCACAAGTCAAAGTGCCATTGAGAAAAACTAGTAACATCAAAATTTCTCCTAATGTTTCTGTTTGTGAGGGGGAAAAAAATAAGTCACTAAGTCACTTATTAAGGTGCTGAGGATAGATCCTCCACATAATCACTGAAGAGAAACCAAATTGATTTATTTATATTTTTAAGTGATTGATTAAAAGTGAATCTCAGTCCTCAGTTTAAACAGATACAGTTGTATGCAAAAGTTTGGCCACTCTTGGGCAAATAAGATATGTTGTTGATTTCTGAAGTCAAAAGAATACAACCTTTAAATACAACCCTGCAGCGAGCGAAACTGCCATTATTCTCTACTGCGATTAGGAAGAATACACTTCACTGTACTCTGGAGCGAAGTGTGTTTTTGTGTTTTGGGATGTCTGCATATGGCGTTGCCTTTCTGCCTAGCAAATGTGCAGTTTTGTCTAAAGGTTTTCATGGTCTTCCAGATCTTGTCTTGACTTCCGCACTACCCCTTAACTGCCATTGTTTAATGAAATTTTGGACAGTGGAAAATGTTAAGCTGGAAACGCTTTGTCACCAATTAACTTCATTTGCAGATTCTCAGTCAGTAGCTTGGTTGTTGAGTGTCACAACACGGTTTGAAGTCAGAGAATTTATCAAACTCTGGAATTGTCATCAGCTGACAACCAATTCTTAATTCCTCATCTAATATCTGTTTGCTGCAGGGGTTGTACTTATTTCTTCTTCTTCACTTCAAATATCAACAAATGATCCACTGTATAAAGGGCAGAGGATACGCAGTCTTCCACTTAATGATGATGAGCAACTACTTCCTACTGAAAAAATAGTCCCTCTGAAAACTGTTGACTGTGTGTTCTGTAGATCCATATCCACTGTAACATTGCCTCCATTGTATTGGTGTTGTGGCAGAAATTTTAGCGACCTATATCTCCAACTTTTGACAAGTAAAACTAGAACTGTCTGACTGAAGAAATACCATTAGGAAAGTGAAAAAAAAATCTTTTCATAATATGGATAAATGGAATTAATTCATAAGCATTGAAAGAATATTTTTCCACTCTCTGAGTAGTAATATTTTACTTCATATGCCATGTCAAGATATGATGGCCTCAGTAGTGATCAATAGTAAGCTCTAGAGGCTGTCATATTCATCTTCTGTCGTATGTATATATGTGCCAATATTGCTGTAATATGTTTGAAACCAATAGGGAGAGAAGTTTCATACCACAGTAAAATGTAGTTTCATTGTGTGGAAACACCCATGGGTGCAGCTGTTTCGATTCTTGGATCCCAAAACTTGCAAAAAACTAAATAAGAAGTCTGAAAGGCCTGTGAGCATAGAACCTTTATCCTTGGCTAAAGGATAAATTGGTTAAAGATAAGAAATGACAGCAAGAAAGAGAAATAGAGGGAGAAGAATATTTAAGGCATCTCTTTTGATGTTTTTCAAGTAGAAAATAGTGAAAGAACCTCCACTCCAGATCACACTCCTCCATGCTTTGCATTCATTTGGATGTTGGATAACAAATAAACTCCCTGCAAATGTGACCTAGAAAAACAGCTGCAGCGCTGGCTGTGGCTTGGAATACAGTCAAAATCACTACTGTGAACTTCAAAATCATCTGTTTTAGAATGCAGTTTCAAAGAACTCTAACTACTTGAACATTGTACATCGAATTATTGCATCTTCATGTTTTTGGTGTGACCCGAAAAACAATGCCAAGTGCTCTCCAGTTCCTTTTTTTCTCTCATGTCCTCAGTAATGAGTGCTCTTCCTTCCAGGTGGTCCATTACTCCAATCATGTACCCAGCATCCTTCTGGTTCGAGGTTCCCAGTACAGCCTACGTGTTCCTTATAGTCATTAACCTCTTCATAGGCATCACTGCAACTGTTGCCACTTTCCTCCTCCAGCTATTTGAACACGACAAGGTCAGTTTGAATTTTGATACTCTAACCTCAAATACTACAGCTTGCCAAACATATTCTGAGTTTTTAACCCCCAATGTCAAATGTCAGCAATTTATTCTCATGCTACAGCTAGAGTAACGATTCAAGATTAGATTTTACAGTCAGACACATCACCACTCCCACATATTTAGGAGAAAATGAATTAAGATTGGAAAAATAATTCTTACTAAATGTATATAGAGTATTGTGCGATAGACCTGTTTGCTTCTATACTGCAGCAGTATCAGATTTGGCCTTTGGATGTATTATTCCTTCACTATTTTCTTCTCTAGGATCTGAAAAAAGTAAACAGTTACCTGAAGTCCTGTTTTCTCATCTTCCCCAACTACAACCTTGGCCATGGCCTGATGGAGATGGCCTACAATGAGTACATCAACGAATACTATGCTAAAATAGGTACATTAATCACCAAGCTGCCTCACACAGAATGCATGAGGATACAGTCCCACATGTTGACGATGTGAACAGAATATTACATTATGATTCCAGTATTTGAACAAAGATGTTCGCTACTCTAAATCCTAGAATAACTAGTTTCTCTCACCACTATTGTCTACACAAATAAAAGTGTAGACATTTCTACAGTTAAAGCATGTGCTTGTAACCAAACTACAGTTTTCTATAGGGTAATGAAGGAACATGTCACCCAAAAAAACGGTATAGCTCATTGAAGATTTTTTGATAGTTTTTGGACAACAATGGAGCTCTATAGCACAGAGGAATAAGATCTATCAGGCTTTGATAGAGACATAATACTTGTTGGTAGGAAACATTCATTGTTGGTTAGGGTCTTTTCACAAGTTTTGGTGACAGTAAACAGAAAAAATAGATTATTACCAGATTTGTACTTTAAAAGGGCAATATGTAAGTATTTTGGTTTAAAACATTCAAAAATTAACTAAGATTATCAACAGAATGTCAAGAAATAACAGTTTTAACATTCTGTCCATCACGTCTATGTCTTGGTTTCCATCTTTTAATACCACATTGTACCTCAAGAGGTGATTAGAATCTTATAGTCATCAACCTATAAGATTGATGACTATCAATCACTGCAGTGTCCATTCTGCCCTCAGTCCAACATGACAGAATGAAGAAGTAATAACTGCAAGTAGGCTATAAACCTGTGTTCATAGCCTACTATGAACTTCATAGAACATTCCTCCACTATTTTCTCAAGCTCTATGCTCTATGCAGCTTTATGCTGCTGCTCGAGCTGCTCAGCCTCTTCGTCGCGCTCCTCCACATCTCATGGCTCGTCCTCTGCTCCTGCCACCACTATTTTTGATGGTCCACCGGCCCACCCCAACTTTTTGGTAATATGCTGGCCCCTATTTGTTTGGAGTATGAATTCAGACAGTTGGCCAATTGTTACACATTGCCCCTTTAAAGTAGGCTGACCTGTTTTAAGGTTGACCTGTAATTCTTTCACTTTGGACACAGAGAGATGTTTTTGAAAGAATCTTAAAAGATCAAAGTAAGAAGATATAAGTTGCTGAGGATGTGTGCTTTCAGGCCAGTTTGACAAGATGAAGTCACCATTTGAGTGGGACATTGTGACTCGAGGACTCGTTGCCATGACAATCGAAGGCTTTGTTGGCTTCCTCATCACCATCCTCTGCCAGTACAACTTCCTCAGGAAACCCCTGTGAGTGATGTGTGTTTCTGAGTGTGTGAGGTGTCAGGTTTTATTGTCACTCGCTCAGAATTAAAGCACCCTTCTCTCTAGAGCTGCCATTCTACAATCAACAATTATCCATCACTGAGAAGGCTATAGATACAGAAATCAGCCTCTCCATAGTGTAATGCACCATAGTGTAATGCAACTGCAAGAAATTTGTGTCTGGAGTAGGAGTAATATGACTTACTTTAATCTCAACATGGAAAAGTCAGTTTATTGCTTACTTTAATTATTATCTCTTTCCATTTACAAGGGGAAGTAAAGAAATACTAATGCATTATTCTGAAATAAACAGATAATGCACTCTGCAAAGGTGCAAACCACATCAAAAATTTTTTGTCCGTCACCTAGCTGATACAGTTTGCCATAAACGTCGCATCCCTTTTTCTTAGTCATAATTAAGTCAAACCCAAACAAATAGACGTCATACACACACAGTGCTACAGTCAGCAGATTCTTCACAGTGATATTCGGATCTCTGCTTGAGGGTAAATCAAACAAAAAGTGCATCTTGTCAAATTTTGGCATTATGAGCCAAGATGTGAAGATGTCACTTCACATCTTGGTTCATAATCATCAGATTCAGACTTTCTCTTCAGTGTCAATCCACCTGATTGTTGTTTGTACAGCGTAAACATGAAGTAGCCAAGGCAGCAGGTCTTGTCTTGGTGTAGATGTGCCAAAAACATGGAGCTTTAGATAGTTTAATAGTGTTGATATTTACACTTTCAGCTAGGTTTAACCTTTTATCAATCTTCATCAGATGTGTTGCAGTGCAGCATAAAGCTCAGCTGATCCTTATCAGCTTCTTTCCTTTTATCAATGATAAGATTACAGCATAGTTTATGCTTTATTTTTTTATTAATTTGGGTAGTGGTTACTTTGTTTATTTTTTGAACACCTAAACTCAAACATATATGAGGAGAAGAAATTAGTGGACATCGATTTAACACAGTCTATACAATTTCTAAACAACTTCAGATGTAGGCCCACTCACTTCCAATGTTAATCCAAATACAAATATTTTTTGCAAAAAACACACATAGACAGTAGTAGCTTTACCTTTACCACTTACTACGTGTTAACTCCAGAGCAAGGTGCAACCAGCAATGCTCATACCTGTTCCCTGGTGGTAGTTTAGAGGCATTTTAGGAAATGTATAAAATCACTAACTGAGGTAAAGGTACAGTGGAAGTGTTGAACGTATATAGGAACACCAAAAATATAATTGAAATATATTTGTGGGTGTCTGTCCAGGAGGGTGCCAGTCAGCTGCCAGCCGATAGACGATGATGATGTAGACGTGGCCTGTGAGAGACAAAGAGTGCTGCGAGGAGGTGCCGAAAACGACATGCTGAAGATTGAGAACCTGACTAAGGTTTAAACAGTCACCTCATTAACATTTAGAAACTCTCAAGAGGCTAAATCTCTGTTTTTCACATAAATTTTACCCTTACAAATGCATATCAATTTGTAAACAATTGAATGTTTCACTGAAACATCAATATTACGTGTCCAGTTATGCCAGTACAGAAAATTAATCTACAAATTTATATGGTCATTATACATGTAAAATATACAGTACAAGATTTGTAGTTAAAGAGCTAAAACTTACTAAAACACTGGCACACTCCTTTAATGTGTATGTGCACGTGTTCTTTGCATCTCCATCAGGTGTATAAATCCAGGAAGATGGGTCGTATCCTGGCAGTGGACCGGCTGTGTCTGGGCGTCCGGCCTGGTGAATGTTTTGGATTGCTGGGAGTGAACGGAGCCGGGAAGACCACCACCTTCAAGATGCTGACAGGAGATGAGTGCACCACGGGAGGAGAGGCCTTCATTAGTGGAAATAGGTCAGTGCCAGAAAAATAAGAACCTTTATTTTTAGTCTTCATGTGCATTCTTTAATGCTTAGCAGCAAGGCAAAAACAGATACATCAAGACAGACTCATCAGACAGGGAACAGACGATCATCAATTAGAAAAGGCACTCTATCGTCAGATGTATAAGGACACCTGTCTCTTTAGTAGACTCAGCTGCCTTATTGCATGGTGCCTAAAATCACATATAAAGTTATGGAATTTCCACTGATGAATGTGCAGTAGAATGGTTTGTACTAAGAGCTCAGAAATCAAGGAAGCACCTTCCTGTTGTGTGTGTTTGCAGTATCCTGAAAGACCTGTTACATGTGCAGCAGAGTATCGGCTACTGTCCACAGTTTGACGCCCTGTTTGACGACCTGACAGCTAAGGAACATCTGGAGCTATACACTCGCCTTCGTGGTATTCCCTGGAAGGACCAGGAGAGGGTAGGTTTCATACACACACACACACACACACACACATTTCTCTTTCTGTACCTCAGAGTACCCTAGTTGACATAATTCATTCCCTAGCCTGCCTTTAACCATCACAACTAAATGCCTAACCCCAACACTAATTTCATGTCTACACAGAAAGTGTTTCTGTAGCATCGTTCAGCTGTCTGGCCTCATATCTGGCTCCTATTTTAATCAATCCAGCTATCTACACAGGCCATGTAACACATATGCGAACAGTCACTTTAAAACTCATTCAGATTGTAGGGCTTGTATGATTGCTGGTCTGAGGTTATCTGCTTTTTTGCGTAATATGCTGTCCCATTCAGATGGGCAAAGCACTCGCACAGCTGGTTTTTGTTGCTGATCTAATTCAAAGTAACACAGAGAAAATCGATTTTGCGATAATCATCTGTCCACATATCAAATGTGGCTATAAAATACTTGCAATTTAAAGGACTGTAAGAAGGTGTAAGCTGATTTCCAGGTAATTTGATGAACACTATAGGTGTGCAATCAGGCACAATGGAAAAACCGGAGGAATTAAATTCAATCCAATTGTATTTCATTGTAAAGTCTTTTTTGCATGGGTGGCAGGTTATAGGCTGATTTAGACAAGCAGGAACTGGTCAAGGCAGTGGGTGTTGGCATCTGGTACTGGTTTTTATTTATTTACTCAGACAAACATCAGAAGGGAGCCCAGGGTTCTGCTGCAGGTAAGTGAAAGGGCTCATACCTGAACTTGATCCTAGCTCCTGATCAAGCTTGGTTCCTACTTCTTCTTCCTTCTCCTCAGGCAGGTACTCCTTTACACCTGCTCTTCACAACAGCTGCCCAAGTATGATTTTCATATTTGATTCTCGTGAGGAACATCAGGGAGTGGTATAGGGTCCTCATCCGGAATGCGAGATAAGGCGATTAGTTTACAAACAGGGCGCTTTAATAACAATTCCCTTTAATATTGACCTCTGCCACTTCTGCCATGACTGAAGAGTACGTAGGTAGTATTTGATAAACTGGGTCCAGAATTGATCCGTCAGGACTTGATTTTAGTGCTATCTTCAGATGGACAGGAGCTCCATATCTCTGAATATGGCTTGTGGAAGGGATACATCCAGCCACCTCATGAGAAGGAGATTAGGATTGACTAGCTCAGGGTCATAAATGTTCCAAGAGGGTTTGCATTCAGTACTTCCTCCACTTCCGTGAAAACTGTCCTTAGTACCTCATCTTCATCCTAATGAAGAGCAGTTGTGATAGTTCGGACCTCTCTCTCTCAGGTTCCTCCAAAGTGGGTTGCATGAAGTGAGTTGTGTATGAAGCAGACTTTGTATTTGGCCAGGTGATCCTGCAGGTTTGGACTAACCTGGGTGAAAGCCTCCTGTAATTCTCTCTCTCCACTGATTGAGTTTTTGCATTGGCCCAAGATCAATTCATGGGGGCAGCCTTAGTGACTCACAAAAAAGCAGAATGGAAACTAAGGTAACAGAATCTAGGCAGTTCAAGGTTTAAAGATTGAGACGGCAGGTGGTCTGAAGAGGAGAGAGCATCTAAAGAGGATTCCCAACCTATTCTTATGACAACCAACTTTGACCTTGAGGGGTCCAAAGCATTCGATGCCAGTAGAGAGGAATGGGGTTTAAACAGGTGGAATTTTTAGGGTGTAGGTCGGCCATTTTGGGGAAGGTAGGTTTTCTTTTTAATTTCCTGCAGTCCAGACAGGAATTTTGGTGCTTATGGATGGCTTGTCATCCTCTAAGGATCCAGTAGTGATGGCAGATGCCGGCGAACACACTCTAGGGTCCAGAGTGGACAAGTTTCTGGTCATATTCTCCAATAAGATGTTGAGTAATGTTTAAAGTTGAGTAATAGTTGAGAATGCTAAGTTTCAGAACTGGACTGAGTTTCCCTCTGAGGGGTGAGATGTTTGACATAGCGCTCCTGCAGTAGGTTCTCTGTTTCTTGGTCGTTGATGGTGGACCATTCTGGACTATGGGCTAATTGCGTCTCTGAATGGCAGAGAGAGGCCATCACCGTTGATTAGGGAGGTTATAATACAGTGGCTGACTTAAGCCGCGGTAGTGGAGTGGAGTGTCAGCCCATACCAACCGCTGTGACACGTGCAGTCCTGGATTCAAGCTGAGCCAGAGCGTCAAGGTTGTGCTTGGATCTGGTTATGGATTTGTTGCTCTGATATGGAAAAACATTGATTTGCCACAGCTTCTCCACATTGCTGCGAAGGTCTGTCTGGATCAAGCAACTCTCGGGGAAAAGGGTCTGTAAAACATTCACTGGTTCAGGATCAGCAGTGTTAGGGTCTTGGGGTCTGAAAGGAAGCAGTGTAGGATCCTGAAGAGGCCTCCTTCTGAGTGGGGCAGAGAAGATGGGGATTATCTGACCCGATAAGGAGGACAGGCTGAACTATAATGACCGGCTGGATGGGTAAGTCTTGCAAATGTCTGAAGCAGCAGAAGACCTGTGCAGGAGAATGCTGCTCAGCCAAACCAAGATGGTTGGAAGTAAAGGCTTCCTTAATAAGGAATTTCTTTAGGGGGTTAGAGGTAGATGAGATGTCGAAGGTCACCTTGTTTCCTCCAAGGATCTCAGTGCCCTGACTGGTAGTTCAGATAACAAGGGACTCTACCATCCCATGGTAGGAAGCAGCTTTGAACAGTAACATTGTCCTTTGGGGACCATGATCAAGGATGGAGTAGGTCTCGAGTACTTTACCTCTATAGCTTAAGAACACTTTAACAGCTATCTGGAGGTCTTTGAAACTACAGCTGGAGCAGATGAGGTAAGGGATTCCAGTGGGGGCCTTTCTATGGCTTCATGCATGATGCAAAGGTGCTTTCCATTACACTTGGGATAGGGTTTCTTGAGGTGGCAGTATGGTGTTCAGTGATTAAAAGCACATCGCCAGCAGTGGTTGTTGGTATGTGTCCAACGCTTAATATCTTCGGGGAGAGCCGGCAAAATGAGGGCATACAATCAGGTGGTGGTCTTTTGTACTACAGTATGGACATGTGGGTTCTGGTTGGCTGCTTCCAGACTGTAAGGTTGCAGGGTTTGATTCCTTCAGAACAGAAGGTGTTTGTATGCTACTTGCACTGTGTAATATTGTAGCTATGGGATAGTTGGGTTTGGTTGGTGGTCTCCACTCCATTGCCATACTATTTGCTTTGCATCCATCGGCTAATGCTTACTTGTGACATCACCATTTGAGACTCTGTGTTGGCTTCCAGGCAGGTAACGACATCAACAAGGTTGTTGTAGATTCTAGGATGGGTGGAACATGGTTGGCAATTTGATCAGGGGGCAGCTTAGCCAGGAGGGTCTGTACATGGGAAGCACAGGCTAAATTTGCTTCTCCTGCTGCACTACCCTGAGACTTTAGCATGCCAACCAGTCTTCTAGCTCTGCTGGCAAAGTCAGAGACTGACCAACTTAGCAAGAGCAGTTAAGCTCATGGGGAAGTTGGATATGGTGGGCTGGAGAAGCATGGGCAGAAGCCTCAGTGAAAGTGCTGCAAGTGGCATGGAGAAACTGTGCTGTCCAGCCAGTGGGTCGAGGCTTGTACTGAATCCCTAAACTGAATCATCATTTGATGAAGCTCACCAATATCATTTTACATACTTACAAGTTCTTAAGGAGGATACTGGGTGGTTGTCATATATTATAGGCTGATTTAGTTAGGTAGTAGCTGGTCTAGGTAGTGGGTGCTAATGACAGCTGGAGCTGGGCTTTATATATTTACCCAGACAAACAATTATCGTCAGGAGGGAGCCCAGGGTACTGCTGTAGGTAAGTGAAAGGACTCATGCCTGAACTTAATCCTATATACACTATGAGCTCCTGATCAAGCTAGGCTTCTCTTCTTTTCTCTTTCTCCTCAGTCAGGTCGTGCTCCAGACCTGCTCTTCAAAACAGTGACTGTTACATTTCTTTCAGTCAGCTGCACTCTCAGTTCTGCAGTGATGATCAGTTGAGGGGAGAAGGGTTGTGTCATAGACATTCACAATAAGAAAAAGAAACAGTGGCTAATTAGGCCTGATGAAATTACGCTGTTTTCTGTTTTTATTTTTCGTTTTGATGTTGATTTTACCCACTGCCTACCCACGCATAGTTCATTTTTACTTGTGCCCATACCCATGAATTAATATAAGTATATATTTTAAACGTTACACACAAAAAGGACAGAGATGTAGAATAAAAAGCCATCTATCTTATTAGAATAAATCGTCTTGCATTTGCAACAAGAAACCTCTCCCAGCCCCACTGACTGACTCAGTGCAATTCAAATGTAATGTAGTTTGTTTGTTTGGTGGTGCGAAATCTTTTCACAACTTCTTTACCTCTGTCCCCTCCACACCCTATACACATGAATCTCAATCATAGACTGACATTACCCCTTACCCCCCCTCCAGGTGGTGCAGTGGGCATTAGAAAAGTTGGAGTTGTCCAAGTATGCAGACAAGCCTGCCGGCACTTACAGTGGGGGAAACAAACGCAAGCTATCCACTGCCATCGCTCTGATTGGATACCCCTCACTCATTTTCCTGGTAAGAAGTTTGAATGGATGTTTTATATGCTGTACAAGTACACACTGAGTTGGCATAATATAAGTTTTTCACTACATTTTAAAATACTGATCCTGTTGATTTTACAAAAAACTTGATGTGACAACTTCAGCTGGTTAAGTTCTATATTCTTACCTCTGAGCTCTGGGGACAACATGGTTGAAAATGGGCGTCTTTGGGTCGTAGTGATGTTTTACCTCTCCTCAAAATGGCCAAAATTTGATACCAGATTAAGAAAACTGATCTTATACTTTCCCCAGGTAAATTAAACATGTATTACTTAGTCTGCTCATGCTAAATTATGGTTTTCACATTCAACCTTTATGTGCATCGGCTGGTTTTGAACACGCCTTTCCACTTTTTTAATTCGTTAATGTTTCTGACTCTGTTAGAATTCTAACTACTAAACTAAAAGATGACTACTAGCAACTGAAGAATGTGTGTGTACGGTGACATGACTGGCAAGTGATCTGCTTCAGGTTGCATTGAAATTTTGCTTTGGTTCAAAATTTAATTGTTTTTGGACCAGATCTGGACCGGACTCCACCTGAGTGTGTGGGCTTTAGTGTCTAGAAGGGGTTTGATTGTTGCATATTTGAAAGAAGTGGGAAAATGTCCTCAGACTAGAGATGTGTTGATCAGGAGGGTTAGGAAGGATAGGAGGTCAGAATTGACAGATTGGAGAAGAGTGGAGGGGTTAGGATCAAGGGCGCAGGTAGTGGAGCATCTGGAAGTTAAAAGGTCTAGTACCTCACTGGAGGAGAGGGGGAAAAGACGATTGGATTGGAGGTGAGGAAAGTGAATCTGAAGAGGTTGAGATTTGGAAGGGTGGATGGTAGGTGAAGGTGATTAATGTATAAAGCATCAGCTGGGGGGTGGAGGAAAGAATTTCAAATATGCCTAACTTTCTTTTCAAAAAAAGCATCAAAATACTCAGGGAAGAGGCAGTGGGGGCTAGAGCAGGGAGAAGGTCTCCAAGAGGTTTCTGGGATTAGAAACACAAGTCTGGAACTTGGAATGAAAGAAAGCAGTTTTAGCACTAGACAGAGAGGAGAGCTTGGAAGTTGTGATTGTCCTCCAAGAGTCTGCTTTTTCTCCACTTGTGCTCCAGGAGCAGCCTTTTTTGGAGCTACTTACCCTGATTGGCCACCAGAAGTGCAGACTCCTCTGAGAAAATAGCAAGACAAAGGTTTAGCACTGACAGAAACAGAAACTGACACTACTCCCAGTTGTGCTGTAGCACAAACCAAATACAGACCTGAGTTTCAAGTTGAAGGCAGGTCAACAGTATAAAGTCCTAGCCTGCTACAACTGACTAGCAGCACATAAGTAGTAATCGCCACTTGAAACTTGGAGAAATTGAACAGGCAATTTACATTACACCACTGATTAAAGCAGAAGTGAAGTCCCAACACAGTTAATAGAAACCTCATCAAAAGATAATCTACTCAGCCAACTCTATGTAAGTCTAGGATTCCTGACCCTCCAGAAGTTCAGATGCAACGTACTTAACTAAAACACTGCTGTTTTTATATGGCTCTTTGGTTCACTCACTCACAGCACTGTACCTTCAGTGATTTAATAAAGCAGAGTTGGGGCAATTCTTGACAACTGTCATTTCAGGAGCAAAAATCTGATTTATAGGCGACACCTAGTAATCAAAATACATATATTCATCCTGATCTCAAACCTGTGCATCGGCTTAGAACATCTTTACTTTCATTCTAATTCTGTTAAATTTACTGAGTTACTGACCACTGCATGACTGGATTTGAGGACACACCTGCTATAGTAGCCTATCCTGGTTATGGGTATGATCTCAGTATGGATCATATTATAAGGTTTGCATGGAACACAAGTAACCTGGTTATTTATACATTTTTGAATTTGGACAGCAGTGTAAGCAAATTAACACAAAATGTTACAAAATAATTGTTAGCCAGTAGTTTTAGTTAATGATATGACAATGAGTCAGCCCCCAATAGAGTGTTCCTCTACATATTCTGTTTGTAGTCTCCTCTCAACATTTAGGTGTTTAGTGCAGAGGCATTGGATGTCAGTGATAGACTTAGAAGTAGAAATGGTGTATGAAATTAATTAGGCCTAGAAAAATTGCAGCCTGTTCTTTGCTGCCCCTCGAGCTGGTGCACCCTAGGCAACCACTTAGCTCACCTATGCCAGAAACAGCCCTGGATGGACTCAGTCTTGCAGGTCAAAAAACACAAGCAGTCACACAATTAAAGGGGTTGGAAACAAACCCCAGATTAGTAAAACTTATTTGAAAAAGAAAATGAAGGCAAAATAGCACAATTATTACCCAAACCATTTGCTGTAAACATTCATTGCAGCTTTTACAATAACGGTTTTCCTGTGTAATGAGGGATTATCACCACCATTTCAGGTGTGCTCACTTTCGGCCTGACATGCATTTTGAATTCTCCTTAGTGAGGTAACCATCTTCCCAGATGTCAGTTATAGCTTTGGTGAATAAAATGTTATTATAACTCACAGTAACAATGGCGAAATTCAAAAATAAGACCCAGGGTGTGATAAATTGAGATGATCCTTTAATGTATATTCATTTTGGAATTTGATTCTGGGAAATATTTTCATGTGTACATGGTAGAAGGGCAGCAGGAACTGCAATGAAAGTAAACTGTAAATACAGTGTAATTTCTAGTTACCTTATAAATTTCAAAACTGTAATTTGTGGGAATTTTCAGGATGAGCCAACCACTGGGATGGACCCAAAGGCCCGCAGATTCCTCTGGAATTTAATCCTGGATATAATCAAAACTGGACGCTCAGTAGTGCTGACATCACACAGGTGATACACCTCAATTCTCACATACAGTGGGATTCTGCTGTAATACTTTTACTATGGTGGCTAATTTTCACTTCTTTTTCACCATAGTGTTTTTAATATTTTATTTCATACTCTCCTCTGCAGTATGGAGGAGTGCGAAGCTTTGTGCACCAGGCTGGGAATTATGGTGAATGGCAGGTTTAAATGCCTGGGCAGCATCCAACACCTCAAGAACAGGTCAGGAGGATAAAGATCCACCTTCCTATTGTCATTTGAAGATGTTATCTAATCTGCATCCATTTAAACAGAGTTTGATATCAATAGCTGGTAATAATTTTATGGTAAATGGTAAATGGACTGTATTTATATAGGCCTTTTTATTGTCACTTGAACAAATATTTGTTTATTTGAACAATACACTGAAAGGAATATTTGCAAATTTAAGCAAGCTCAAGATAATCTTTTATCAAAACACAAATATTAACATGCAAAATAAAGTATCTTAAGTTTGAATGATTTTCATATTAAAACCATTTCTTCAATTTTCTTTAATGTACTTGTAAGTTTCTTTTAACTTAAATATACTTTGCTCCATGAATTGAATTTTCCTTATTATTTATTTCCTATTGTGGAAGCATAGACATCTTACAGATATGTCTTACCATAATTTAGTTATAAGTTTCAGAGCAGAAATCCTTAAAATTGGAAGTAGTTATATTTCATTCCTACAGAAAATTTCTGTTCATTCCATTGTTCATGAAATGTACAGAACTGAAAAATCTTTTCATAGCAGGCATTGGGAAAAATCAATTATTTGCATAAAATGAGATGCTGAGCAAGTAGTTAGGGGCCGAATCCTTCATGATTATGATTATGATTATTCACTACTAAAAGTGTCTATGTCTCAGAAACTGCAGGAAAAGCAACTGCAGAAAATGCACCGACCACTCAGGCAACAAAAACTACATCAACTGACCTCATGGTGGCGCTATAATATTAACTTACACAGTTTTGCCAAAAACTTCTGAATCACATAAGTTATTCAGTTTTATTTTAATATTAAATTCAGTTGGCTGTTATACATTTTTAACTTGTGTTGTTAAGGTCCAGTTAATATAAACTCTCATAAACCTAAACTGGTTTACGCTATTGCAACCAAATTTGCTGCATGTGTTCAGATGTACTGAGCTTTGCTGCACAGTCTTGAGACATTTTGCCTCAGGGGAGTGCCAAAGGTTTTAAAACTTTATATCTCATTATTGAATGCATGCATTTTTTTCTGAAAATGTAATGACATGATCTCTGGTCAGTTCCAGTCAGCATGTGAAATTTTAGTTTCGATTGATCAAGTGGGAATTTTTTTTTTTTTTTTTCAAGACAGCACTCAAATCTTTAAAGAAAAAAGTCAAGAATCACCAAATATGCTAAATATACAGTTTATGTATATAGATATATAGATATATCTAGATATGTTAAAATGCTACCAAAATTGATTCAGCAATTGTTTAGATTCTGGAAATTAAATGTTGCAAAAAGTTTTGAACTATGTCCAAAATTGAAGATGCAGTGGGAATAAATGTCTTGTAAGTGTAATAAACGAAAATAAAATGTCCTCCATTGCCAAATGTGTGATCAGATTTCATGAATATATTAAAGCATCATCAAAACATCGAAAACATTTCTGTGTTGATCACAATCATGTGTGATTAATTTCAGGGTTTCATCTGTAAATTTGAAATTTTTGTGAATATTTAAACTTTCCACTGCATTAATTCTCACAGCTCCATTGTACCTATAATTATGCCTGTGAAGACAAAAGACACATAGTTCAGGAGAAGATTTGGTATTCTCAGGGTTAAGGAGTTAACTATGAATCTCACAATCCCTAGTTCGAACCCAGTGGGGGACCTTTGTTAAATATCATCCCCTGACTTCCTGTTGTCTCTCTACTCTTGACCTGGTAGTATAGAGATAAAATGCCCTTAAAACAGATCCTTTTCCAAACTCAGTATGACATACTGATCACCAAGACAATAATTCATAATGATTAAGTTGTACATGTCATTAAAGTACTGCATTGAAGTCAATGACACTGAATAACCTAATTGTGTTCAGAACCCAGTCAATGTTTAGTGTCCATTGTTGTCAAAAAAAAAAAATGTTGGTGCGTTGTCCTACTGGTCTAACACACATACCCTGTAACAGTTTACCAGTTCGAATCCAGCTGAGGAGGCTTGGTGTGTGCGTCCGCCTGTTTCTCTCTACTGTCTGTTGCGAACTTTCACACATGAAAACTCTTGTGCTTTAAAAGTTGTAGAGTCTATATATGTCAAACATTCTGCTTATGTTTTATCTGGTTGAAAAGGTAATAACTGAAAATGCAAATGTATATACAATAAACTTCTGAGCACCCCATGACAACTATTTGTTCAATGTTATGCTATGCTTATGCTACTTTGTGTATTGTATATTGTTGTCATATCTGAAAACCCTGAATTAAGTTTAACAAAAAAAAAAAAAACATCTTCAATCATGGTTTTATGATCATGTTGTAGGTTTGGGGATGGTTACATGATCACAGTGAGGACCAAGAGCAGCTCCAGTGTGAAGGAGGTGGTTCGATTCTTCAACAGAAACTTCCCTGAGGCCGTGCTGAAGGTAGATTACTGCAGCTAGCAGTTATAGAGAAAAAATATTGCAAGCCTTGGTCATATACATTTAGTTTCTATTGTGGGTTATCATGAAAGTTCTTTACGTCGGTACACACTAAGGTATATTGTCGTAACAGGTCCAAATTTGGTGTCCTAAAGCAGCTATAATCAATATTTTCATATTAACAATGGATCATATGACTATTTGTATTTAGTAATGGCAACAAACTATTAGGCAAACCACGAAGGCCCCTCAGCTCTACTGAGCTTTTTAGTCTCTTTACGCTCATCGTTTTGGTTTTACGGCCCACAACTTTACATGACTGTATCTTGCATGGTTGTGACGCAATCACGGTGACAAAATCTGTGCGAAATCTGTCCACAGAGAGAAATACAGACACGGCTGGAAATTAGACTTACCTTCATCAGGTGGATCTGCTGGATATGTTAATAGGCCACTGTGTGCTAAGTTAGCCATAAGAACCTTATAAGGTGATATGTCAGTGTTGTGTTTGCATTCTTTTTTTAAGGTTTTAACAGGTATAAAACCAAGCAACAACTTTTCCTGCAATTGAGGGGAACAGCAATACGGAAAAACACTTTTTTCTTATCACACCTCAGCACTGTAGCACTGCTCTCCCTCCACTGAATTGCACCTATACAAAACCATGGAATACAGAGAAAGAGCATTCCTATGATTTCTCACCTCAGCAAGTTTAAATATAATATATAAAGTCTATCAGCTGCAGACTCATCACCCCACAGTGGATTGTCCACAGCAAGACAGGGAAGCTATGTAACTGTAATGTAACTAAAAACCTGAGCAAATGCAAGGCCATACAGTAGGTTACAGTAGGTACAGTTACTCGGTTCAAAGGAACCCCTTTGAATCAGAAGAAAGTTTTTCATCTCGAACATATCTGCTTTCCCCAGTATTTGCACTGTGTTGGAAAATACTAGCCATGTTTACTCTATTCTAAACTAATTTCATCTCTAACCCCTGGGGTTTTATGCTGCTTCTGTGTTTCCTTTAAGTTTGCAATGACCCTTAAACGAGACCCACAATCAGCGGCAAAACTCTGTCTATCCTCTTCATTTGGACTCTTTTGCTGGCCATAGTTTGTTTCGCTTTACAGTTCCCCTGTGAGTAATTAAGTGGTTAATTGAGTCTCTCCTACAGCAGTAGATGGAGCTCTGTTCCTGGCTTGCCTGTCTCGAGCCAGCAACGCTCGGCCTTGGAAGCAGTGGCAAACCCCGCTGATGTCCACTGCCTGACTTTAACTTGTGGGCACCTCTATTTAAGGGTTGTCAGAGGCTCCCTCTTCCCCTCTATGAACCGTTTGATGTTGGTGGTGATGAGACCATTAAACACAAACTTTTTCTCTCCTGTGGCCGAGTTACCTCCAAAACCCATGGTCTCCCGAATTCCACCTCCTGCTCGCATAGTGAATCATGTGTGGCCTGCCACCAGGAAGCTGATTTCTAATGTTGTTAATGTTATTGCTTTTAGTCATAAATGACAGTTGCCCCAGCATGAATCTGCCAAGCAACCTTGCTCTGGACTTCATAGTCCTTTCCATGACAATGCGGGTTGGTCCTGCTGGTGCTGGTTTTATTTCCCACACTAATTCCTTCTTTCCTGTTTATTCAGAGTCCACACAGACACAATTTCATCATAGTTAAAGCTATTTCTTTCATCCTCCATTTGAAACAGCTCTTTTCTGTTTACCTTCTGTTTACTGCTTAGTGAATAATTTTTATGACTCAGTGAGTGATTCAGTCATTTTATGTTTCCACCAACCAAGATTATCAAGTCGAGGCAGGGGTCTTGCATTAATATACAAAAATAAATTTAGTTGTCCATCAGTCTCGCTGAAGGACAGCTAAAAGATTGTTTCCCAACTTTCATAGTCTTAGTTGTTTGTCACTTTGATGTTGCTATGATTTTATCAAACTTTTAGACTCTTTATAGTATATAGACTAATCTAACATAATTTGTCAAGCTATACAATAGGTAAAATATCTTCTTCTCTACCATGATTGAATGAAGAAATAAGGAATTTAAAAAGACGAGGAAGAAAGATGGATCAGAATGGAAGAAGGAAAAATATACTGATTCTTTTACTTCTCTTAAACATCTGTTTTCCACTCATCAGTGTGCAGTCAAAGGAGCAAAGAACTAGTATTTTTCACAGCTGATCACTTAACCGAGTCATAATGCCAGTCCTTTTTGAAACCCACAAACTCTGTGATTGGTCCCCCACTTAGCCAGCCAGATGAATCCTCCCCAGAGAGATGTGAAGACTTTCTTCATTGTTTCCATAAAAAGATAAAAGAGATTTGGCAGCACATTCATACTGAATTGGGGGAGCTTGTTGTTAACTCCTGCCCATCTTCAGAACTGACACACTTCAGTGAATTCTCTTTCTCTCAACCCTAGAACACACTTTTGTACTTTCAAAATCATCCACCTGCCCTTCAGACTGCATTCCCTCCTGGTTTTTAAAAGCAGTATTTCAGAAAGTTTGTCCAAATATTTTAGGCATTGTTAACTTTTCTCTGTCTACATGCATTTTACTTCCAATTTTAAAAATGCCAGTCTTTACCCCCTCTTAAAGATTTTAGATTCATTTCCAAGATTTTTAAAAAATGTCATTGTGCTTTTTGCTCTCTGCAGAGAACTGAGACAGCCCTGGTCAAGGTCACCAATGACTTATTGCTTACCACTGACGCAGGCCTGTATTATATTTTAATTCTCCTTGACCTCAGCTCAGTCTCTGACACAGTGGACCACAATGTCTTAGTCAGCAGTCTGAAAAACAATGTTTCATCAGTGATGTGGCTTTGGTGTAGTTCTCTTATCTGTTCAGTAGATCCTTCTCTGTTATGCTTGAAAATGCCTCCTTAAGTCATGCTCTTCTGTTGTGGGTCCCCCAGGGGTCTATGCTAGCGCCCCTTTTATTATTATATATGTGCTAACCTTGTGGCAAATGATGTCTAGGTACAATTTTGATCTTCTTTGCTACGCAGACGATACACCACTGTATGTGCCAATAAAGCCTGGAATCACCAGTGTTATTTATTATGTCCTGCCGTCCTTTAACTAAGAATTTGTTGTCCAAAAATTTCCCATAGATGACTCAGCAATAACTATAATTAAACTTTCTGGCCCCAGCACTAGCAGCATTAACAATCTCTTGTATAGTTTGGGTGCTTTATCTAATAATGTTAAAGAAGAGGTTTGTAACCTAGATGTTATTTTAGACTTAGAGTTGTCCCTTTGATAGTCAGGTGACTAAAGTTGTACAGGCCTGCTTTGTTCAGCTTAGATAGTTGACCAAGATCAGGTCTTTCCTTTCATCTGCAGATCTAGAAAAGGTCATCCATGTCTTTATCTCCTCCAGACTGGACAATTGCCATGCTCTTTATTCTGGTTCCAGCAAGCGGAACATACAAAAAATACAGTCCTAGTCAAAATTATTCCCCCCCTGAATTTCCCCTGAATTTGAATAACCCAGAGTTTAAACACCCCCTCGGAGGGGTTGTTAAACAACCTCAGGGGTGTTTAACACCCCTCCATGCATTTAAACATCCCTAAGTATTTTAACTCCGCCCTAAAGCCCTTTAAATTAAAAATTGAATACATGCTTTAAATGTTTAATATGCCCCCAATGTGTTTAAACCCCACCCCAAAATTTTAAACAACATAATAAATCCCACCCCCAAATGGTGGAATACTGCCCCCCAAGCCTGAGTGTTTAAACAACTGCCTTGGAATTTTTTTTTACACTACCCCCCACATGTTTGAATCCCACCCTCAAATGTTTAAATCCTGCCCCAAAACACTGTCCCCCAAGGGCATTTAACAACATCCCAATGTTTAAACTTACCCAACCAAATGTTTAGACATCCTTAAGTGTCTAATCCTAAACCCCACCCCCAAGTTTTTATACTTCTTCACCAAAGTTATGAAAATTGTAACTTTTCAAAAATTCAACTTTTTTTTTTTAACCCACAGCTAAGGGCTCCTAAACACTGAAGAGAGTTGTGGAAATGTCTTGTTGACTCTCATCAAGATTTCCATTGGAATTGTGGATGCAGCTGGAATGTTTAATACTGACTTTGATTTAGTTTTCTTGTCAGATTCAAACATCTGTTTCACGTTTGATAAGTTTTTTTCATATAGCACTTTCTTTTTGAGTGGTTTCAGACATTTAACCAATTGTCATATTTGCAGGAGCGTCACCATACCAAGGTCCAGTACCAGCTGAAATCAGCATGGATCTCTCTGGCTCAAGTCTTCAGTAAGATGGAGCAGGTGGTGGAGGTGCTGGGCATCGAGGACTACTCTGTCAGTCAGACCACTCTGGACAATGTGAGTCAATGTGTAACGCTCTGGTTCAACTACATGCAGCCCATCAACAAAGAAATATGAAATAGATAAAATACATTACTTTCTTTTTCTACCTAGGTGTTTGTCAACTTTGCCAAGAAGCAGAGTGACAACTTAGAGCAGCAGGAGATGTTGCCCCCGGTTGGTGCACAGTCCCCCCTGCAGCATATACTCAACCTGCTGAAGTCTCGGCCGGCCAACACAGAGCTCAATGCACTGATCAGTGAGGCACCAGAGGAACTGGAGAGTGACGATGATGAAGGACTGATCAGCTTTGAAGAAGAAAGGGTAAGTTGAACACCACTTGGTTTTTTATTTTTTATTTATTACAACATTTCTAAATTTTCTATTAAACGTGAGGTACAAAGTACACAGATACAGGCAAACAGATGCAGCAACCCCTTAGTATTGAATATCGTGTGTGTGTGTGTGTGTTTGTGTGTGTATTTATAGAAAGCATTGTATGAATGTGTGTGTGAATGTGGCATGTGTAGTGTAAAGCACTTTGAGTAGTAGATAAGACTAGAAAAGAGCTATATCAGTACAGTCCATTTACCACTCTTCCTTATTATTTGCTGATAAGAAATTCTTATCACAAGATAATTAATACACTGTTATAAGCCATTACATAAAAAGGGCAACAGTGACCAGTTGCTTGCCAAATTGTGAGCCCACATTTATCTGTACTGTTAAGCATCAAATCCCATTTCTTACTTGGCTTACTTTGTCTCAGCCAGCATTTATACCTGTCAGCTTCATCAGAGATCGTTCATATGTTACTAGTATTACCCACCGTCAGCATATCTTAATAGTCAAAACGCTTCATTTGGCATATCAAATGATGGCATACCAAATTAAAACACACTAAGGTTTGGGCAATATTGTTGCTTTTTGGGATAGATGAGAGCTGATTCAGTCATCAGCAAAAAAAGAAAAGCCTTTCCAGCCGCAACCTCCCCTCTTTCCATGTGTTGTATTTATGTCTGAGTGAAGCTTTTCTGTCTAAATATAAATATGAGTCGTACTTAACAGTCTAATCATTTTGAGTATGAAAATCAACATGTGTGAATAACATTTTTTGCTTGTTTCTGTTGCATCTTACTTTGTATTTCATGTGGGAAATTTTTATCAGGCGAATGTGAATATTAGTATCTCATTAACAAATGGTTGTGTATTAGACTGCAATAAGGCACCCTTTTGCCAGTGATAAATGTTAGTAACTCACTAGTAAGATTAATGAGTAGTAAGCAGTGACTTGATCTTGCCAAATAGTGAGCTCGCATTGACGTATGAAAACCGTTTTAACTTGTTTATAATTGTTTATTAATGATTTTTTAAGTGTTAACAACTCATTTAATAACCTAATTATAAACATTTGTAAATCCTTTTATAAGGGTAGTCTTACTGTAATGTGGTACAAGATAACCTGTATATGCATGTTTGTTTGCGTGCGTGCGTGTGTGTGTGTGTGTGTGTGTGTGTGTGTGTGTGTGTGTGTGTGTGTGTGTGTGTGTGTGTGCGTGCGTGTTTGGCAGGTGCAGCTCTCCTTCAACACCGACACTCTCTGTTGAAATGAGCCACTTACAGAGCAGAGAGACAAGGAAAGCAACAGAGAGGGAAAGTCCAAACCCATCTGACTGAGCTCTGAGGCCTGGAAGGAAAATGGATCTGCTGCTTTAACCCTGAGGAGGACCAAAACTCTCTGCATCATGGAACATGGGACCAGTAGTTCAGTATTTCAGCCTCAAATTCTTCATCCCAGGAGGAACTGAGGTAGTTTCAGTCGGATCACATGACCTGCAGGTGGAGACACAGCAGCAGCAGTGCTTGCATTTGGATTGAACACTTTATCCTGGAATGTTTCCATTTTCTTTTTTTTGAGAATGTATTTCACTAGGTGGCGGATGGATACAGTAGGTTAGCTGCCTTTGCTAGCAACTGAACATATAATTGGTGATATGTTAAAAACCAAGTGTTTGACACCACAGGTTACTCTGAGTTGGTTGTACATGTTCCCTGCCAAAGGGCCTCATGTAACCAAAATGGGCCCTTGCTGTATCAAACTAGACCTGCCCTGAGAGCATGCCGTGATGAAGCTGATTCCCAGCTGTAATGTAATACAGTCTATTTTTCTGTGGCAAGAAGAATGATTTATTTTGGATATTGATATATGGACTGATGCGTGAAATTTATTTTGCAATAACACAGGACTTGGTGAATAGCACCATGGGAAATGACAGGTGTGGACATGCGTGCAAGCTGTTGGTCTTTTCAGAGACACAGAGGGAATGTACATGGCATGGCAAAGGCCTCCATTCTTACAACTTGTTTTGAAACTGTACAATTTATTCTCTTTCTACTAAAGGCTCTCTTTTGTGCTTTTAACATATCATTATGTTGTGTACTCAGCAAAGAAGATCCTCTATAAACCGGGCACAGTGTATAATAATAGTAACTCCATCTCCACTGAAGGTTATCAGCATTCTAACAGTCTGAAACTGAAGTGAACTCTGCTCATGTTCCCTGACAATAACTGCACTACCATCACTGTGATACTAAAGAGAACTCTCAAATCAGAATAATCTGTTGTTTTAGCTTGGGTACAGGACATGTTTTATGATTTGCAGATGATCTCGTAATTTTTTATGGAATCTGGAGGACTCAAAATGTGCAAAATATCCACATTTAGAAAAACGTTGATTTTTCTCTGACTCTACATTGGCATGTGGTTTTAACTGGTCTCTCATTAGTTTTGTCATACTTGAGTTGTAACCTGTCCTGTCAAAATAATTACTGTTTCACTACTTCTTTCACAGCTAATTGCAGTCATTTTTTTGGTGATTATTACAGCACTGGTGGGCGTTTTTCCTAATTGAAGTGGTTATCATTAAACAAGAAATTAACTTGTAATTTCTTTCTTTTCTGAGAATGTAAAGGACGGAAGTTTGTTGTTGAAATATTGAATTAATTCTATTGTAACATACAGTCCAAACAAAACACTAACATATATAAGACCATATCACTGATTTTTGTGAACTTAAATCTCAGTGGGATGACTGAGTTTAATTTTGAACTCTCTGTGATTATAACAACATCAAACCATGGAACTTGTTTTCAATGATAAAAAGAAGAATCAGAGATCAGTAAAATTCATAAATGTATTATGCAGTCAAACAATGAAGAGGTAGCTCATGTCACCAGCAACCACTGGAGTTAGGTGCAATCATAGAAAAATATTTCAAATATTATTTGACTTTTTTCTATATTTAATATGGATGTATGACTGTATTTTGTGGGACGTAAAGCATCATTAGACCCTCATTTTGACAAAACCTCTGACATTAGCGTTGTAGCTCATGTATGATTAAACATGTATTGTTTCTGAACTCTGTTTTGCATTGGATGGTCGTGTTTTTATTTTGCTGTGTGAAAGGGTTACAGTGACCCTCCACTCAAAAATGTATTTAACTTATCGTTATTTCTCTTGGATATTTGAGCTTCACCATTCAGAAAGATTTGTGCTTTCATTCTCGAGACCTATAAGGCTGTTTTCACATTCATCTGCTGAAGGGTTCCCCCTTCTCTTTGTTTCACTCACTTCAAATCTCAGTTTAAGGGTAGGTTCACATTTTTTCAAGTCTGTCTTATACATTATATGCCCTTATGTACATTGAATGAGGTATTTGTTCACTGTAATTGCTTCTCTTGTTCATTCTGGCCACAAGGAAATCCCTTTTTAAAGATATTTCAATGTAAGTTATGAGTGAAAATGTATTCTTAAGTTCAACCAAAGCTACTGGTTCCGTTATGGTCCCAAGGAAATCTGTAGAGTGAGTGCTCCGAGACGGCCTTCCGTATTCCCCTAATTTACGTCAGTTGTACACTTTTTGAAATAATAAACAAAGTTTGATGATGAAAAGCAACAAAAAGAGGCAAATCACTCCAAACACAAGTGAAAGACAGCTGAAATAGAAAGACAAAACAATGACATCATGGAAAAACATGATGAACACAGTGCCATGGACACCCTGCAAGCTAGCCTTGGTGAAATAAATGCTATACACTCAGATATGAAGACGGAGTTAAACAACTTTCAGGACACCTTTTTCAGAAATATGAAGGATGAACTGGCAAATTTCAGAAAGACAATAACCAGAAGTTATTTAAATTGCAACAGATCTGAAAGTTATATTGAACAGACTGAAAGAGGTGGAACAACGAGTGATGGACATGGAAGAATGGAGTGCTGAAGCTAAAGAGCTGTTACGGCATACCCTACTAATTCAAGGAAACATCCAAGCAAAACTGACAGATCTAAAGCACGCTCACAAAGAAATATACATTAACGCAGGATACCAAAATGCGCTCAGACAACTCATAAGAGTTCATGAAGAAGGTAACGTCGCTCTCCAACACTGAACTTGGAATACAACACGACCATAGAGTACTCAGGCTCAAACCACCAGGACATGCCAACCCTTGGTCGGTGGTGGTTTACTTTCGTGAATACAGGACCAAAGAATTGGTGCTTCACTCGAAAAAGAGAGAAATTTACTTGAACGGAAGAAAGGAATGTACTTCGACCAAGACCACGCCATTGAAATTCAGAGGGCGAGGAAGGCATACATATCTATCAGAAAACTACTTAAAGATGTTCCCAGATGTTCCCTGGCAAAATCCAGGGTAGTTTTTGATTGCAGTCCCATCATCCATAACAGTGCAACCACATCCATTCAACAGGAGGACAGGACAGCAGCCCGGCTTCAACAAAAAGTGGTGACAGCCAAAGTGGAGCATCTTTATTTAACCTAGCGGTGATTTCGCAACACATGGCTCAGTTGAATGCAGTGTATTGTAGCTCCCAAGTCTTCCCAAGTCAAGGGTCTTTCCCTCAATTTCTCCTGACAACTAAATAAATCTTGATGGTGATAATTGTATAGTTGTTTGATTGCTCAAATGTTAAGCTACAATAATATTGGTTAAATCATAAACAGGTGTGCCAAAATTTGATTCCATGGTAACGTTGTATTGTAAAAAAGTGCACATATTATTGCTCTTAATACCTGAGCAAGCCAAACATGGAGCAGGAAGTCACAAAATGATGCCTACTTTTAACTACACTTTGTTGTAACCATTGCTTTTTGCTTTTTCACAGAAAAACTGCAACTTCAATTTTAGAACATTTTTGACCACTATATTCTGTATTATCATGTAACCTGAGCTCTGACAAGTAGCAATCCACAAATGTGTAAAACCCGTTTCACATGTACAAATGGATTTACAAATGTGTAAATGTTTACAGAGTTATGCGTATTTGCAAATATCTCCGTATTTTTGTGGACATGATTTTACACAACACAATTAAAGAAATACATATTTGTAGATAGTGAAATATTTATGGATCATAGTACACATTTGTGGATTGTCTTCGGAAGGTTACAACCATTAAAGTCTAGTAAAAACTTCCAGAGTAACATAACTTAAATTCGGTCTTTTCTTTCTGTAGCAGATGCTGACACTCTAATTCAAGCCTTTGTGTCACCCAGACTTGATTATTGTAATTTCTTGTTTTAAGGCCTGACATGTGCTAGTACTTAAAGTTGTCAAATGGTTCAGAATGCAGCAGCAACTATTTTAATTAAATCCAGACAATTTGACCACATCACACCAATTTTAGCGTCCCTTCACTGGATCCCTATCCATGTCAGATCAGGCTTTAAGGTGCTTCTAATGACATACAAAATCATACTTGAAATGGGAATGCTCCATCATACCTGTGTGATCTCTTTAAACCTTATATTCTCTTCGCTCTCAGAATGCAGGGGTCTTGCTTGTCACCAGAGTTACAAAGAGGTCAGCAGGCTGCAGGGCCTTTTCCCCTCCTCTAGAACAACCTCCCTGCTGACATCAGACAGTCTGACACCATTAGGTTTTTAAATCCAAACATAAAAATCATCTTTGTGCCTTAACTTTCAGTTAGTGGCCTATTCTTTGAATAGCCTACTTCAGGCCTTGTACCTGTTAATATTTGGTTTATAGAATGCAGAAATCTAAGGTTAAATAGAAATGCATAACTGTTAAGATGGGCAGCATATGATAGATGGTGATTTTAAACTTCCACAGCTTGAACTGAGGTTTAAGCAAAGGATTCAGAACGGCATTACATCATATTGCTTAATCTCTTCCAACAGAGGTTTAGAAATTTTCAAGCTAAACAGGATTTCCTCAGATATCTCCAACTTAAGCAACTTTCTGATAGAAATTGTAAAATTACTAAAGAAACAAGAATTAGTTTCATAAATGTCTTTAAAGAGGTACTGCACACTTAACCATGTCTTCTGAGCTGGAAACTAAATGATATGACTGTACTGTGATGAAACACATCAGTGCTGCTGTTGATATTAACATTTCTCACCAAAATGATAAAAATCGGCATTTCATGCGTTGAAAATGCCTCAACAAGCCATCTACTGTTTTCAAACATACTGAACCTTGCAAGGCCAATGAGAGTCAACCATTTGGGACTTATTTACATCATGAAATTTATATTAAAAAATGTTAACACCCTCTAATCAGAGGTGGGTGACCCACCTCCCCGAGCACCCTTCCTTCAGTGGGAGTCTGTGAAACTGCACTCATTTTCAAATATATACAGACATATTTGGTACAATGGTTGGGACGTGTGCTTTTGGCAGCTGTAGCAGCACCACCTCATATGGCTCGGCAGCAGGTCCCTTGATAGCAACACACTGCTATGTTCACTTGCAATCGGCATTTTTCAGAGAGTGCCATTCTAACTACACGCTCAGATCCGAGAGCTCTGGCTTCAGGCATTACTGAGGCTGAGGATATGGCTTGGTTAGGCTCAGAGCTGGGGGTGAAGTTACACTTTAATGAAACATATAAAGGTAACTTCCAAAGAAAACTGGTTTCAAGAATATATACTCTTGCTTCCAATCTCTGAAGAACTATTCCACTTTGTTACAACCAAGTGAGAGAAGAAAGCAAACATAACTCTAACATAAGAGGAATGGTTAAACATATGTAAAATACAGTCTACCAACTTTAGTTCTGGCCAATGGTTATAATTTTGGAAGAATACTATCAGGTTTTTCATTACACCAGAGGTAAAATATTTTCAGAATGGCAGACCAGATTCTGGGCACTGTTAGAGACGATATAGCAAAGCAAAGTCTGATCATGTATTTAAATGTATCTTTATCTTTTTAAAGATATAAAGGTACATGTGAATTTGTCTTGGTGTTTTTAGTGAAGTCCATCCAGTTAACCTATGTAGCCTACATCACAGTGTAGTCCCAACACTAAAAATAAAACGTAGAGATGAATGATAGACACGGTCAAGCCTAGGAAGTAATGAGTCTGATGCCTGCATATACAGGGTATCACCATATTCTAGATTGGTTAAAAATGTGGACTGAACAAGATTTTTTTTTTTTTTTTTTCTGTAAAGGTAAAGAATTTCTTAAAATGGAAATAAAAACCTATCTGGGTTTCAACTTTTTTTCTTTTTTTTTTTACAAGGTAATCAGTTTGAGCATGGAAATATAATTTGTCATCTGGCCATTTTCCAAGATGTTTTTTTACTAATAAGACTGTAACTCTGGACGACAGTCACTTGAATTGTCTAAGTCAGACTGCTGAAGCCTCATTATAGCTTTGGATGAATTTTAGAGTGTATTTTTACACACAATAAGGACTGTATTTTGTCCCCCATCACCTACATCCCTTTAGGGAGGGATGCTTTTGTGTCCAAAATGAAGAACAGAAAACAATTACAGTGAACAAAACCCATTTCAATATACAAAAAAATCATGTGAGTATTGTATAAAGATACCTTTGAAAAAATGTAAGTGTATCCCTTAACGTGTACCTGTGAGCATGATTTGTAACAATCCAAGTAGTTTGGAGCCAATCATGGTCCAATATGCATTTACACAAGTGTGATGCGGAAACATCTGCGTACCCTGAGAATGAACTTTGAAGCAAAGTAGAACACATAAAAAAAACACAATTTTTTT
This sequence comes from Xiphias gladius, assembly GCF_016859285.1. Taxonomy (NCBI): domain Eukaryota; kingdom Metazoa; phylum Chordata; class Actinopteri; order Istiophoriformes; family Xiphiidae; genus Xiphias; species Xiphias gladius. The sequence goes on along the minus strand of NC_053418.1, from coordinate 27,574,646 downwards.
TAATTTTCCTAATTGGAACTTTTCTTTGTGTAAAAAAAAACAAAAAACTTTCAAACACAAATTATTGTCAAAGCAGGGTATTTTTATGTGTTTGAAAACATGTCTAGAGGGGCTCTTTAAGGCTTTATTTGTAAAAGTAATAATCTTACAGTTTTTCGCAGTAGGTTTGGCACAGTTGTCAAACATGATTCTCAACACTGAAATTCTCAAAATTTCTAAATAGCTTATACAGTATACAACAACAAAAAGAACAACCATAATCAATATCTCTAAAATTTGAGAAATTCCAAATCCTGTTCATTTTTACAACTTAATTTGTTTTTTGAAAAACAGAAATGTTTGACAAATTAAACTATGAAAGGTCCTAGAATCAACTGCAACATTTTTTTTAATTTACATTTTATTTCTTTTAATATTAACATAATATTCAAATCTTTAATTCAGTATTCGGGTATAAAAACTTGCATTCATAGTGCCATCTATAGATGTCATCTCCCCTACATATATTGCACTTGTGCAGCCCCATATCAGCACCCTCCCACCTCCGTTTTTAATAGTCGGCACTATGCAGTTACTGTGTTAGTCCTCACCAGGTTCGTGCTAAACACGCTGGACCCCATCTGATCCAAACAAATTTATTTTGGTTTCATCTGACAAAGTTTTGTGTTGTTTTGTGAGCTTTATCACATTATCTGATCACTCACTGAAACACCAATTTCCACAGATAATCCTTGTGCCAAGTCAGGAACAAACACTGTTCTGTTTTTCAGTGCAAGGCTGCATTAATAGCAAATTGTGCATGGCGAAATTTTTCAACAGCACCTTCTGTTATTGGTGTTATGACTCTTCCTGTACCTCCTAACCACTGCTGCAGCTGTGTTTCAGCTCATGTTCAGTAGCCTATTGATGCTCTTGTACCTTCTCCATCTTTATTCAGTCTCACAATCTGGTTTGTTACTTGTTAAAGGTTCTATATGTAAGTCTTTGCTATTGCTATATAGCCAACATTAGCATTAACAGCTATTTACTTACCAGTCTAGAAGAAACGTTGCTAGTTCAGCATCAAACTTCATTCCTTTACTCGCCAAGAGGGGGGATAAAACTGAGTGAGGGACAGGTGAGGTTGCTGAAGCAGTGACAATTTCTTCTAAATATTTTACACCATGACAAGAACGAGCATAGCAAGCACATCAACAAGGTCTCTCACAGGCAGAAATTCAGAAATTTCACAGCAGGAGGACTGGAAAGCGCTGCAAGTACGACTGACAGCCTAAATCTACAGAAGAAGTGTGGTATTGTTTTTGAAAGCACCTCCATTTTCCTGTATTTTTTCAAAAGGGCCTAAAAACGTTTGCACAATACTCTATGTGTGAACGACTACATGTACTGTACATATACACACATACACCATAACCTAACCCTATATTTTTCAAACATTGATTTTATGTAAGTGAGACAATTCATGTAATCCTGTGTCCACTAAATGGAACCTCATGCATCAGTAGTCACTCTATTTCAACTACAAATCATGCAGTTGTACAATTTAATACAAATACCTCTATAGTAACTTTTTCTTTGCAAAACTGTTCATCTCTGTGACTATTAATGGAGTGTGTTTACTACACAAACAATATTTTGTGCAACTTAGGTCTATTGTGTGTAGCATCTTGATCATCGTATTTCATAGAGCTCAAGAGCACCATGTGACAGAAGTCTACAAGGCTGGGGTAGATGCCATGTGAGAAACCGTCCCATAGTCATTTGCAAAAGAAGTGGTACATTAGCACTGGATGAGTAAATCACATGGATTATGTCTCATGCAAGTTCTTTCACCTTGACAATATTTGTGTTCTTTTTTTAAATATATATTTGGAAAATGTATGCAAAAGAAACGACTCCAAAAGGAATGGTATGGTCGCAGTTCAACACTCTATGGGCTGTGTAGTTGTTCTTTCCAGAGCTCAGAGCACATGATATATTGACATAGATTTAAAACATTCAATGTTCAAAGTTTCACGTAATTGGCTGTTCTATATTATTACTATAAAAACAATAGTATTATTATCAATAATAAGAATAATTATTAGTTATCCCTATTAATTAATTATCTAATTATTAGTAATCAAATCAATAGTAATCGAAGTAACATGCAACGCAAACTGATTCCCAGAATGGACATATCAGTAACTTCAATCATCATGCATCCATGCAGGATGATTTCAATCATAATATAATATCAAACAGAGTAGAAACAACCCCTTTATCAAATGGATGAAACACAAGAAAAGTGTCAATAGCATTTGGAGATGCGCCCTCTGGAAAACAGGGTATCTGGCCCTGCACATAATGTCTAGTCTGCGCACAGCCTTACAGAACGCAATGCCTGAATGTGAGGAGCTGGGCTGATTTAACTTTTGTTTGTTTTAAGGATCAAGAATAATTTGCTTCAAGTACAATGCTATTTGTTTTACACACAGTCAGAGCTAATTTGTTGCAACTTGTTCTTTATTTCATTTACAGATTAATTTAAAGTCAAACTAATATCATAGAGTTAAAGCATCATTCATCACATTGAGATATTAAAATACCATTAAAAATCACTGTTCAAATTTTCATTGTGATTTATATCATATCCCATAAAGGCATTCAAGTGGCTGTGTTTAAAAAAGAATATGCATCAACTTCATAATTTTGCATTAACGGATCAAAAGAACAATCCTTGTTGGTTGTGCAGCAGTAATGTGAGAACATGGAGGACAAAAAGAGTTTGTGTTGTCTAAAGGATCAGTCTTCATCGGCATCATCAAAGGCCACACCAGTCGCTTGCAGCTTTCTGCAAAAAAGATGAACAGCTGCTGCTTTACATTCAGAGAGTGAATACTGTGGATACTGTTAAAGGTTTTTGAGAGATACACTGTACTTTTTAGTTCCTGGGTTAATGAGTGAAGCTCCTGGAAGTCGTCTCTTCACAGTCACTGAGGGAGCACAATTCTGCTGCTGCCGGGGCTCAAACTCTGAAGAAAACAAATATAATTTCCGTAAGCTGGTGAACTAAGCTGCCAACATTACCATCATCATTTTACCACATTTATAACATGGGCACTAAAAATTCTGGATTCTGATTGGTTGGAAGGTGTGGATTAACTTTCAGTAACCGGACAGTTTAACCGGACATCTATGTATGTTGTAGGTGACTGTTTGCCGTTCTAAATTAATGGGCCAGTATTAAACTGTAGGTAAAGTCTGCAACAGCTGTGCCCCAGCTAAATAGTTTGGAGCTAGGGTTATTGTGTATGCACTAACAACCAAAAAAGAAGATCAATAGCTTCTCAGTGAGAACCATGCAAAGATAATTTTAAATGTGAATCATATTTGCATGAAACTTGAAATCCAAATCTACTAATGGTAGGAAGAGGAAAGAAGTTTAAATAGAGGACATAAATAATGTTAGCCGTGATGAAGATAATATCCTGAGTCTGAGGCACAGCTGCAGGTGAAGAACAGAAGACCGGAGGGGAAATGCAACCAAAACCACACACAAAAAAGGAGATGTGTGAGAGAGACAGGAAAGGCACGTGTCTATGTCAGTGACAGAGCAGGGACAGAGAGGGCTATGTAATGTAAACTCCGACAGAAACTGTGGAGCTCAGAACTACATTCTATGGCGTTTAAAACAAGAAAGCAAGCTCAAATATTATTCATATAATATTTTTACTTTGATTATGTATGGCATTATGTTTGGCAAGTGGTCATGGTATAGGGGGGATATAATATCCTCCAAGTTTATAGGTTCCATAATTCCCCGGGGGCAAACCACCCTCTGCTTGGTGTTGGCTGGTTCTTAGCCATCATCCATTAGAAATCATGGAACCTGAAACTTGTTGGGTATTATCCCCTACATATTCCCCATGAGAACTTTACAAATAACTAAATATCTATTTCCTTATTAGAATTGATCTGATTTAGCTGGATATACAGTATTTCTCCCCGTCAAGCTCAGTGCAGTCAAAATGATCACAGTCAACAATCAGTATACTGTCACATGATAACAACACAACCAGCTCCATTCACTGATGAAGACCACAAGATCCAGTTGAAAGCTCAAAAAAGGGAACTTGGGTTAAATTATTTTGTTAAACAATTGTTCTCAAGGTCAAGAATGAACTTTCACTCTCAAATTTTATATAATATTTACATACATACGGTACATAACACTGCATTCATATGTATTTCTTTTAATCCAGCCAACCAACACTGGTTATAATGCATCTAACAAAAGAATTACAAATGCTATATAACCTACCACTAGCACGGGATGATATGTATCAGAATAATTTAATTGATTTGAGTTTTTGTTCTTGTACGATAAAATGTCCGCATCATGAATGCATGGTGTAATGCACAACAAGGTCATTTTTTCGTCATTTTTTTGTTTGATGACACTCACAAAAATGTATTTGTCGTTTTGCTGCTGCTCCTTTTCCATCAATTGTGTATGGGAAAAATGGTTTTTGGGCCAGTTTGCATCACATGATGAAGACTGAAGTTGCATCATCATGCACCAAAATTGCTTCACAGCCTAGCTTCAACTTTTGACTCTTTGTTTACATTTGAACATACATACAATAGATGAAAACAACATTGCTTTACCACAATTTCATTATCATTGAGTATAAAAATAAATAAAAAGAAAAGAAAAAGGGCTAATTTCCACAATTTAGTTAGTTAATGTTCAAGTTTTAGAGCTTGGGTATAGTTCATCTTCTCCAGGGCTTTGGTATATTATGGAAATTAATTGACAAATGTGTGGGCTGATTCAATATATTTGCATTTATGTAAGAAATACGATAAATAAAATAAAATATATTATTTACAAAATATTTGACTTCTTTGTCCTCCACAATCATCCCATATTGAATATTTTAAAATGTAAAATGTTCCACAATTATTTCTTTAGAATGAGATGTATATGCAAATGTATACTCATCAAGAAAAAGACATTTTCTTGATGAGTAAGCAGCTGTAGAACAAGTGTTCAGAAGTTTCAATATCAGAGTCACAGAAATGGTGGTTATTAAATCTAGGTTAAATTTGATTCTTATCCTTGGAGGGATGTATTTCCTTTAGGATTTTAAAGTGTATTTCTTTACATTTAGGCATTATTGGAAGAAATAAATATTTGGTTCTGCAATGATTTTGTGTGTGTGTGTGTGTGTGTGTGTGTGTGTGTGTGTGTGTGTGTGTGTGTGTGTGTGTGTGTGTGTGTGTGTGTGTGTGTGTGTGTGTGTGTTTGTGTGTGTGTGTGTGTGTGTTTGTGTGTGTGTGTGTGTGTGAGAGAGACGTCCATCTAATTACAATTTCTTCCTGATGGACCGGAATACTAAACTTTTCTGAAATTAATTAATTAATTCTTATTTCTGATAATCTTATTTCGTAAAAGATTATCACTACATTTACAGTCCAAAAAATGTATTCCTCTAATGTTAGGTGCTGTTATCTAGATGAATAGGTGCAATTCTGATTACTGTAAACCAAATTAATTAGGGCTTTAGGAATATTGTTTATAATGCTACTATGTACTGTAGATGAACAATAAGGTTAGTATTTATTAGTAAATCCCTCATTCCTTAATTCCATCGTTATTTAATAAATGGACAATTGACCATATACCTTTTTCCTGACCTTCTGATAACTCTAACAACTATATTATTCTATAATGGAACATTATACAATATAATGGAACAGGCGATAACTGCTACATTTGCTTTCTTGAGTTACAATAGTCCAATAAACGTGGAGGACAGCCTAAATAATAATTTAATTAATATAATAAATGTCCTTTGCCTCTATTTTTCAGGTAAGAGGTCCCTATGAATAGATGCATAAACACAACGATAATGATGCTCACCAGCAACAATGTGCCCTAAAGAAGCTACCTGCGACTGCACCTGGATAACTTGGCAGTAGCAAGGTCAAACTTACTGTAAGTACCTATTCAGTACAATTAATACATATTTGGACAATCATTTTTTAATCCAGCACATTGGACTTGAAATGAAACAATGCCTGAGATGAAAGTGCTGACTCTCAATTTAAGGACACTTTGACTGTGATAATAATAATAAAAATCACAAACACTTCCCATCCAATCTGATGGAGCTTGAGAGGATCTGACAGGAAGAATGAAACTACCCAAAATGCAGGTGTGCTAAACTTGTAGAGACTTACCCAAGAAGACTGGAAGATGTAATTGCTGCCAAAAGGGCCTCTACAAAGTACTGAATTAAGGGTCTGAATACTTTTGTAAATGAGAGATTTGAGTTTTTAATTTTTAATAAATTAGCAAAAATGTCTAAAAATATGTTTTCACTTTGTCATAATGAGTTATTGGGTGTAGATTGATGGGCAAAAATGGGAAATTTTATCCGTTTCAAATAAAATCTACAACAAAATAAACTGTGCAAAAAGCGAAGGGGCCTGAATACTTTCTGAAGCAACTGTAAATGGCCTTGAGAGACATCAAGGAAGAACTGTGGATGAGGAGAGGCACTCAGCTATGCTGCTGTGTGTCGGGGATAAACACATGACTGCTCTCTGTGTCTCTAACTCTACCTACTGAGGGACAGCATGGCCATGAGTTTTGCTACTACTGCAAAACATGGTTTATTCATGAGTTCAGTTCAGAGGACTGAAACCATGGGAAGTGGATTGGGCTGTTAGCCTTGTTGGCCATTGTCACGTCTTAACTAACTATATAACACAAAAGACACTGGAACTTGACACTCTGTGTAGTCACTGAAAAATTGATATTTATAATTTTCTGTAGAATTCTTTTAAAGAATTTTCTATTACCCTGTTCAGGTTTTCTAGTAGTGTTTCAAAAATATCCTACCTGATTTGTAGATCATACCAAGATTAGTTCATGTTGCCGTAAGAAGATGAAATAGGCAACTATTTGTTTATCAGATTTTCAGCAATAATTTTTCACGATAAACAGGCTCAATTAAACATTAAAAATAATTTCATAAATAAAGAAATACAACATGAAAAAATTGGCCGCATTTTAAATTCTACATTCAATGGCACTATTGTGGTATTTAACGGCAGATGGTTGTGGATCATTGTGTGGTAAATAAACCGGAAAACATGATGATGAGAATTTCTTCAAGATGTCCAAAGTGAATTCAAAAGTGAATTCAACTTCAGAGAGAGATCATCTGCTCCTGGCAGTATATGTGATCTGCTGTATTCACATTTTGACATCCCAGACAACAAGAAGTTTCCTCTGAGAAAAGCTTTCACAGAATTACTAATCCATGGGGATGAGTCCTGGGCTTAAAGGGGATGAAAGCAGAAAATTGGTTATGATTGTCACAACCTCTAACATGCCCATCTATAATGTATTATAATGTGTTCTTTATGATCCCTCCCCATTTTCCAAGTTTGCTGTAGGTACACCAGGCATGCCTGGCTACGAAAGTACCAAAATTATATCTTGATCATCTTTGAGATTTTTCCACAACTTGACTGGAGTCCACCAGTGGTAAATTCAACTGATTGGACTTGATTTGGAAAGACACACAACTGTCTAAGACAATGCATATCAAAGCAAAAACCAAGCCATGAGGTCGAAGGAAGTGCCTGCAGAACTCAGAGACAGGATTATGTCCAGGCACAGATCTGGGGAAAGCTACGAAAAAATTTCTTTGACGGTTCCAGCACAGTGAACACAGGGGCCTCCACAAACTTAAATTGAAGAAGTTTGGAACAACCAGGGTTCTTGGTAGAGCTGGCTGCCAAACTGAGCAATCAGGGGAGAAGGGCCTGGTAAGAGAGGAGACCAAGAACCCAATGGTCACTCTGGCTGAGCTCCAGAGATCCTGTGTGGTGATGGGAGAAACTCCCAGAGGGACAACCATCACTGCAGCACTCCACCGATCTGGGTTGTATGGCAGAGTGGCCAGACGGAAGCCTCTTCTCAGTGAAACACACATGAAAGCTGCTTGGAGTTTGCAAAAAAGCACCTAAAAGACTCTCAGACTGTGAGAGACAAGATTCTCTGGTCTGATAAACCAAGATTGAACTGTTTGGCCACAATTCTAAGTGTAATCTCTGGAGGAAACCAGGCACAAGCTCATCACCTGCCCAAAACCATCCCAATGGTGAAGCAGGGTGGTGGAAGCAGCAAGCTGTTGGGGTGTTTTTCAGGGGCAGGGACAGGAAGACTGGACAGGGTTGAGGGAAAGCTGAACAGAGCAAAGTACAAAGATATCCTTAATGAAAACCTGATCAGACAGACTCTTTGCTCCTCAAGCACATGACATAGTTTTAATAGAACCTATCAATCACAGCTGTCAACCATGCTGAGACACGCCTCTTTTCATATTCAATTCAATTAAATTTTATTTATAAAGTGCCAAATCATAACAGAGGTTAACTCAGGGCCCTTTTCATGTAGAGCAGGTCTACACCAGACTCTTTATAGTTCTATTTACAGAGACCCACCATTCCCACATGATCAAGTACTTGGTGACAGCGCCGAGGAAAAACTCCCTTTTAACAGGTAGAAACCTTGAACACAACCCGACTCATAGTGGGCGGCCGTCTGCCCCGACCAGTTATATCATCAAATAAGTTATTAAAAACAAACTTAGCAGAAAAATGACCACTTGATCATATGTCAGCATGATTGAAAATTACCCAAAATCACAGAAACCACCTTTTGGAAAAAAAATAGTTTCACATGTACTTTGAATTTTTAGTTTGGCCCATGTCCCATTGCTAATATGGAGGGGGTGATGTTTATGACTATACTTATAAGTTATACGTATACTAAAGGATGCAATTTCCTGAATGGAAATTACACCTTGTAGCTTTAAAAACATACCTGTGGGATGCCTTGGGTGATTTTTCACTGGACTGACAGGCAGGGGTCTAACTGAGGAGAATGACAAAACACAGTCAGCACTGATTCCAAAGAGAAAGTGGGTTTTAACTAGGGCTGAAGAATTAATCGAAATAAAATCAAAATTGCAATATGGCCAAGAGCAATATCCAAACTCAAGGAGCTGCATTTTTTTTAATCACAGAAAAATGTTTCATGACTTACTATACCATTATAAATCAAGCACTCTGATGCTACAGAAATGCCACAGCCTAAAATTCATGTTCTCCAGACATAAAGGAACATGCTTATTTGGTACAGACCTCAGAGAAAGAAAAAAAAAAGGAAGAAAAAAAAATTATCACATCATCGTCATTTTTATGTTTTTTTTTTCAGTAAAAGTGGCATGATACCATTACCACTCAAATTGTGATTCATATCACAATTGCAATATCAATTGCAATGCGATTTTTTTGCATATTGTTCAGCCCTAGTTTTATTTCTACATAAGTTCCTATCAGACCAAATCCTCTCATATGTGAAACAACTGCAATGAGTCACAAGAAGAAAGTACATTTACTGTCAAGCTGAGTGAGGCTGTCAGCCATCCTGAACAGCAGTTCCTTCAGTTCCTCTGTAGCCTCTGGGCCTTCCAGCCTGGATAGGGTAACACTTAGGTCACCTGGACTGGAGCCCACATGCAGCTCTGCCCCGGTGTCAGTAACCACAACAGACCCGTCCCCACTACCACAGGCCAACCTGAGGGAATGACAGAGGATAATTCAGTCTAAGGTCCCTAAAGTTGATTTCATGATCACATTTTCTGATCCATATAGTCACTCACACACAATGCGCGTGGAAGCTACTCAGTCTTAATGCTAAGATTGTTCTGCTGCTGCCTGTGCAGCTTCACTGGCACCACTGAATTCTAGTACCTTCATAGAAATAATTCATGTTACAAAACATGGTTTTCAAAGAGGACAGATTGTACTCTTACCTGAGTTTTAGGACATAATCCTCTGTAGATTTCAAGGCAAACCTCTGTCTCTAAACAAGCAAGTCAAAAGTCAGCACTTTCACTGATGCACTTTTTATTATTATCACAGTTAAACTCATGGGGGATGTCCGAAGGTGAAACTTACAAACTGGTTCAGTGTGTCCTCGGTGTACTCTGTGCTCCAAACATCAGAGGCATCTGTCAAACTACAGCAGATGAACAAAAACATGATGATGAAAATACTTGCATTAAATCACACTTGGTCGCACGTCCTTACAAGGGGAGGGCGCACTGACACAAACACGCACATGTACATCGTAATTCATGGCATGGTCTCAAAAATAATATAAGGGTGAATAAACATCTTCTTGACGTGGTCTAAAAGGGAACGATTTGCCTTTAGAAAAGGATAATCATTTGAAGGCACGTCAACTGGATTATTTGCCCTGTATTGCATGTGTTCATACTATTGTTTACACCCCTACGGTCTTTGAAGGAGAGAAATGTGAATCAAACTGCATTTAAATATTCGGAAATATTGTGTTTTCTGTTTCACAGGCAAATATACATTATCGTGAGAATACAACTGAAGATCGCAGTATTGATTTTGGGGGTCACTCTTCAATCCCATTTCTACATTATGTGATCATTTTATCCTGCTCGGTGGAGTATTGGGAGGTTACCGATAATTCATTTCAACGCTGCGTTTTGTTTTAAATTCTAACACAAAAGTAATTTTCCTGATAAACACCGGAATAATAAACCGTCGGATTTTAAATGGAGATTTGTTCAGCGTTCTCTCTGTTCACTAGTGAACACTATTTTGGTCACTTTCGTCTGCATTTTTAACTCAACCTCAGACTCACCAAATACAAAATATTCCGTTTTTTCTATGAGTATAGCAAATAAATTTAGACTGGCTCTTTTTATCCAACACAGTACAATATGTTTGGTTCTTATCCATGTTCCCTCCCTGAGTTTATTGCTAACTAACGAGGACCCAGGAAGCACAACAGAAAAAGCCTGTCTTCTTCGACGGCTTGTGCATAAATTCTTCTTCTTCTTCAATGGGTTTTTTTGAATGGGTGTTGGCAAACAAGCATTGCGCGTTAACGTCACCTACTGGACCTGCGTATGGAACAACAGATTTAAAAAAAAGAAAAGAAAAGAAAAAGAGAATTAATTAATCTCTGCTATACCCCGTTCTTTAAGGTAGTTAATTGACAGACTGTAATTGCCCTGAGGCCTTTCCTATTAGTCTGCCTAATGTAATAGCACATATGATTTGCTTCCTTTAGTGCTGATATTAGCTCCCTCTCTTGTCCATTCTAGCTGTTACATCTAGCAGTGCATGTTCAGCACTTCCTGGTTGATTACAACGTATGCAGAGTCCAGCTGGGTGTTCTCCTATTCTGTGAAGAGATTGACTGAGCCCAGTGCAGTTTGTCCTATCCTCAGATAGATAAAGACTGTTTCCCCCCTCTGGTTCCCGCCCCGTATTCTTCCCACACCAGCATGCTTTGTAAAGATGTCTTCCTGTGTTCGTCAAGTCCCAGGATTCTTGCAAGATTTTGTGCATATGTTGCTTAATAATAGTTTTGACTTCAGCCTTAGTTAGTGGAACTTGTATGTCAATTAACTGCGATTTTGATCATTGTTTGACCAATATGGTTACATTCTCAATACCTTTCGCACCTACATGGGCAGGGACCCAAAGGACAGAAATACCCGAACCCGTTATGCCGTCTGAGCAGTGCATGAAAGATTTCAAACAAAATATCCTGTCTGCACGATGATTTCCCAAACTTAATACTTGTAACTATCCAAAGTGATTGTTACACTGTGTTGGTAGTCTTCCTCCACCCACTGCTAATAATATCTCTAAGAAAGCAACTGTAAATACTGATAGCTGGTCTGTTGTTCTCTTTTTAACAGTTACCTCACGATGAGGAAGAAGAAGGTTGCAGCACCTGTGCACCCAGACTCAGGATCTTTTGAATCGACTGTGTGAATATAAATACCTCTTCTAGAAAGTGCTGGTCAGTATAATTACTATAGAATGCTATTGCCCATACTGGTTCTAGTTTAGATTTGTCTGTCCATTTTTCTGTAGACTCGTATCTATGGATGGCATACTGAATCTTCAGCGAAGTATAGCTAGAGTTTTAAATTGCATACGCCTACTTTGTGCTTTGGCAATAACTATCCATCGAAAAGTTATTAAAATTAGACCTATGATGCTCCTAACACTCCTGTAAATTGGCCGATGTGTATGGGGCTCAAATTAAGGAAAGATTTTGAATTTGAAAAGTGATGTTCACAAATAATTCCAAAGTTTGTAGTTGGAAATCAACCTTTGTAAACCTGTAAAATAAATCTGCATGAGAAATTCAAGTTTTTACCTGTGTATAAAAGATTTGTATTAGTAGAAAAGAAATGAGACTGTATGAATAAAATTTGTGAATAAATGATATCAGTGGTAGGGTTACAGAAAGACACTGTGAAAAAAGAAGTTATTTTGTGAACATATGTGTACAGATACCAAGTATCGTGTAAAACGCAGCGCTCATAGTTCCAACACTGTGTGTAACACTGAATTTACAAGTACTAATTTTGACCCTTGGCACCTTCAGTCTGAAAACTGGCTGCTGTTAAAGGTTTCTACCTGTTAAAAGGGACTTTTTCCTCGCCAAGTGCTTGCTCATGGGGGAATGTTGAGTCTCTGTAAATGTAACTATGAAGAGTCCGGTCTAGACCTGCTCTATATGAAAAGTGCCCTGAGATAACCTCTGTTATGATTTGGCACTATATAAAATGAATTGAATTGAATTAAAAATTTATACTGCTAATAACTCTACACTTACCTTTGGACTGATACCAGTGTTATTACCATTGTTACTAATACTAACACATATCACAACTACTACTACTGCTGCTACAAAGGCTGCCAATAGTATTGTTACTGGTGCCATGCAAGCATATACATTAGATGGCTATATCAGTTTGCCACTGAGGCAATCGAACCCAGCAATTAGAATGGGTGTCCACATAATTTTGGCCATATAATGGACCTGTTCACAGTGGACCTATTTGAATCACTAAACCATCTATACTGTCATCTTTCTATACTCCTCTGCTGTCTGACCCTCACTAACCCTAACACAAAGGCAAGGTTCCATCCAAAAATATATCTTGTTGTTCAGACTGCAATGTAAACAGGTATGGGCCTAAAATTTTATGTAATTCAGCTGTTCATATCTCATACTTGACATGAATCAGTGAGGAAAATGCCAGGAGCAGGGCAACTAAAGTTTGATCTACAAGTTTCAGCCACAAGAGATCAGGAGTGTAAAGTTTTCAAGTGGTTGTACAAGCTCCATGATCACTGGTGGAACTATGGACCAGTGTTTTGTCGACTGGGTTCCCGTTTTAGTATGTTCACAAAGATGCACACGTACATGCATGAGCGTGTAAGTGACACGATACCTGTCAACACTTTCACAGTATTCTACTGAGTGACAATAATTGGTGACAATAAACACCAAAGCATAATGAGAAAAAGATCATAAACTCCCTGTTGAGTACCTACAAAAGAACGTACGATACTATAGGATATCATAAATGAATACTAAGATCATTTTAAGTAAGACACAAAATGTAAATACACAGAGCAAAACTATAAGTTACTATATGAATATTTTATGGGCCACTAAATATTTTGTGGGCCACTAAACTGTACCATGTGATCTAAGTCCTGTCAGAGAAATTAGGAATATTCTATTAATATTATAGGGCAAAAATTCCTTTTCAACCATTCTTTTGTGATGCTGGATGTCTGCTTTGGGTCGTTGTGCTGCTGAAAGACCCAAGACCATTGCCTCATACCTAGTTTTCTGACACTGGGCAACACATTTTGTTCTTAAATGCCTCGGTAATCTTGTGAGTTCATCATTCCTTTGATACATTCAATCCCTTCAGTACCAGAGGCAGACAAGCAGCCCCACAGCAGGATACAGCCTCCACCATGTTTTACTGTAGGTAGGGTCTTCTTTTCCTTATGGGCCTCCTTTTCTTCGCCTGTAAGAAACTGATATACTACATTCCCAAACAGCTCTACTTTGGTTTCATTTATTTATAATTTATTATTAGAAAGACTGTGGCTCATCTATTAAAGTTTTTGCAAACATTGTTTTTATTTTTCTTTCAATAGTGGTGTCCTCCTTGGCCTTGGTCCATGGAGCCCTACTTGATTTAGTGTGCAGTGTATGGTTCGGGCTGAAACCACTACTCCAGATTGCTCCAGGTCAGCCTGAAGCTCTTTAGATTTCTTGTGTGTTTTTTTTCCTTCACAGACTTCTCTCATCGAGTTTCATCTTAGCACCACGTCATGAAAGCGTCCTAACAGTTTTTATGACTGTGAAATCTATTAACATTATGAACTGTTGAAACAGGGATTTCAAGATCTTTGGCGATTGCCTTGTAGCCTTTGGCATGTTATATTGTTTGATAATAACATTTCTGATGCTCTCAGATCTCTGTCGAAACTGGAAACAATCAGCCCTTTTTATGCAGTAAAACCATCATTAATTGGTTAATTCAGGTCTTGTGAACACTGAAAATTAAGAACAGGTGAGTCTTATTTGTTTTTTATTTTGTTTAAGGTACTAATTTAAGTTAATTGAAAGGGAGCCGATAATTGTGTCAAGTGTACATTTTATTACATTTTCTGATCCTACAAAATTGGTTAATTTGCATTTATTTCTGATGATATTCTGCACTTCAAATTCAGGGGTGTCAATAATTTCAACCAGGACTGTAGAAGAAGATTGTAAAAGCCTGTTTCTATGAGAGGGTGTTTCGTACATCCGCTATATTCCAAAATGTTGTTTTTGTGGCTGACAGGGGGGGGACTCAGGTTTAATGGACAACAGAAATGATGGGAGAGTAAACTGAATGCACTGTCAGGAGGTGAGCTCCATGGCCAACACTGAAAGGGCCTGTCGTTAAGAACTGCTAATCTGACACCAAATCCACAGTCAATAATCATGCATAGGCATGCAAAACAATACGTGTAAGAAGCCCATGAGCCAGGATGAATAAAAATACCCTGCAGATGTCCAATCAATCATGTTACACGCTTTCTTGGCAGATAGTCACAGGGCAGAGTTGTGCACACATTTTTAAATGATCACTGACAGGACATTAGATTTTGATTTGATTTAATGTAATGTGACAATTAATCCATTGTATCCAAAAGAGTCTGAGCTAGAGTGGTGCAGAGTCCATAAGGTAGCACCATTAAGTTTTATTCATTGGAGTCCACTCATTTATCATTTACCAGAATTTTCTTTTGGCACTGGATGGATTCTTACTGTATATTATACAGTACATTTCTTAATATCAATATATTTATTCAGCTGTAACCTGACTGGACAAAAACATGGGTGTTAGCAACTGAAGATGAAATTCAAAAATATTTATCAAACAGAAAACACATATTTACTTTAGCCTATAAATTGTAACCTCATACTTTACTTTGTTCCAGTAATGTAATGACTCTGATGATTGCAGTTGAAAAGGCATCCAGGTTAAAAATGACAGTACATATTTTACATATAAATCTTGCCTTAACAGCATTCAATGACTATATTTCAACATGTATTAAATTCTAACATAAAAAATGCTGTTGAAACATGTTAAGGTTATATGCATCGCATTCGTAAAACGTACTTTTAAATTATGTTTACTCCAGTTTTAAAATAGTAA
Source organism: Xiphias gladius (assembly GCF_016859285.1). Lineage (NCBI taxonomy): Eukaryota > Metazoa > Chordata > Actinopteri > Istiophoriformes > Xiphiidae > Xiphias > Xiphias gladius. The sequence goes on along the minus strand of NC_053418.1, from coordinate 27,558,999 downwards.
GATTTTAAAATCTTTTTAGCTGCATAGCCCAACAAAAATGCACAATATTTAAATATAATCTGATGGAACATTCCTATCATAATGAAAACTATGATAGGAATGTTCCCTCTGTGCAACCAGTGACATCATGAGAAATATGAGATGATTATTCATTGTGATATGTGTCTATTTAAACATTACTTCAGTAATATGCAATTCACTGTCTCTGCAGGGGGACAACCTTAATTATCGCATCATATCCTAAAAAAATAAACTTCATAGAAAAAAAAAACAACATAGATTTTATCCTTAGCTGAGGGTGAATCCACATTTTATAATATTTGAATGTAAAGGCAGAGATCACTGTTCAAAGAAATGACTGATTCCTCATTAACCATGGTTATACTCTTTGGGTAATGAACTTGTATCCAACCAGGATTTTGATCTTCCTCCCCCAAAGTAGACAGAGGAAACCTTAGGGTTTGTTGAAGAAAACCTGCCAGAGAGCAAGTTAGGGCCACACTGTACAGTATGTTACCACAGTAAGTGACCCATAGTTAAAGGACAGTTCTGGTTTATTTCAACCTGGTGTATTTTCCATATATGTGGCTCTATGGGTTGTACTAACTTTGCAATTGCCACCTTTGTTGTAGAGATTTGTGAATACAAGGGACACACACAAAACAGCCTAAATCGCAAGCCTCCCACAGCTTTCCAAATAAACACGATTTTTACATGAATCATTTCAATCATTTCAATCCAACCAAAAGTAAACACAGAAAGTAGCCATCTGGAATGACCATTATGACTAACTGCATAGAGATTTACATCCAAGGCAGTTTGCCAGCTGACCTTATCATCCTCCACATTCATCCACACATCCCATATTGTTTACATGTTTGACGCTGACTTTCACTGCTGATATACTGTCTTGTAAGGACACTCAAACTTAAATGGAATGGTGGATTATCCTGTGGATTATTATGAAGAATGAGTCATTTTACTTTAATGGTCGACCATATTTATATTCAAGCAGACGGGAGCTAAATCAAGTGGAACTGGACGAGGAGGCACGAAGGATGGAGGCAGAGACAGAAGGGCAACTGGAAGGTCTTGAAAGACAACATACCTTGGGAAACTGGTGGTGTTCCTGCAGACACTGCTCTCCACTGCTAACTAAGGAGTGGGACATGTTGATTCCAGACTTGGGAAATAGATGTGTCCACAAATAACAATAATTCCAGCAGTCCTGGACACTTGTGTTTCATGTCCCTGATATCAACTCAAGAAAAGACAGAGGCCAGCTTGACCAAATGGTCACTTCTCTATATAAGAAAAGCATTTACTACAATGCTGTGTGAAGGATAACAACCTGTGTGTTCCACCAGCAATAAACACTAGCACCTAGTTATATTCCTGGACCCACTAAGAGCCAAGAAGAGAGAAAAAGTTACAATTGTGTTGGAGAATAGCTCAGTATGAAGTAAAGTAAAGTATAGCTCTGTCATGATAACTTCTCTCATATACAGTATGGTAGTTTACTAACAATATGTACACATACAATATAGTAAACAGAGAGATGCATGGCCAAATATGGAATATGACAAGGATAACCATGTCTATTAATAAATCATCACAATAATTATCATAAATACATTGGCCTTCTTTAGTCTACACACTGAGACTAATGTTAAAATCAAATGGAGGGAGAGCGAAAAGATTCTGAAAAGGAAAATGCATGATAAATCGAGATTTATTTATACTCAGTGCTAAACTTGTATCTGTTGTCTATTAAATAAGATTTGAAATGCTTAGGGCTGTATTTGTCTAGATACCATCAAAGAAGTAAAATATGAGTAACTCTTATTTTGACATGGGGCACAAAGTTGTCAGAAGTCCTTCCACGTGGCCAGCAAAAAATATTGTTTCATCTGAACTGCTAGAGAAAAATAAAATAATCTGGTTATATTTTGGTTTTTGCAAATATAAGCCAAAAAAGGCGAACTGAAGTCGCCTTCATGTTTCTGTGTTCTGTTGAAAAAAATGAGGCAATTTTTCATTTCCCCCTGTCATTCTTGCAGTGAAATCAAATGGTTAAAACATACTCAGACCATCTAACAATAACTGCCAGTTGCACCCTACCAAAGTGATACAATGTGAAACTGTTTTACTAATCAGGAGCAAGGCTACAGTGTGTGATTCTGCAGGTGCATACAGGTCCCTGAATAAGACTTTGCTTTAAAACATTTAATCATTCATCCATTCATTTATCTTTCATATTATTGATTTTTATTTGTTGACGAAAATTGCAAAACATTTTGTCATAGTTCTTGTTATATATCCAACTCAGCCTTCTCATTTAGGCTGTCAGTGCTCTGCTCAGTCATAGTGTATTCAGTGTGAGCTGGCTGAATGAATTTAGAATAAATAAAGCAAATGGGTTTATCATCCGTAAAAGTACTGTCCATCGTTATATTCAATGATATTTTTAAACAATAAGAATTTGCTTGTTGCAAAGAAGGTTAATTTGGCAAAAAGGGCAGCAGGAGGAAAAGACAACAATTAAGCACAATAAAGAGACGGGAATTGATATTTACAGGGTTTATTGAAGCATGTTAGATGTTTCTGGGTAATTTGAACATGATTTAACAGCTCAAAAACCTGAATAATGAATTGAAAGACCTACAGACTAGCCTATTACAATCAGACATCAAGATGTAGTCATGCTGTGGTAAATACAGGATGACTGCAACGGCCAAAGGTCTCATACATCTATACAAACCTAATTACTTTTGCTACCAAGGGTATAGGTGTAATGGAGAGTGCCGCCTTTCTCCAGGAAGCAGTCGTGCTCATGGGTTCCCTGTTTGATCTGACGTTGGCAAACTCCCAGCAGGTCATCAAAGAAGAGGTCGCTGTCATACACCTCAAGCCTCAGTATGTCATTCTCCTGGGCCTTGAAGTAGATGAACTCCTCCTCCCACCAGGGGTTTGGGTTGTTGTTGCGAACAGATGTTTCACCTAGAGGGGCAGAGCCACAGAACACCTTGACATAGCCGTCTGTGATTCCCAGGATGTTGGAGGGAAGATCGCTGGCCGACAGGTTAAACAGCTTAATCTGGGCTTCAGCCACAGTCAGACTACACAGAAGCCACAGAAGAAGGGGAAGACTGGAAGCCATGGCTTCACAGGAGGCTGCTGAGGAGGAACAGCATTTTAATCTGGGTACATGGATTTGTGAGGGTCTTATGACACACTTTTAGCTTTCATTGCTTATGACTGCACTATTTTACCCTACTTAGACCTCATGTCTAATATTGAAAAATGGACCACAACATTGAGGTTAACTGCCTTATAAAAGTTGTTTTTAATAGCACAATCCTGAACTGGTTTACCTTTGGACACTGATAAAGCATTTGATAGAGTGTTCATTTACAGTTAGGTCCATCTTTCAGAAAGCACTTTTTCGGTCAGTGTGGGCAGTTTCATATCCTGCTTAGCTGGTTTCCCCTGTGGGGTCACTCAAGGATCACTCTTAGGCCCCATATTATTTGCTTCCGCTTGGTCAGATAATTCAGAATTATAATTTCTTTGACTGTTATGCTGATCACATTCAAATGTTTTGCCTTTTATAAAACAATAAGTGTAATTTAAAGACATTTCGAACTGAAGCAACACTGTTGCCAGACAAAACAGTTGATAGTGGAAAATTTTACAAATTCTACAGGTTGTATTACTGTTAGCATTACAATGAAGGTCCGGTACACCTGCCACTGGTACGTTCCAATGGGTTGCATCAGAGGGTAGGGAAAAACAACCTATATGGTCATTCTGGTCGGACAACTTGTTGATTATTTCCTACATCACTACATGAACAGAAGCATTAGACAGAAATTGGGAGGTGTAGAATCATCCAAATCCAACATAATTCTTAGAGATACTGGGCTGCTCAAGGACATCACGGTTGCATGGCTCGTAAGTTGCTCCAGTTTGAGATTTGAGCCACTCTCTGGTAAAACCTTGATATCACTGCCAAGTTATCTGCCTACACCAAACCTTCTGCCAATCTTTCCTTCTGACTTCAAGCAATTTTATTTGTTTGTTTCAGATTTCAGTCCCTTTTAAACAATGTAGAAATCCCAGACATCCCATCACGTGTAAACCAGAGATATAGTTATGAGGTCTTTATCTCATTATGAGAAAGTTGAGAAATATAAGGTCTAAATCATTATTACAAGAAGACATTTATCTTATTTTTTCCTTTTGTCGATACAATACGCTTTTATTGTGAAGCAGGGTGACTCACCATTGCTGTTTAGTAGTTGTGAACCTCTGGGAGACGCAGGGCTATGATTTTAAGATGTTGTTCAAATTAAGGAAATGTGCAAAGAAATAGGCCAGTATAACATCTAATTGACCCTCGTATGGAACAGAATTAAGATGCATAATTCAGTATATAAAAATCAACAAATTTATCTAGACCAAATACAAATACATTGCAAATAGGACAACCCTCCAGATTCCTAACAAAAAAGCAGCTGTGTCAACACCATACACCCCCTGACTCATGACTAATCACCTATGACTCACTGATCTCTCAGAAGACAGGGAGAAGTTGCATCATTTTCAAAGGACGACTGTGTGAAAACTTTGCCTGATAACAGCTGGATTTGTTTGGACTGTTATTCCATTCACTTCTTTGTTATCTCCAATCACTTCAGTGATACATATTTATGGCATGGACAATTCAATCAATTTGTGACCTATTTATTTTCTAAATTCAAGAAAAGCCCTATAACTAGCCCTACTATTTCTTGTATTTATTCACAATTTTTATTAATAAAATGATCCAAATTCTGGTAACAGAATTCAAGTCAAGGGGGTGGGAGGTGTTGATACATCTTTACCAACATGCAGGGCAGAAATGGCCTAAGGGAACAAACTAGTTTGAAGAAAATTAAAGGGGAAAACACAAATGCTACACTGAGCAAAATTACAGTAACAGATGTAAAATCTTCTATTCAATTCAATTCAATTTTATTGATATAGCGCCAAATCATAACAGAGGTTATCTCAGGAAAATTTTCACATTGAGCAGGTCTACACCGTACTCTTTATAGTTATATTTACAAAGAACCACCATTCCCACATGAATCTTACCTGTAGTCCTGATGTCTTGTCTCTCAACACTCTCTGTGTTGTTTCATTTGTTTTTAAAGGCCAGCAGACCTCATATCAGCTTCATCTCAACCTCCCAAAACACACTGACAACACAACCTGTTACACTCTCAGCATTACATAATATGACAGAATTAGAACTTTTGGTTTGGTTTGGCTTGTTTGGCCCATTGGTCACTTTATCCAGTACATGATGAGAGGACTATAGCGCCATTATCATCTAATCAGATCTAGTTTATTTGTACAACACTTACACTCTCAATGGGCAAAGACAGCAAATATTCCAGACAAAAAAATTTACAGTTTTTCTGACTGTTATTTAACTTTTGAATCATAAGCTACTTATTTATTTTCCAAATGTAGAAAACAAGTTGAACTTGTTTCTAATTCTTTATTTTTCAGTATGTTTCATACAACTGTAATGACAGGGGGACCATGCGAAATTTTGTGATCATTTAATGTGCAGATGTGTATGTGTAGTCACACAATGGCTAAAAAATTTTCTTCACCCAGATAGTTATTTTAGTTTAGGAGTTAGTTTTGTTGTTGGTTTTTATTCCACTGAGATAAAAATCATTACTTGTCAATGTTTTCTCTAATTATTCAGTTTTAATTCAGTTGTTCATTGTTTTATTACCTGTTTTGTTACCTTTGAGTATTGTGCTCTTGCCTTTGTTACAGCATTATGTATAGTGGTGGCCATTAGTGGTCACTGGAACTACAGCTTGATGTTACCTTTGAAGTTTCCAGTCTAATACAAAAACACTTTTTTGTTTTCACATATTTCTCACCAAAATGCAGTGTATATCTGAATGATCTTATATACACACATACATGCATACATGCATGCACCCACGAACCCATGCATCTATACACATACACATTAATTAAAGCACACAACCAAAATAAACCAAAACTAAGGGTAAACATATAGTATCTACAAAAAGTCTAACCTATAGAGATAACTTTTCAGACAAGTCAAGAAAAATTAATATTGAACATTCACCTTTATCTGCATGCGTAAGAATGTTGTTGGTTACTTTGAGCAGTGCAGTTTCAGTTTGACAACTTTTTCAAGACTTTTAGAAATGATGGGGGTTTGGAATTGGGCCTGCAGTTAGCTACATCAGTGGTATTTAGGGAGGGTTTTTTGAGGACAGGGAACACATTAGCTTACTTGAAATAGTCAGGTATGTAGCCAGAGGAGAGAGGTTGATTGAAAATAATGAGAAGAAGGGGAAACGACTGGCAGGACCTCTTTAAGAAGTTTTGAGGGAATAATAACAGCAGGGCATTTGAGAGACTATATCCCAGAGTTCATGCAAAGATATGGGGTTGAATTTAGAAAGTGGAACAGGGTTGGTAACTCGATCAAAGTGATAAACTTCAAGGTTGAAATGTGATCTAAGACCATTGATCTTGTCAACAAAGTAATTTAGGAACTTAGTCATCAGAGGAGGTGGCCAGAAATCTAGAGTTAGTAGGGTTCAGAAGCTGGTTAATGGTGCTAATACAAAACCTAGGGTTATGCTTGTTATAGTTGATTAGACCAGAGAAATATACCACTCCCGCATCTTTAATGAGTTGATTAAATATAATTAACAGCTCCTTCATGTGCAGGTAGTGAGCATGGAGATTTGTTTTTTCCGCTCAGCCTTGCTATATTCTCTTCCATGACCTCGGTTGGAATCATCCATCCAAGGGGATGGCTTGAGAACTGGGGCTAGTCTGATTTTGATTGGAGCCACGGTATCAAGAGCAGAGGTGCACAAATCATGAAACCAGTTAACGGAGTTGTTAATACTGGAAGATTTAGGAATTGTCTTGAACAAATCCTGAATTATCTGTTTTTCAGCACTCTTGAAGAGAGCTGCAGAGTGCTCATTGAAGATGTGATACTGTATGGTTTGTTTCACACTAGTCAGAATTGACTGTAGGAATGTGTCAAAAATTATACATTCATTGTCAGAAATTAAAATAGGTCATATGCAAGGAGTTAAGAGTCAGACCAAGTGTGAAGACAAGATCAAAGATGTGCCCATGGTTTGTGTGGGGCCAGAAACATGTTGCAGTAGGTCAAATCATTTGGCATTGAAAATTAAGATAACTTACAATAATGATCTTGTCAAATTTGAGCACAAGAGATGAAATCAGATTTGAGAATTCATTCCGAAAATTTGTACAAGATCTAGGGGACGGTAGATAACCATACAACACATGGAATGTCACAATTTTGTCCACTTTAAAGCTTAATAGATCAAAACTATGACAAGACATAAGAAATAAGATTGCGAATTCACATTTGAGAGTGAATTCACATTTGAGAGTTCAGTGGTGCACAAACCATAGGGACTGGTCTACAGAGAAGGTGGAAAAAAGTGATATGGTCAGATGAGTCATCCTGTCCAGGCCTGGATGCTTGACCTCTTCAGTGAGGGGATCCGGTGGCTCTGTTATGCTGTGGGGGGCATTTTGCTGGCATGGTTTGGGTACACTTGTCCCATTAGAGCGAAGGGTCACTGCAAATCAATACAAAGTTTTTTCTGAGTGATCAGCTTTGTCCTGTGGTGAAACATTTCTGGAAGTGGTCTCTTCCAGGATGATGCCCTCCTCCATAAGGCATGAGGGATCACTGAATGGTTTGATGAGTATGAGAATGATGTGAATCATATGCTATGGTCTTCACAGTCAGCAGATCTCAACCCAGTTGAGAGCTGGGACATTTTAGACCCACGTGTTAGACAGCGCTCTCCACCATTATCATCAAAACATCAAATAGGGAAATATCTTTTGGAAGAATGGTGTTCCATCCCTCTATCAGAGTTTGCAGAGACTTGTAGAAATCAATGCCAAGGCGCACTGAAGCTGTTCTGGCGGCAAATGTTGGCCTAACACCTTATTAAGACACTTTATGTTGGTTTTTCCTTTCATTTATCACTCGTCTGTATATGGCCCACTGCTTCCTGCATTAGCAAAAAAAATTTTTATTTTGCTGCTCTCCATAGACGTACCCTATTCTTACGAGCATCTATTGGTTTGCAAGAACTTGTTTGATGTTCATAAGGAATTTATTAAAGTAAGCTCTATGTTAGTCTTAGAAGGTAATAAATTTAGCAAATAGCTTTTGTAAACTGACTGTTACTGTTTCACTCCCACAATATTATGCAAAAATGAATGAGCACACAATATGTAGTTTAGTTGATGCAGCACAGTTTATTTTTCATTGTCAATCTTGAAAAAATGGTAAAATAGCCAATGATAAAGTGTGATAAAGGCGCCAGAATAAAGTTTATTGATTGAGTTAATGAGTTTGAGTGACCAAATTTCTGGTCTAATCCTAACTGATGAATCATAGACCTGGAACAGACAACCTAAGCGCATTCCTCAGAGCCAGTCTGAGAGATGCAGGTTGCATTAAAGACTGAAGGTCAGATACATCTATAGCCAGTGACTGTCTCAGCTGAGGGTATAGGTGTAATGGAGAGTGCCGCCTTTCTCCAGGAAGCAGTCGTGTTCATGGGTTCCCTGTTTGATCTGACGTTGGCAGACTCCCAGCAGGTCATCAAAAAAGAGGTCGCTGTCGTACACCTCAAGCCTCAGTATGTCATTCTCCTGGGCCTTGAAGTAGACGAACTCCTCCCCCCACCAGGGGTTGGCATCGTTATTACGGACGGATGTCTTACCCAGGTCTGCAGAGCCACAGAACACCTTGACGTAGCCGTCTGTGGTTCCCAACAAGTCAGAGGGAAGACCACTGGCCCGCATGTCAAACACCTTAATCTGGGACTGAGCCACACTCAGACTGCACAAGACCAGCAGGAGGAGAGGAAGACTGGAGGCCATGGCTTCACAGGACACTATTGATGTGGAACAACAAATCCAGATTTTAACTAGCATTCTGAAACTTTTTCTCACATCTAATTTTTCATGTTTAAATTTAGGGTCACAATAGTGTTAATAATGAGTCTTTTAAGTGTTTTTACTTGGCTTTAATCTAACTAAAAAATAATAAATGTTTCTGCAGACAAAGCACAAGTGGGCAGGAGGTGTCATTCCTTTTAGATAATAGCTATCACTCAGTCATCAGACCTAGCCAGATAAAATCTAGTCTTACATGACTGACGCACATCTCCACACTACATCACTACACTTATGCACTTCAGAGTGCCCTTCTCCTGCCTCTCCACTCTGTACTTGCTCACTGACTAGCCTGGAAAGCATGATGAACCCACCTGCAGCATGCAACTGCAGTTCAACCTTTTTAAATTTTCTGTTAATTTCTCTTTATCCTAATTGAGATATTTTATTGATTGGTATCTTACATAAAGAAAAGTGAACACAAAATCTCAAAGGATAAGCCTGTCCTCACATTACATTTCTCTTCCTCACTCCCGGTGTCTACTTTCATAAATAAAGTGACCAAAGTGAAGTAGTTGCAAAAAGAAAAACAGAACAGAACCACAACTGTTTTGATTATCTTATTTTGAAGGATTTCACCAGAAGTCTTAGTTCAGTATTGTGTCTGCCTTGAGGCATGGTGGAGTTTACGTATGCACTTGGAATCACGAGTTTTCACCGCCCTCTAGTGGTCACAGTGAATAACTGCATTATAATTTCATTTGTTATTTGCACACCGTGCTAATATCAGCATATTCGTTAAAGAGTAAGACTGGTGTTATCCTGTATTATCCTTACAGTAAACAAATCCCATGTTGTGAACTTTATGGAAGTGTAATTAAAGGCCATTATTGAACATAATTAACTGTAACTAAAACTTGATTAAAAAAAATAGGCTGATGAGGTGTACTGATACTGAAATCATTTAGTTTAAACTGGAAAAGCAAATAAATATAGACACGACAAATAGGAACTATGGACAAGCCATATTGCACTTACTGCCTTTACTTAAAAAATAAAAGCTCCTCCCATAAAGATAATACAAGCTTACACGGTGATCGTTTTTCCACACACAACCTGTTGAGTTAGACATCTAGATAGAGAGATATTGCATCACCCTCTCTGAAGGCCAGTGTGAAAATTTAGATCCATAACAGCTGGATTTGTTTGGACTGTTGTTCCTTCACAGCTCTACCTCCATCCACAGAAATCTGAGTCACTTATAGTCTTGTCTTCACTGGTAGTTCCTGCAAATGTAAAATGCTATTGGATGAAATTGAAACTAATTATCTAAACAGGATGTGTAAATATGATTAGTAGTATTGTTTTTGATTGGAAATAGTGAAATTCATAGATGAATTCTGTAGAATTTCTTTCAAAGCCAGTTTGATTTTCCAGTACTAAGTACTAAGTCTATCACAATATTGATGATGTGCACAGCCTTTATTTTATTTTTCATCTTCAATTTGTTCTTTAGATTGATCTATTAAATTGACTTTATGTGTTATGTCTTTGTATCATTGTATCCCTATATTGTTCAGTTTATGAACATTTAAAAAGTGACTTGTAAAAGGTGCTTTTTATTACTTATTATACATCACTTAATGAAAACCTAATAACTTAATCAATTCATTGGTGGATGAATGTATTCATTTGTAAAATTTATTATTAGTTCTTGTTTTCGTGCCCAATAACATAACATTTAATATAATGCTTTATAAACATTTACAAGGCACCTGTGGTCATCCATATCAGTGACATGTAAATATCAGTGTAATTGAATGTACATAGACTTAATTATCATTTTGATTTCTCTTTTCATTGCCTGATTTTAACACCAATGTGTCAACCAAAGTTAAGAGACAAGACAGGCAAAATCTATACTGTTTGGAGCAAAAACACTAATTTCAACCTGCAAAAACTGATATAGTGAACTTGTTAACACACAGTCGGTTAATTACTCATCCGGCAGTTCTGAAGCAACATTACAATTAATAAACTGGAGTTGTGTTTCTAGCCACCTGTCAAATTTAATTTTTATTTTTTTTAAAGCGATCCTTTTCACATTGTCACATTGTTTTCACATTGTCATGTGATTTTGTTATTTTAGAAATATCGATTATAATCGATAGTAGTAGTAGGAGGTGCTGGTTGTAGTAATAACTGATCACCAGCAGTAGTATTGGTGTACTACAGCTTTACTACTAACAGTAGAAGAAAACTGACTGAATTACAGACTGTCATAACTTAGAAATAGGGACATTCAGGGCAGCAGTGATCCAGGAGAAATGATCAGTTTGAAGAAACGAAAAGTGAAAATGAAAAAACTCAACTGGCCAGAACTAGAAGATAATATATGAAAGTCTTACCTGTAATCTTGATACCCTGCTTCTCAGCTCTCTACCCGCAGTTCTGCATTTTAAAGGCCAGTGGAAATCTTGTCAGTTTGATAAGAGCCCTCCCATAAAACCTGCTGCACTCTCAGCATTACACAATATGACAGAAATAGAGTGATTTTCTGGAATTATTTGGCTGTTATACTTTTAATGAAGAGAAGACTGGCGCCACAAATTTTAAATTGACGTTGCTTTGTTAGCATGACCATAATTAAGTGCACTATCGTCAAAGCAGTTTGTACATGTTTTGTAAAACGTTTAGCACACAGTGAGTAACAGAAGATGAGTAACGTTATAAGAGTAGAAATTGAAAAGAATGAAGAGATTAAACAGAAACAAGTAGGAGAGGCTTAGCCATGACAGCCATGATGTGTGTTCCAAAAAATCACATGGATGTGCCACACAGCCCTAAATGTCCAGCCCAGCCCATAGCAGAACATTTAAGGCTTCCAACTTTTCTTTAGGTTTACCAAAAAATATAAAACCTTGAATCATAAAGCATTTGTAATGGCTGACTTTGAACCTCAACATGTACACTTGCTGTGTTTTGAGAAATTATTGACACAAAATCAAGTAAAATGTTATTTGCCTTCATATTCATCCAGTTTCCAGTGTTTATAAACTAGAAATCAGTTTGTGAAATCTTCAGGAAAGACATGACTGCTTAACTCAATATTGTGGTCCAAATAAACTTTTCTTAGCAAAAGGGGCGGATCTAGAGAAATATTCATGGGGTGGAAAGAGGCTGGCATGGAGACTTTAAGGGGTGGCTGAAATATACATACTCTGCTTTTAATATATGAATATTTGCTCCGAAAACCCCCAAATGAAGATATTTTAACTGAAAACCATTACACTCTGACACAAGTAAAGCATTGAATACAAATATCTAAAAGTGGCATCAGAAATTAAAATTGTTTTATTTCCACTCCTTCAGACTTTTTTTCATTGAACATAAGCCATTCACTTAAAATGTGGCCAGAACAGATCAGTAAATTATTTGTGTTAATTTACGTTTTTTAACGTGTTCTTTTTAAAATGAATCTAAATGAATTTGCTAAATATACTAGTATAGATAACTACCACGGATCTGGAAGTGTACGTGTTGCAGCTCTTTGAAGGCCTGAGCGTAGAGGCGCAGATCCTGCAGCATCTCAGAGTGGTGCATGTTGTTGGGAGACTCAGCCACAGGAGGGAAGTCACTGAAATGCTATCCTCTCTATGGAGCTGCTGAGGACCACAGAGAAATGACAGACAATATAAGACAGTGGTAAAAATGGACAGATAACAAGATAGAATAATGTTATAAACTAAGTAATGAACATCAATAACTCAGCATGCTGCTGTCATGACTTTAAGACCTCCTTATACAACTATAATGGAATTAGATAAGACTGAAAAACTGTGCATGTTCCTCAACCTCAGCACCAGTTCTTTAGATAGAACACGTGACTAGAACTGGATAAGAAGCACGAGTGTACATTAATGGTATATGTTACAGATACTGTGTGCACATGCAGGTAAGTCCCAGAGAAAATAAAGTAATGAAAAGAGTCAAAAGGATTTCATGCTTGTTCTTGGTACACATAGTTCAAACTTAGTCAAAACTTCACTTGTCAGTCCAATGCTGTAAACAATTAGAACATGTATGTAGACTATGGGCCGAGAGCAGCAGAGAGCGTCTCCTCTCTAGACATGGAGCTCTGCCCTCCAGCGACACCAGCAGCTTCTTCTCTGCTGCACCTGCTGATTTGCTTCCTTTCATTTGTTGCATTTTCACACTGTTGACTTCAACATGTGACTGTTGTTCTTACTTTGTAACAATCATGATTTTAAATGTGGTGAAATACAATACTTGAGATAAAAAATACTTAAGTCAGAGTAAAATTATTGGTTTTTAAAAACACTCAAAAAAGTACAAGTACAAAAAAAACCTACTTTGTTAACCAGGGTAAATGTAACTTGTTACTTCCACCCCTGCCAGCTGCAGAAATATACTGTACTGGATCTCTAAAGAAGCCAAGTTCTGCCACATAAAGATAAAGAAAGAAAGAAAAAAGGAAATAAAGAAAGAAATAAGGAGAATAAAATTCCACTGTTCAGTGCAACCTTTACCCTATTTTTACATATTTCTTAATTGTTCCTATTTAAACCACCTACCATAACTTATTCATTAAAGTCATCATGTCAAATATAATTTGTTTATGATGAAAACAAAAGAATTGGACTCCCTTGTAATTTGAGACTGACTGTCTGAAGGCTTCTGTGCAGGTGGTGTTGATTAAATAAAAAATGAAATGTTTGACGTGATAAATTATTAGTATGTATTGTAAGTCACTGTTCTTGCTGGCAATTTACGTAAAATATAAAATCCAGACATATAATTCTAAAGTCATGGTCTGATTCCAAATTGTGACAAATGTATATTACTGTTTTGGTAAAAATAAACATTTGCTGTGTTTTGCTAAAGTACTGAAAAAAGTCAAATAAAATATTATTTGACTTACCTTTCATTTTAAAATACACCAAATGTTTTCTGTTTGGATTCAGGTCAGGGGACGTACTTGGCCAGGCCATAGTTCACTTTTTTTCTTTAAAAACTTGTGTGATTTTTGCAGCATGTTTCGGCTCACTGTCATGAGGAAAATTCCTATAAAAATGTCCCTAGCTCTAAATCTTTTGCACTCATGCATCCCCATAGCAGCACCCTCCCACCTCCGTGTTTAAAAGTCGGCACTATTCAGTCACTGTGGTAGTCCTGATCAGGTTCATGTTAAACATGCTGGACCCCATCTGATCGAAACAAATGTCTTTTGGTTTCCTCTGACCAAAGAACGTGCTGCCAACATTCATCAGGCTTCTTTTCATGTTCTTTGGCAGATTTTCATCTGCAGTTTTGTTCAATTTTGTGTAGAGGCTCACTTTATGCAATCTCCTTCACACCGTCTTATCACTCACTGAAACGCCAATTTCAACAGATATGTGTGCCAAGTCAAAAGCACTTACTTGCTTGTTTTTCAATGCAAGGTTGCATAAATGGCGAATTACGCATAGTGTTATATTACAAGGACAGCCACTGTGCCCTCTGTTATTGGGGATTCGAGAGTCCACAGGATGAAATATTGAGAGATATATCATCTTAAGCACTGCTATGCCTCTGCTGCCTCTGCGCAAAATGACATCGCCAGACTGTACAGAAAAAAGAGAATGGTCACAGAAAGGCACCATACTTAGTGAGGTGTCCATGAGATCATATCCTCATATTATCTCCCTCTTTGTTTTGAGTTTCCTTTTTTTCAGTAAAAACGAGGTGAAACATGGATTTGTTAATTAGTTGGATAAAATGGGTTACAGACCGCTGGTTCCTTTATTTAGAAAAAACTTGTAACCGGAAATGTAGTTTGTGTTCCTGCTCCTAACTTGACTTCTGTGAGCTCGTGTTTTTACTCGTGGAGGTGAGCCATGAAGATGGCGTTTTGTTTAACGTTCGGGTGTTTTAATTTTAATTTAATTTATTTGGAATTTAAAGGGTAAAATAACCAAAAATATCTAAAGCGTGTGAACAATTTTCAACTGCGCTCCAGGATAGTCACAGCAATCTAGCTAGCTAACATTACAGCACCCTCTCGGTCTACACGTCTTTACTCATGTTCAGCAACCGAACTGCAATCGCGCTGGGAGAATGTAAAGTGGCGCAAATGTGGCGGTGGAGACTTAAAGCAACTTTTTGTTCGCAGGGGGGATGTCTGACCAGACGCTGGAGTACTTCTTGAGTCAGAGTCCGACAAAACAGAGGGACGCCGCCGAGATTAAATGGTCGCACGCAGTCAACAGCAGGAGAAGGCTGACAGAGGCTCTCGCAGGTGGATATATACCGTATTTCCCATTAGAACACAGTGGGCATTTGTGTACAAATCATTTTTATACAGCGTCCCTCATTTTCAGAGGCTCAAAAGTAATTGGACATTTGGCAGTGGATCGGTTTCATGGCCAGGCACTATTTCATGACAAATTAAGCAGATAAAAGGTCTGGAGTTGAATTTGCATTTGGTAGCTGTTCATGGGAACTCTACATATGCGATCCAAAGAGGTGTCAATGCATATAAAGGAGGCCATCATTAGGTTGAAAAGACAAAACAAACCTATTGGACAGAGAGCAGAAACTTTAGTTGTGGCCAAATCAACAATATAGTACAATCTTAAAAAGAAGGAATGCACTGTTGAGCTCAGCATCACCAAAAGGCCTGGAAGACCACGGAAGACATCGGAAGTGGATGATAACAGAACTCTTTCCTTTGTGAAGAAAAACCCTTCACAACATCAAGTTAGGTCAAGAACACTCTCGAGGAAGTAGACGTATCACTGTCAAGGTCTACAATCAAGAGACGCATTCATGAATGTCAATACAGAGGGTTTACCACAAGGTTCAAACCACTTCTAACACTAGAACAGAGAGGCCAGATTACACTTCGCCAGAAAACATCTAAAAAAGCCTGCCCAGTTCTGGAACATGATTCTTTGGATAGATGAAACCAGATTAACTTGGACCAGAATGATGGGAGGCAAAGAGTATGGAGAAGGAAAGGAACCACATCATCTGTCAAACATGGTGGAGACAGTGTTATGGCATGGGCAGGTATGGCTGCCAGTGGAACTGGGCAACTGGTGTTTATTGATGGATTGACTGCTGATAGAAGTACCAGGATTAATTCTGAAGTGAAAAGGGCTTTTCTATCTGCTTAGATTCATCCAAATGCTGCAAAACTGATGGGACGGTGCTTCACGGTACAGATTGATAATGACCCAAAACATATTGCGAGCTTTTCAAAGAAATGGAATGGAAATTCTTCAATGACCAAGCCAGTCAATTTAACATGCTTTTCATGTACTGAAGACAAAATTGAAGGCAGAAAGACCCACAAACAAGCAGCAACTGAAGGCAGCTGCAGTAAAGGCCTGGCAAAGTATTTCATTGGAGAAAACTCAGCATCTGGTGACATCCATAGGTTCCAGACTTCAGGCAGTCATTGACTGCAAAGGATTTTCATCCAAGTACTAAAAATAATCCTTATATTTATAATTATGTTGGTTCTTCCAATTACTTTTGAGCCTCTGAAAATAAGGGACTATGTATAAAAATGACTAATTCCTAAACGGTTAATGTGATATTTTTGTTAAACCCCTTGAATTAAAGCTGAAAGTTTACACTTAAATCACATCTTGATGACCATACTGACAACAGTACTAGTGGTAGTTATTTGTGTCATTGATATACAAGTGCCCCGCCAAAATACTGTTGCTGTGGAAACAACACTTGTAACAAAAGAAAATAACTTTTTACATAAAACATGGCAGGTGGCTTTGGGTCTGTCCCAGTACCCACCCTTGCAGTAACCAAGTGCCTTTTAAGGCTGCAAGCATGTGTAGTAGAACTGAAACTATCAAATAGACAGATTTTATGTATCAAAAGACTAATCAAAAAAGTAATCTGCAGATTAATTGGCAATGGAGGAAAAAAAGGTGCTCCAACCTTACGGCAGTACAGTCACAATGAGATGACGGTGAAAAACAAATGCACATATACTGAGAGGAGGAGACCAATGCACTTTATAAAGCAGTTAAATCAAGTTATCTGAACTAGATATTACACTCCAGTACCATCGTCCATCAATAAATCCTACCTTCTAATATCCAGTTGTTGTTGTCAGAGAGACAGTGATTTAAATCTATGGTGATTTGTCAGACTGTGTAAGCTGTTAAGGTTAATCTATCCTTCCATATACACCCACTTTCCAGGTTATTAGATATACTTTAAAAAAAGTTTCAAACATTAATTGATAGAAATGGGGTAGAGAGAACTTTAGAGACACGTCTCCACATACTACGAATCAACAGCCTTCCACATATGCATAAAGTTGAATAGACACCTCTCTAAAAGAGCTTGAACAAAAACTGAACATTAGAACCTACAGGAAGGTAGGTTTAGCAGGCATGCCTACTGAACTGGACACTTTTACAGGGTAATCACACCTATGTTTCTGAGACAATAGCGGTTTTTATGGGGAAGTAAGGAGACTGGCCTATCCAGGCCCCATACTCACCAAGGGGTGCTATAAAGTAGCCCATAAGATCACACCCTACTTTGCTTATTTAACCATAAGTTTAATTTGACTGGTTTTTAATGATGTAAAACACTCAGAAAATATATTTTATATTTTAAAGATATGATTTAATGTCATGCAGTGGGCCTCTCCACCAGCTTGCATTGTACCGTTCCTACAGCATTGTCTGTCTGGTACCCCTTTGAATGAATAGATTTTTTCAGAAATGTTTAATTTTATCATAAATAAATTAGTCAATTATATAAATGGCAGAATACATTTGATGTGATCTGTGTCCCATTTTTGAGTTAGCAGGATGGATTTTTTTTTCAGAGATAACTGGATCCACTGTGCTACAGTCTTCAGGGGATAAACTATTGCAAAAATTGAATGAAAACAAAACTCTGGTACACAGACGTTTTAAGGGCAAGAAACTTGTTTTGGCAGTCTTTGGCAGGTATGCCAGTGCCAAACAGAAAGATGGACATCTAAAAGTGCTCAAAGCTTGTATTTAGTCTGTTGTTTGGAGTTAACTGAATAATTTATTATCTTGGAGTTGAACCAGGTAGGTATAAAAATGTATTTTTGTGTGTGTGTTTCTCTCTCATCGTGAGAGTGACAGAAAAAGTAGTTTAATATGGTGGATTTGTGGCTGTGAACTGCATTATCATAGTGTGAGGGATAAGTCGGCAATACTGATTATGTTATTAGCTCCACCAAGGAGATTGTGTGATCACCTATGTCTGTTTGTTTCTTTATTTGTCAGCGAGATTACGCAAAACCTACTGAACCGATTTGCACCAAACTTGGTGATTTGATGGAGCATGGGCCCAGGAAGAAACCATTACATTTTGGGGCAGATCCGGATCATCTATGAATTTAAATTTTTTTTCTCTGAAGTGTGGTGTATATTGTTTGACACTGGCCTAAGTGGAGGTCTGCGCTTTACTGAACATATTTTCTAGTTCATACTGTGTTCAAATTGTTGACAGTGAAAATTTTTTTGTTGCTGGTTTAGCTATTGTTGCTGGAGTGAAATATTGTTTATTGATCAGTTCAGATCCATGGTGTGTGCTCTCTTTGGTACTGAAATGATGTTACGGTTTTTGCCGTTTGGATGTTTACTATCTGCATTACTGCCTCACATGCAGTTTTTCAGTGTTAAACTAGTAGTAAAGACCTGTAGCACCGGTCTGTGTGCAGTAATCCTGATGTGGGTATTTTATGAATCAGGCTTGGCAGCACCCTAGACTGACAGACAAATTGCTTTCCCATTACCTGGGGAGACTGTGGACAGGATGCACAGACTTAGAATCCCTTAGAATCCCATAAAATATACAGATATCATATGAGAAGAAGATCGTAAACTCCTTGTTGCGTAGCTACAAAAGAACGTACGATACTATAGGATATCATAAATGAATACTAAAATCATTTTAGGTAAGACACAAAATGTAAATACACAGAGCAAAACTATAAGTTACTATATGAATATTTTAAAGTGATATTAGAAATTACATGATTTTGGTATTACATGGTTGCGGTATTATAAGTAGTACATTACTTTCAGCTCATTGTGCGTTACTAAACCGTACCGTGTGATCTAAGTCCCACCAGAGAAATTAGGAATATTATAGTAATATCCCAGAGCTAAAATGATAAACATTGAACTACATGTAGTGTTCCGATTGTTTTATGATTCAGTAGACATATGTTTGGCAATTTCTCTATTGTGTTTATGAACAATAATGCTGATATATTATCCAGTGACATGGTAGGAGGGCTCATGAACAAAGTCTTGCCCCTCCTGTTCTTAGGTCACAACAGAGGATGGACATAAAACAGTGCATTAAAGGACAATACCAGCTTATTACAACTTGGTCAAGATTTGATGGACAAAACAAAGAAAATAAGACCCAAGACATGGTAAACTGGAATTTGGTCTGAATGGAAAAGGCAAGATCACAATGTAAATTCAAAGCTCTATGAACAGTGAGAAACATTTTTCTTTTGTGTTGACCCAGCAGTTGTCCTGAGTTCTTCACTGACCGTTTTGACCAACAACTTTCACCCTTAGGTCCCACTCATATGATTGAGGCTGACATAATCATGAGAAGTCATGACCCCAAAGAGCCAATCATGGCACATCCCCCCGACACAGACAGTGACATCACACTGAAGGAGTGGCTGGAGGGAGTGAAGGCGCACGACAAGGGAATAAAACTAGACTTTAAGAGGTAAGACCAAATTCTATTCCTTGTAAGTAATGTGTGGTTGTGTGTGATGCTAACACTGTTGTTTACTCTCCATCCAGCCTGGAGGCAGTGTCTCCATCTGTGGTTCTGCTGGAAGAAGTGCTGGCTGACCTGAGTCGTCCCCTGTGGATCAATGCAGATATCCTTTCTGGTCCTGGTGGACGGGCCAGACCTCTGGAGCCTCAGGCTTTTCTTTCTGCTGTGAGAACTCTTCCCACAGACACTGTGCTCTCCCTTGGCTGGACTACAGGATGGACTGCTGGGGCAGATATCCCAGGTGAAGACACTTCATTACCACTGGCTGTGTTTACATGGAGATCTTTATTCTATTGATTTTAGAAGAAAAATATAGTAACACCTCAATCAGAGTAATCATTTTGAGAGAAATGTATTCATATTCTCTAGATGAAAAGAAACACCAGTCTCTGTTCATTCATGACTTTTGTCAAGCCAAGTCAACAGTAGACCATCAAGCTGCTGCTTCAGTGCTAGACTGTAAATTGCTGTATTGAGGCCAATACCAGCATCAGTGTTTGAAGAAGTTGCTTTGGTGCAAAATCAAAACAGTAAACCAATAACAAGTGGTGACTGCACTACAATTTAGCAGTACTATTTGTATATATATATATATATGTGTATGTGTGTGTATAATATTCATCTTTATTTGGAGAAATAAAATTAATGGGTCTCTTTTTTTTAACATTAAACCTGCAGTGTGCACACGATACAGGTTTAAGATTATTTAACTAGGAGAATACTAAGGAATTTCAAAATGCAGGATGAACACAGGACCTAACAAAGGACAGAAATGCATTGTGCTTCATTTAATGGTTAACTCTTCAAACAGCATCAAATATCGAATCCGCTCACTGAATCTGATTTCAGTATTGAATCTGCTTATCAATCTGGATCCATTCAAATTGCTTATTGAATTTATTTACGTTTAGCGTTCAACTTTTGAAGAACAGAAGTTATAAAGAACTACAGAGATTCAGCTGTGTTACAGTGACAGCGTAATAAATGACTGTTACAACTTGAAAATCAGATAAGATATAATTCAATTCATCACAAAATGTTTGTGCCAGAGACTCTCAGTATGGTATAGACAAATGTTCATAGTAGCAGAAAATATGATATTTTGGTTACATATGGGAATAAATATGTAGTTAACAGAAGCCTGTTGACTTTGGCACACCTTATTTTTCACACACTACTTTCTCCAAATCCTGGGGGTCCTGATTCAGAACTAGAGTTAATTTTGTCAGCTAATTTTAGATTTAGTCTTAGTCTTAGCTTTTTATTTTTTGTCCATTTTTATTCGACTAAAACATTTTAGTCTCGTCTCAGTCAAAGAAAACTATAAACATTTTGGTCTAGTTTTAGTCGACAAAACACCTGACATATTAGGCAGTCATTTCGTGACTTTAGTTGATAACAACACTGATCATTTTAGTTTACTTTTAGTCAAGCCCAAGAATGGTCATTTGAGTCAAACGTAAGGAAAATGCTCTCAAATATGATTTCATCGAACTGATTTTAAGCTAAAAGAAAATTCAAATGAAAATAAGCCACAAAATGACTGGCAGCAGCTCTGCAGGTGAGCTGTATTGACACAGACTGGGCACGGGAGTAAGTAATGTTTCTCAATTGTAGGTAAAGTGTACTGCAGAAAAGAACAATGTTGAGTGTTAATAAAACTGGAAAATATATGTAAGTAAAAGTATGAACCACAAGCACATGACAAATTAATATACTGAAGATGACCATTTATTTATTATGACCTGTTTTTAGATGACAACTCAGTACTGTAGCACAGAAAAGATAGGCTTAGATACACACATAGCACTTGTTAGTAGGATACATTCATGGTTGATTGCATACGGGATTTAACGACGACAAGAAAAATATAGAATTAAGCCATCCTTATCCTTTAAACCAGTTCCTGACAGAAAACAGTGTTACATCTTGAAAAGATTGTTTGTGAAACCTGTAGATACTGTGAGAAGACAGCTTGAATGCTGACATGTTTTCTTTTAATTTTTTTCAGGTTACAGCTGGGATATGGTGCATGTGATGGAGGAGATATGTAAAACCCTTAAAAATCCAGTCACCTTCCCAGTACGCGCAGCTCTCCTGGCCCAGTCGTTCTCCCAGCTCACATGGCTGCTGCAGCAGTCAGACAGGTAATTATCAAAACAGTGAGGCTAGTCAGTCACAGACACTGTGTTGAAAATCCTCCTTCCTACTCCATCATAGCTGGATGGGACATAGCCTCAACCAAACAGGCCATAAACCAAACTGATCAGAGGCCTGGCTCAGGCCTTTCTCTGTCTCTTCCTTTATCTGTTTGTGACAGTACACTCTTTCTCCTGTTGACTGTATACTGGAGGCATTATTTATGTAAGTGATGAGTATTTGTTAGAGTTATCGGTTTTCCATGTAGAATTAACATTTAATGGTAAAGTATTGCTATTTGTTTCAAAACTATTGGGATACCTGGGTTTATATATTATTGTTTTCACTTTCCTAATAACCACAAATCAACAGTCAACAACCAATGTGAAGTGGAACTCCATTTAAAGAGGAACAGTTGAAAGACTCTCCTCTCTGGTCTACATGCTTACATTGGTGTGCTAATGCAGAGGCTCTTTAACCAAACCCAGCTATCACAAAAGTTGCATATCAGGAAACTGGTGGCGTAACTACAGTCACTGCTCTCCAGAGCTGACTGAGGAGAAAAGCTTTTTTTCTTTCCAAAATC
Organism: Xiphias gladius; assembly: GCF_016859285.1. Lineage (NCBI taxonomy): Eukaryota > Metazoa > Chordata > Actinopteri > Istiophoriformes > Xiphiidae > Xiphias > Xiphias gladius. The sequence goes on along the minus strand of NC_053418.1, from coordinate 27,536,432 downwards.
AACTTGAAGAAAAGACTGAGGCTGGCTGGTCAGCTCTCCATGTGGTTAAAGGCAAAAAAGGTATTACATCACGTAAAAGGATCACAAAACGTGTGACACAGCGCTACTAAACATTAGCATCTAGCTATTTTCCTCGACCCTCTATGATACGAAATTACAATGGTAGCATAGACAAAAAGGTATTGGATAATTAGCCAGGTAAAAATATCATAAGCGACATCTCAGAATAGTGTTTTGGTCAACTTGCAAAACGAACAAACATATGACGTGGGAGTGTTCTGATGTCAAATTATGCTCCCAGGTGGTTACAGTACACGCATTGCTTACAGAAAGTAACACTATAGCGTCTCAAAATAATAAATGATCTGCCTTTTCCAAATATCAGGTAGATGAATGTGGCAGGTAAACTCTGTGTGTGTTTTTCAGCGGAACTTCACAACAGTCCAAACAGTTATAATCCAGATGTGATTGTATATCCATGTGAAAAAGAGTATGTGGGCAGGGTTTATTAACTAGAGGGATTTAAAACAAATCCTTTAGATAAGATTGGATTGCTCAAAAATGGGCATGGCTTGGCAAATATGGCAATGCGATACAGAGTTTAAGAGTAAAGGAGCTGCTTATCGGCCTCCTCCCCCCCCTGTTTCTGTGTGTTGTTAGACCAGGAGGAGGAGGATAGCAATTGAAGTAATTCTCATTCTTTTTTTTTTCATTCTTTTTTTCAGCACCCCTCTCACACACCTCCTACTGCCTTGCTAGCTACCCACTATCTAACGGTCAAATGTGATTTGATATAATGGCCAGGGTTAGATGGTCACCTCCTTCTTCCTTTGCTAGCAAGTTTGGCTTGAACAGATGCAGTGACCTTTCCACCAACCCAGTGTGTCTCAGTCATCCTGCATAGTGTGATTTCTAGTGGTATACTGCTGGACTTCATCCCCACCTGGGTTTCCTTCTCGCCTGTGGCATGTCTGGAGAGAAGCAGCCTATCTGATACCTGGCCTCTTGGTGGATGTCCTCCCTTACAGTGAAGCATAGGATTTGAAGCTGGCAAAACTTTGGCCACAGAAAAATGGCACTTTTCAATTTATCCACTCTATATGTCTCTCCCATATTATTGCCTCTTGAGAGGTGTCTGTAGCCCACATCCTTCATTTTTTCAAAACCAGCTTAGACTGATATTGTACATGAATTCCACATAAACCAAAAGCAGTCAACAAAGGCATCACAAGGAAGGTAAAGGGGAGAGAAATAAGTTTAATAAACACACGTCTGCAAGTGGTAGTCTTTGTTCAGTTGTGGTAACTATCACTGTTCCTGCGCACAATTGTAAACTGCAGATGACCTCTTGAATGAGTAATTATTTCCTGCACTGTCATATGTTAATACCTTTGAGCTGTTGATTTAATGTTTATGCTTTCCCATGTTGTTCACAGGTACACTCTAACTGTGTGGACCGGTCAGAATGACACGTTTATACCAGAGGACTTGCTGCCCTACAAAAAAGAGATTGACATTAGTAGGATCTACTATGACCTGCCGGACTTTTGAAGGACAGAGATTAGTATGACATTGCAACACATTGCATCATGTCCAGCACAAACACATATTGAGAAGGTGTCTGGCTGTGGTTTCTTAACTCTTAACAGAAGACTGATGCAACCAGGTGGAGAGAGGAAAGTGAACCTGGGAGGTCAGGACCAGCAGTACTTTAATGACCTTTCTGGTTGAAAATCAGTTTCACCTCTGACCTCACCCAGCATCACTAATGGCGGTGGTTGGTCATGGTCAGAAATGTGCTCTGTTGCACCTGTAACCACACCAAGCGACAGGTGTACTCCAAGACCCGTTACATCACTGCAGCAAGGAGGAAAGTTAAACCGCTGGAGGTCAGCAAAGACTGGATTTTCAGGGGGTGTTAAGCTGCTCTTTAGAGTATCAAAAGAAAAGTACTTATTATGCCTCCTAGTATTTTATTATCATATGTTATATTATTGGATACTTATTACTGATGCTTTGATGTGTAAGTAGTGCTTTATTGTTGTAGCTGGTTGAGTTGGAACTCATTTGAACTATTTTATACTTTTTGGTAGTTTTATCTATAAAAATGCGCCACATTTTAAGTTGATATGAAATTGATTTTTGTACATAAAATCTTAATATCCAAAGTAACTGGAAATGAAAGGTGTAAAATAGATGTAATTTGACTCAAAATATTTCTCTCAGAAATGGAATGACGTATAAGTATAAAGTAGTATATAGTGGTAAGAGATTACAAGTACTTAGTTCAGTACCTGAGTAAATGCACTTCAACACTTTATAATATGATTATTTAAAATTATGGTCAAGTTTGATTAAGTCACAAAATACAACGGACGTGTCAGGGAAAAATAAAGTTACTTTAGGAATATTTGTAAAACATAGTGATGTTTGAAGTTAGTATGTGAAGTTGGCTGTAAAATTGCTAAACCTACCAGAAATGTTCTGAGACTCAACTTTGTTGATTTGTTTGTTTATTTGTCAGCAGATTATGCAAAAAGAACTGAACTGATTAGCAACTAATTTGGTGGAGGGATGGGACTTGGGTCAGGGAAGAACCCATTATATTTTTGTGCGGATCAAGATCCAGGGGTGGATCTAGGAATTTTTTATCACTAATTTGGCCTGGGTCCTGCTGAATAATATATCACATATCATTCTGCATTTAGGCCTGATATTTGTATTCACACAGAATTGGAATTGCTCAAATAAACCACTTAATAAAATGACATACTAAAACATAGTAGACGTATTTCCTTCTTTGAAGCTGATGGAACGAGTGTTTGTCCTCAGATTTGTGTCATTAAGCTGGAGGTAAATATTCGTTTGTCTGGAGGCTGAAGCTCAGTGGTGAGCAGATATTTGAGGCTTATATCAAACTGTGAGGTCGAAGGTATCAGTAGCTCTCTGGTGATCACTACTATTTCCTTATGTACCTTTCACCACATCTAAGTTACACATCCCGATACAAAGTCACTCAAATATTTGGTACAATGTATATTGAAAATAGAGAGAGTAATACAATACAGTTTAATGATAAACACTGAAGGTTGAGTGTACCACTGAAGTGTTGCCACTTGCAACTCTGTATATGTTGACAAGAGTATCTGAGAAGGTTTTATATTTTAAAAGATGCAGATTTACTAACTGGTGATTTAGTTAAAAGGTTATTTTAAAAGGGTAAGGTCTGACAACACCGAGAGCAAACTGAAAAAATACATTTTTAAGTGTTGGGCTGCTATTTTTTCCTTAGTGTGCAGCTTATGTTGATTAGTATCCTGTTATTCTAACAGTGATTTGCAGTGCATGTTTAAAATTTAGATAATGGATATATTATTTATGCCTTTGCATAGAATATATTGTCATCTTGAATAACTGATGATTTGTAGTATAATGAACAATAACTAATCAAACTACAATTAAGCATTAATTCTTAAAATATATTTCACACAAAGCACTTTTCTTTTCCAACAATGGCAATGACAACCAGTAGACGAAAAGTGGATGTTTGTTGAGCTGTATTCACTCTGCACTGTACTCTCTCTGATGCAAGGTCATCTCAAAGATGAAGTTATCTGTAATGTCACAGCCAAGTCTCAAATTTCTTTAGTTTGAGAAGAAAATGCCTTGTTTCTTCATTACATAGACACACAAATGCTTTTGGATCAAGTCGGAATCATGAGATAAAATCCACATATTCCGCATAAACCATTTAAGGCTACTATAAATAAGATAACATAGTTTAATGTATAGACTCTTCAAATATATTTTATTTTTATTTTTATTGAGCAACCATGGAGCTTGAGCTTAACATTTCATTCTTACCCTTACAAATAGCAATATGACGAAAATTCTTAACCCAAGATCCCACTTACTTGTCAAAGCCAAAGTTGTGACATCCCAGAGTTGAGGCCAGGAAGCAGAGTTGCAGTCCTACACGCTTCTCTGCAGTTTCCGTAGAGCTGACACCCTCCCAAAACTGCCCAACGTACTTATATACTTGCTTGCCTTGTTATTTCTTTCACTAGGACAGTTGCTGACAACTTTACCCCCAGAAGCATCCTAGTTGGGCTCCCATACATGGCTGGGCTGTTTTTAGTTATAGTTTTTAATTTTATTGTATTTATTTTTCAAGGATCACATACAAACACCATTAATCCCATACAAAGAGAAGAGATCTTTATACCTTGTTTAGCTATTATCTACTTTCCATCTGAAGTCCCTTGGCAGGTATGCACAAACATTGCAAAACATGACAACACGTGAAAGCTGTGGGAAACACTACAACAGTGAAATGGCAAGGACCCTGGACAACACACTTAATAAACACCAAGAAACAGATGACATCAGCTGCCTGTGAACACTGGTAAAAAACCACTCACAAAAGGGATCACTGGCCAGGATTCATTGAACAGCTGGAGTAAGATCAAGGAGGACATCTGCCAAAACCGGGTTTACCATGTCTCCCCTCCATTTAGAAGCAAGTAAGTTGGACCTTGTGTTAAAAACTTTTTTTTTTTTCACAAAAGCTGTTCTGAAAAATGTTACAGTATATAAATTTAATATATGAAGCATTTCTTAATTTTTTCAGAGAATTATAATGCAAATTTTCACACAGAAGTTACATGAGCTAGCATCAGCATTACTATGGTGCTATAGGTAATGCACCATAGCAATGTATGATACGGGTAAGAGCACATACATCTCCTCCTGTTACATGCTACATTTTATACTAGTGGCCAAAAGTTTCCTTGAAGTTGACTAGCTGTTTCATCTGCTCACTCTGCATTGAGTGGCGTCTCCACAGCATTTTCTTGGCTTTTAGATTCCTTGGGAAAACAGGTGCAGAGGGTAGAATATGCTTTGACCCTGTAAGAACACCATTCAATGTCTTGCTACTTCCACTCAAAGGGTTGGAAGAGCTAGAGCTGACCCCAATATCTGGTATGGGAGCATGCGGATTTAGAGAAGGGAGGTATCCAGGGCGAGTGTGGGTAATTTGATCCAGAAGAAGGGCCCCTGACCCTCTTCGCTCAAGCCTGGCTGTGTCTCGTCTAAGGAAAGAGCTCTCCAAGGACTCCCTTGATCCTGACACAGTGGAGGACCTGATGTTGACCAGCTTGTGCCTTTCTGGTACCACTCCTGTTCCACCAATGTTCATGGAGCTGTTTTCCTGGCTGCCAAACTGTGGTAACTGAGAGTCAGAACTGTAGTGGTTGATACCAATGTTCCGCCAACGGACAACATTTTGCAGACTTGAAATATTCAGTTGTCTAAGACAGGCAGAGGAATCTTCATCCACAGAACTGGAATCATGGGGAAAGCGGAGACTCTCTTGAAGCAGGTTTGGATGTGAAGCAGAATGCAGTGAACTTGCAGCATTGTCATATGACATCTTTCTACCAAAGCCTCTGCTTCCACTTCCTCCCCTATTTTCATTTCCTGACATGTTCTCTAATGCTTTCAGAAGCCCTGTTGTGTCTTTGACATCGATACTGTGCTGGTGTGACACAGCAGGAGGTCTTCCGTGGATGGCAAGGCTATTGACTCTGAAGGACAACTCCTCCTCAGGTGTAATTTCCACTGGCTCCTCTGTCAGAGAGGAGGCCTGGCTCTGCTGAAGCAGCAGGGAAGGACTTTTGGACCACTGCTCTGAGTGTAGTCTATGGAGATTAAGTCGCTTATCCATACCAGGAACATGTAATGGACCAGGATGTTGGATTGGAGAACTGGGTTGAGATGTGACTAGGCCAGGCCCTAAGCCTAAACACTGGGAATCCATGAGGCCAAGAAGGGGACTACCAGGCTGAGGGAAAGCACTAGCTGAGCAGCCCTGTGGAGATGTTCGTAGCTGGACGTCATGTGCAGACATGGAACCAGATGTTCGGGTGTAGTGCATACGCTCCTCAAGGTCAGGAGGTGGAGGGACATTGAGGTACTGTTTTGTCACCTGATGGCCAGATGGCAGTTTGTTGGTGGTGATGATGATAACCTCCTTACCCTTTGCTTTACAGGAATCCAGGAGGACCCTGAGGACATTCCTGTTTCCTGAATTGACTGCATAAACCAATGCTGATAAGCCTGCATGATCCTCCAGAGTTGGATCAGCTCCACTGCTCAGAAGGAGTGACAGAATTTCAGCTCCAACTTGTTCAAGGCATGCATGCATCAGAGCTGTTTTCCCTGTCTTGTCTTGGATGTTTGGATCAGCACCATTTTCCAGAAGATACCTATTGGGAGAGAAGATCACACTTATTACACCAGGAAGGTGGAAGCTCCTAATCCTCAACAAAAACACATGCTTTCAAGAGTCAATGGCATTCATGCATCCTGATAGAACATACCGAACCATCTTGTGTTTGGGTACACTTTGTGAATCTGTATGGCGTGTCTTACAGGCCACCATAAGCGGTGTCTCGCCATGTTCATTACTCTCGTTTATGTAGGCCCCTCCCTCCAAGAGTAGCCGAGTCAGACGCAGACGACTCAAACAGACTGCCTTTAGAAGAGAATTGCCATCCGTTCGAACTTCTGTTGACTCATCCATTGTTAGGATCTTGGCTGCCTCTAATCCACCTTCAGTGTCTGTGATGAAAGACTCACTTGTCTGTCCAAAGGATAACGCAGCCGAGTGCCTGCAATAGAGGAAGAATAATACTAAGTTCTCAGGTATTGCCCATCAGGTGGGCAGCTGTTGGTCACTTTAAATTCTGGCTCCTCGGTCCACACCAGAACTTCAATTAAACTACAGACCCCACGTGTTTGATGCACATCTTTTTTACTCTCTTCTCCAAACCCATCCCCAGTCTTCTATGCACATAGTTATGTGTCTTTACACTGCGATACTATGCACTTACTATGCACATGTAAATATTATTTTTTCTTACAAATGCAATGTACAAACATAGTAATTGAGTTATCTTTCGTTTCTAATATATATCTTACAGCACTGTATATTGTCCACTTAGATTGTCATACTAATTTTTTGTGCCTAATATGTACTGTATGTAATGTACAGCTGTCATTTATACACATCCTTGGGGAATATAATTGTCCCTAGTGGCACAATTCTATCAGAAAATGCAGTGTAAAGGTCGAAATTAATAGACCTTTTCCACTACAGGAACTTAAGGGTCCATTAAAATAGCTCCATCTTTATGCAGGCATATGGCGCCAAACACATTGAGACACCAGTATTTTCCTGTGGCGCACAGAGGTTATTTCTTCGACTGCCTAGTTTGGTATCTAGTTGGCTTGCAGTTCACCCCAGTTCAAGTAGAGGCGCAGAAGATGGTGTGGCAATGTGAATACAGCGGCGCACTGTAATTTTTGAGCCAAAGATAAATGCGTTTTGTGCTTACCACCACCCCACCTGGTCAAAGCAAGTCAACTGTTCAGTGCACTTTTTCTCCATCATATTTTGGCAACCTCTCTACAATCACAAAACTCCCTTTATTTGTGTTCTGCTCATCTTTCCACTTTATTTTATGTTCTTCGATGAGCTGACATGATTATGCACCAGACACAATAAAGATTAATGAGTGATTCTTACCAGTTGTGTCATCTATGACAGTTAGTAGGTAGTCTATATTCAAATCCTCTCCTTCACTGTGGTGAGTCAGCTTGACGAAAATAGAGCCCAAAGTGCAGCCATTGTCATGTTCAGATTTTGTTTCTGCTGTAGTTCCTGAATCTGAATTTAGGCCCTGTGTGATATGGTACTAACTCAAAGTTCAAGGTACTCTTGAAGGAAAGAAATGCAACAGCTGTTATGCAGCATTCCAAACACAGTAATTGACGTTTGTTCCAATAGTCAGCCATTATTCTGGTTCAAAATACCTGACGTGTTTTGCTGCTTTGTTCTACATTTATCATTGTAAACTGTAGATTGTTTGTACAATGTTGGGGACTACACTAAGGTATTAGTTAAATACTCTTTATTTCAGGTAATATTGGCGTTTTAAAAATTGGAATATTTCAAGTAGTGAACTATTTTTTCAACTAAGCAGCAGGGCAGTGTGACCAAGTACTGCATTTCCATATTTTATTTTCTCTTGAAGAAAAAAACTCAGAAACGAGCGTGCTGCATTCTGAAGTCTGTCTGTCTCTCCCCAGTTTCTGAACATCACCTCTCCGATGTTTTACTGACATCACCATCAACGGTGCAGACAGAGAACAGGACCGCCTGCCAACCTGTCCCGAGGAATGCAGCTGGCTTTGGGGAGATGGTCAGCAGGGTGGTAGCTGGTCTGGTGTGCTCTCTGTCAACCTCCCACCTCAGGTGGGGCCCTTATATGAACTGCACTCACCTACACAGCCCATAAAAATGACATTTGTCCTGGTATCTGAAGTTACTTTTTTTAACAGTATATAGCCGAAACTTTTATGTGTTTTGTAAAAAAGCAAAAAAAACCCCCAAAAACAGGAAAACAAGGTAAAACCTAGAATGTATCCATTACAGGTTATTACAAGATCAGGTTATGGGAAGCTCCAGGTTAATGGTCATTAAGTTCCCATAGTGGAAAAGAGCTATAAGTAGACTGTGCAATAAGCCTGTTAGTGAAATCCAGTATATGTGCTCACTTTAGGACTCTAAATGGTCCATTACTATGAATGTGAGTGTGAATGGTTTGTCTATGTATGTTAGTCTTGTGAGTCCTCGTGACCTGTCCAGGGTGTACCGTGTATCTTATGGAGTTTATGCTGGGATAAACCAATTAGCAAATGGATGGAAGGTACCCATAGCAACGACATTTGATGATCAAAGTAGGTGACTGTAGCGCACTCACCACATAGATCTATTGTTAACGTCTGAAAAAGTTCATAGCACTCTGAAATGAATGCAAACCGATGGCTGCCTGGGAGGAAGGAGAAATGCCTTTTTAAAAATCGGAAAATCTGTGACATTAAGACATATTATTCATGTAAAACATACACAATTTCTAGTAAGACTAAAAACATGCAAAAGCATTAGTGATCCTTGACAGCCACATTCTGATGAGTGTCATACAGTGTTGGTGAGAGTCTGCTTATGACCACTGTTCACCTTTACAATCACAGTTCTGTATTTGGCATATCATGTCATGACTTATCTGTTTGGATGTTACATAATTTTGCAGTGTTTGGGAAGCAGCAGCAGCAGCTATCTGGCCTCCTTGTACTTCTGCAAGATGTTCCTTAAATTCTCACAGTGATGGTTGGAATTCTGATAAAGATGACAACATGCACACATCTGCATGTGCAAAGTACTTCAAGATTCCATTGTATAGTAGTTTTATAGTAATATAAAATCCAAACATCCTGTACAGCCTGTATTCACTTCTTCAGCCTATTGTGTGTATGACCTTGTTTTTCTCTCATCCAAGTCTTTCAAACTGTGACCAATGACTTATTTTAACTGCATCATTGTGTGTGTGTGTGTGTGTGTGTGTGTGTGTGTGTGTGTGTGTGTGTGTGTGTGTGTGTGTGTGTGTGTGTGTGTGTGTGTGTGTGTGTGTGTGTGTGTGTGTGTGTGTGTGTGTGTGTGTTTGTGTTTGTGTTTGTGTGTTTGTGAGTAGGGTGTAATGCATGTAGGTAAATACAGTCGATGACAAATTATATCAAGTGGTTGTGTAATGTACTTTTCAGTGCACACACTGTGACATCTATCTGTACTACAGTTCATGATTTGACTGTAGCCTAACCTAAAAAGAGACCAACTTTTTTAACCAGACAGATAATGTTCCATCCCCCCACATCTGTCAGATCCTGAAGCTGGATTTTATCTGTTGATACCACCTCTGCAATGCTAGACACACTTGTTGTATATGATCGGACAATATCGTGCTTTGTATTCTCCACAGTAACTGTTTACATTCTTTCATACTTTGTGATACAGAGCAACAGTGAGCTACACACAAAGATTTATAAAACTGGAGTCACATCCAGGTAACTTACAATATTATTTAATTGTCTCATTACCGAATAGGAGACTACCAACGTGCAATCACTGCTTGAGTTCATTCATACAGAGCAGCGATGGCAGTGAACAAAACGTTTCATTGTAATTGCTTTTTTAGATATCTATTACTGAAAATGAGAAAACTGCTGAGAGTCTCTCTTTAACTTCTTAAACGTTTTCCTTACTCTCAAAAAACTGCACTGGCATCAGAAACAGTAAGACACTATCAGCGATTCACAGTTCTTCTAGTACCCACATGGTTTCTCTGTTGATATTGTAGCCCCAACATGTAATTACATTTTTGAGGAGGCACATATCAGCTACACCTTAGTCTACTGCTTAACATTGGAGCCCACACACATAGCACCATAGGAAAGATGTAGCCCCTTAATACAAAAATATAAATCCATCTTAAGTCTGGGTACATTCCAGAGGCTGTGGGTCTCATGCCTGGATCAGACAACACAATAATGTGACCTCTAACCTTTCAATTCAAGTGAAAAACAAACTGTTTAGGAAAATAAAGAAAAAACTTACAATAAATTGATGCATAAGTGTGCACACCCTTAAACTAATACTTTGTTGAAGCACCTTTTATTTTATTACAGAACTCAGTCTTTTTGGCTATGAGTCTTTCAGCTTGGCAGATCTTGATTTGGCAATATTTGCCCACTCTTCCTTGTAAAAATCTTCCAGATCCGTCAAATTGCGAGGGTATCTCCTGTGCACAGCCCTCTTCAGGTCACCCCACAGATTTTCCATTGGCTTCAGTTCTTGACTCTGGCTGGGCCATTCCAAAACTTTGATCCTCTTTTGGTGAAGCCATTCCTTTGTCGATTTAGGTGTATGCTTTGTTGTTGTCATGCTGAAAGTTGAAATTCCTCTTCATCTTCAGCTTTGTAGCAGATGCCTGAAGGTTTTGCGCCAAAGTGACTTGTATTTGGAGCTATTCCTAATTCCTTTCACCTTGACTAAAGCCCCAGTTCTGACTGAAAAGCAGCCCCAAAGCATAAGATGAGTTTGAATGGTTGATTCTGAACACAACCACATCCTCAATTATAAGAGGGTGTGCACACTTTTGTAACTAGATTATTGTGTTTTGTTTTGGGGTTTTTTTACCCCTAAAAAGTTTTTGTTTTTCACTTAAATTTTATAGGTTATAGGTCATATTAAAGGTGGAAAAAGATCTGACGTGATCGATCGTGGTTTAATTTTTTTACATCACAAAAACCTGCCATTTTAACAGGGGTGTTAAGACTTTTTATATCCACTGCATGTGACTGTCACACTCGGATCCAACTGTAACTGTGGCACACGCTCTGCACGTCTGCTGCTCATGCACATGCTCACACACCTTCTAAGGAGAAACATAGAAACCCACCTTCACCGCCCACTGACTGCAAATGTCATGCAAGTCCTGAAAGACTGCAAGCTATGTTTCATTAAAGCACAGAATATACACATCTTATGAATGCAAAAGGGCACGGGCCATAACATTATCTTTCCCTCTTCTGTGCTTAAGGTCAATCATGGCCAAACTGAGTGGGATTTAACTATAAAAGGTATTAATAACAACTAAACTAACATTTACCTGACACAAGCATGTCACAAATTGTGCAAAAAGCGAATGCAAACCAGACCATCTGCAACCCATTTTTTAAGGCAAGCATTATGGACCAAACCTCACAGTTCACACAACTCATCCTCAATTATAAGAGGGTAACACTTTTGTAACTAGATTATTGTGTTTTGTTTTGGGTTTTTTACCCCTAAAAGTTTTGTTTTTCACTGTAAATTTTATAGGTTATAGGTCATATTAAAGGGTGGAAAAAAGATCTGACGATCGACGTGGTTTAATTTTTTACATCACAAAAAACCTGTTTTAACAGGGTGTTAAGACTTTTATATCACTGCATGTGACTGTCACACTCGAGATCTCAACTGTAACTGTGGCACACGCTCTGCATCGCCTGCTGCTCATGCACATGCTCACACACCTTCTAAGGAGAAACATAGAAACCCACCTTCACCGCCCACTGACTGCAAATGTCATGCAAGTCCTGAAAGACTGCAAGCTATGTTTCATTAAAGCACAGAATATACACATCTTATGAATGCAAAAGGGCACGGGCCATAACATTATCTTTCCCTCTTCTGTGCTTAAGGTCAATCATGGCCAAACTGAGTGGGATTTAACTATAAAAGGTATTAATAACAACTAAACTAACATTTACCTGACACAAGCATGTCACAAATTGTGCAAAAAGCGAATGCAAACCAGACCATCTGCAACCCATTTTTTAAGGCAAGCATTATGGACCAAACCTCACAGTTCACACAACTCATCCTCATCACCATTAGCAGCACAGCGACCATAACAGGGCCACAACATGGAACAAATTATCAGCGCTGTCATAGGATTTAGACTTTTACACATTTACACAATACACCCGGATGTTTCTCCTTTCATGAGGCGTACATGTTATGAAGTATCAAATCCCATAAAATGTAAATTCTCAAGTACAGTACAAAATCCCTCAAATGGTACTGTACTAGAGACTTACTACTTCTGCTGTAGGTACTACACATACTAGCAACTAAAAATCAAGATATCTTGGCCTCTGCTGAACAGATTTTGTACAAGCTTCTTTCAACCTGTCTCTTGTGAGCCCCCTAACGTTATGCATTATTAAATCACTGGACAACTATTTTAATCACCTGTACAATGTTGTCATGGCTAATTTGGGCGGACTAAAATGTATGTGTGAAGCGCAGGAAGTGTTAGCCTTTGTTAGCAGCCTGCTCTGCTGGGTGACATTCAACCCCATCTGTGCTTCTTTGAGGGGTCAGGCCTGGCCTTCAACTATCAAGAAAACAGAGAGAATAGCTAATGATAGAGATAGCAGAGTCATTCCTTATCATTTTATCCCTCCATGTGTGAAGGATAGATGTTATTTTCATTCCATGCTATTATTATTATTATTATCATTATTATTATTAGTGTTAAGAGCTACTTATAGATGTAATCAAGTGAAAGGCAGTATGCAATGCAAAACATAAAAAACCCATGTAGTCACAGGTTGCACTGGAATATGCTGTCAGTTTATCACAGAAGCACAGCTCAAAATATGACTTGATAAGAATAAAAATGTTTCTCTGAACACAGTAATAAAATAACCTTGCAAGAACAAATATAATAAAAATCTTGTGCTGCCTGTCTTCCACTACATAAACATATTCTATCACATATGGCTAAATATTTCTGCATTATTTATATACAATGTTTTTGTCTCTTACAAATGCCCACAAAAAAAAGAATGAAACATCCACACAGATAACTTCTGCAGGAAGCAGAAGATATGTGACAAATAACACAATAGTCTTACATGAATTGTACCATCCCCACTTAAACATGCTGAGGGGTCTGCTTTCTTTAAATATTATTGAATATTATTTCTACTGTCGTTATTAGGGCGCTAATTATTTTTAAAATCACAACTTTTGTGTAGAAAATTAACACTAATTTCTACATTATTAGTTATTGGTTGTATGTGCACAAACTTACCTGACTGTGTCCCATTCTTTACCATGAAAGCTGTTCCAGGCCCCCTTGAGTTGATAGGTCACAGTCATTGTACATGATGAGGAGAAACCAGTGGGGAGAGTAGACATCTGTGCAGGGGAATGACTGATGAAAGGAGAGTGTGAAGACTGATATCAGATGAGGGCGAAAAGCTAGCCTATGGCAGCTGAGGAGCAGGAAGCCCACAGCCAATGACAGCACATCCTACTATGAGCAGCCACAGTACAGACAGCTGTCTTTGGTGAAGAATTTGCGCAGGTAAGACTCATTTCTTTTCACTCTCAGGTATTCAGACTGTTGATGTGTGAAATGAAAATGGTTCCACCAACGTCAACGGAGAGTTCAAGGCTGCAGACAGATTTATTTTGGTGAGGATTGCTCAACAGGGATATTCACTCACTTCATGGAAGTATCGCCATATTCAGAAGTCAATGATGGAGAATAAGTCACCTGAATGTATGTCTGATTGAGAAGGATTTAGATTTTCTGGCTAGAACTCTTTCAAATTTGGTAATGTAGCAAAAGCTTTTTAAAGGGCATATCCAACCTGAAGTATTTTATCCAAAGTGTGCAAATTGAAATGTCTGTGTTTTAAAACTCAGTATGATGAAGCTCAAATTTACTGTTCTGGTGAACTATTTTTTCCCTCATACTGATTCAGCTATTACAGTTGATTTGTTTACCATGCGTCTATAGAAAAGGGGTTTAAAGTTTATACTTCATAGGGCTTTTCACAACATGCCAGCACACTCAACTAAAACTAACAAATTTGTACATGTTGTCAACTATATCTAATGGAGAAGACCCACTGGAAGGGAACTTATAGCGCAACATTGCCTTTGGCTACTTATCTCTCGTCGCAGTGGGTGTGTCGCAAGGTAGCGAATATCTTGCTCATTAGCAAACACTGTGTAAATATGCAGCCTTTCTTTTACAATTTATGTGACGATGTCAAATTTATGAAAAATGTCAACTTTTGATCCCCCCCTTCTTTCACATCACTCGTCAGCCCCGCCACCCATGGCACCTGTGTTTCTGTCAACTTCTGCTTAGTGCCGCGGCTCGCAATGTTCATGATTCGAATTAGTAAAACTTGTTATATTTATCGTGTCATATTGCTAACCATTTCCTCTTTGTCATGGCCTCTCAAAGTCCGGACGAATGGCAAGTCAATCCAGACAAAGCATGTACATCGTGTTATGAATACAACATGTTATGAAGTGTAACAATTCAAAATATAGAACAACATTGTTGCCATGTGGCAAACACTTGCTGCCTGAAAGCACCTTAAAGACAATAGCCCCTCAGCTCCATAGCTGCTCCAAATGTCCACAGTTAAAGGCAGGGTGAAAAGCTTGATGTCATTGCCTCCTCTAAGCAGCATCTTATTGCCTCCCCAATCTCTCTCCAACAATACTGTGTCTTTTTGCTAGTTGTTTTTCACTAAGCGTGATGAATAAAACGAAGACAGAGGGTGATGAAGAGGAAGATTATATATATATACAAACAAACACACACACACATATATATATGTGTATATATTTGTGTGTATATGTGTATATATGTATATATAAAAAAATATAAAAAATTAAACAGTAGGAATAACAGAAATCAGTGTTTATTTCAAGTCAGAGAAAACAACTACAACCTGGTATAACACCACCCAGCTGTACAAATAACATTAAAAAAAAATAAAAGTACAGCATTTACATTGTTCTGTTGCCCATTTAGAAAATCACAATTGTTTTTCTCTTTCTTTCCCCTCTTTATTGCTCTATGCTCTCATAGACTTCAAATCTATACTGGATACCACTCTCTTCCTGCAGCTCTTGTGGCACTTCTGGAAACCTGTGGGAGAAACAAGCCTTACTGTACATTTCATCTGGCATACATATAAATGTTTTAAGAGCAGTCTTGGTGTGTAATTCACAATTCAAAAGAACTTAATAATTTCAGCAGCCAAGAGCTGTATTACCCAGATACACCTAGAGGGAAGGTACTGGAAAAAAAACTTTTGGTTTTAGTATCATCATTTTTGTGACTTGTTTTGCTCCTGAAAAGCTGCTGATCAAATGTAAGCTAAACATCAGCTTTAAAAAAACGATTCCAGTTTATTATAACTTGGTTTGTTTCCAACCTGTCTGATCGCCTGACTGCTGGAATTTCTTGACCTATTTAATGTCACTGTGCTCCAAGATTTCTGCAATCAACTTTATAATCACAATATTATCATAACCGAAAGAAATTACGGTCAAAACTACCAAATAACAATCAAGTTGTAATAAGCCTAAATGACCCACAAAATGGGCTAAACATGTGTACTGATCTTACTCTGGCAGTAGACAATATTTGTCTGGACTGATTTCAGGGAAGAACGTGTCACACTCAAACTGCTTCATGATTCGTGTGACGAAAAGTCTCCTGGTCCCCGGGATCTCCATCAACTCCTGGTAGCCCAAAGCAACCAAAAGAATAATCACAAAGAGAAGAAGTGTGTGTATATGCAGAAGTGTGTGTAGTCTCATTTCATCCTGAAGTGGTTCACCCTGACCTTAACTGATAGCTCCAACCAGTATGACAGTAAAATTAAACATTCGATATTATTTCGATATTTTTTAGTTGCTAATTTGTCAGACACATAAGAATCAAACCTACTCTTCATTGGTTAGTTGAAAATTGCCAATTTCTGCAGCAGTTTTCCACCAAAAATAATTTTAAAAAATTGAAAATTAAAGACTGAACATTTTAAGCATTTGTGACACATAAGTTAAATTCCTCAAACTTTCATTAAATTTTTACAGATTGTACAACATCCCATAACTTGTGAGCAGTGGTCACCCTGGGTGTTCCATGGAGTACCTTGTAGAGAGAGCTGCCCCCTATAACCCAGACCTGGTCAGCCTGGTCTGCCAGCTCTGTGTCGATGAGCCTAAGAGCTGAGCTGAAGTCTCCCACTAGGTGGTGTGCTCCTGCAGGGGGCTCTCTGGAGGAACATTGGCAGTTATGAGCTCACTGTTAAAACTGAGCAATACCTGATGCAAAATAACTTTTCACTTTAGGCCCTGAAGGCCCTGCATAAAAGGCTCCTGAGCAGTGGGACATCCTGCTAAATGGCCATCATGTTATTTATTGACTTAAAAGGTTCAGTTCATCTAAATTACTAAAAAACATTATCTTCCTTATCTCTAATGGTATCGATTCATGCAGATAATTTTGGCTTTATTTGTCCAGGTTTGAAATATCTGTCCTTGAGATTTTTGCCTACACCCCAACAAAATGGCGGTAAAAAAAATTTAGTCTTTAGTCAGTCTCTCTCAATGCCAGCTTATTTGTTACGGCAGTGACACCATTTTTTCACTGCGGTCAGACACTCTGCTGTCAATAATTTGATTTGCCTGTATAACAATTATCAAAGGAAGGCGGGGTGAAGGTGTTCAATTATGGGGGGAGGAGCACGGCTATTGATAACACTCTCAAACTAAAACTATAGCCCAGTCCAGATTTTTGTAGTTTGAATTTTACAAGCTACATTTCTTATAAGATGTTGTCTCTCTTAAAAAAATATAAACGTTATACCAAAATTCATAACAGGTACAGACTTGAAATAACACCAAATTAATCTCTAAACTCAGCACTAAAAGTTAAAAAATTTAATATAATAATTAATGAACAGTAGCTCAATACTCTGCAATCAACCCTGTCTCCTAGAAATTGTTTATATAAAACTAACGCAATTGTGACCAGATAACGTTTTCTGTTCTACATAATGAAGACATGATGTTAATTTACATATTTTGCAAGTTGAAAATATGTTGATACTGAACATATCAGTAAAATGGTTACAAATAAAATATTTGTTTTCTGTCAAAATATCTGATCTTCCATTACAATATCCACTTGGAGTGACTCCATCATTATTAAACTGTTTTATGGTTCTGTTTATACTCTCACAGAACACGGTTAAGGTTTGGGAAAGATCCTGGTCTGTTTTAACACTGAAAAAGTTCAGTGACTTCAGACACAACCTTTTTATTTCCATTTTACCAAAATCAGAATCTTTTTGCTAACCGTAACCATAGCTTTTGTTGCCTAAACCACAGACAGGACTGTGGATTCGATCCCTGCTTTGTACACCCACCATCAACCCCAACCATCACCAACATGAACGTTAATTTTGAAGAGACAGGGTTGCTGCAATAGAAGTTAAAAATAGAATCTGAAAAGACTGAGCAACAACTCAGAAACAAATATGCGTGACACATACTTGTACTCCCTGCTGAGGACGATGTTGATCCTGTTGTTCAAAGGTCTGTTCTTCTCTGGAATGGAAAACCATGTCTTCCTACCCATGATCACCACATTCTGCTTGCCTACAGGACAGTATGGTATAATACACACAAACACAAACACACACACCACATATATACATACATTTATATCTATCTATCTATCTATCTATAAATAACTGAAACCAATATATGTTTGATTTTGACAAAACTAGTTTATTTTTTTAATTTATTTTTATTTCGTAATGATCCTTCTTTATTTACATTGTGTTTCTGTAAAAAAAAAAAGTATCAACCGATATATCTTTCAGATTTTTACACCCTCAAATATTGAAAATTGCATTAGCCTTTTAAAAAAAACTATCGGCTGGGCTCAAGAATTTAATTCAATTCAATTTTATTTAAATAGTGCTGAATCACAAGAGGTTCATCTTAGTGCATTTAGGTTTGTCAGATGAACCCACTGCGACTCTACTCCAACTGCTTGAGAAAGAGGAGTCTGCCACTATCGTTATGATGGACCTTGTCCTTCCCTCTAGCAGGTTCCACTGTGTCTCTGCAGGTCTGTTTGACAAGAGCCACACCACTCCCACCTTGGCAGTGTTTGCAGCAGTGATCACAACTGGCTATGGGAGCTTCGACTTCCTCACGGCTAGGAGACATCCACTTGTGAGGTGATTTTATGGAGTGTTCGAAACTACGGCCTTCTGCCTGTCTCTATTCATGTGCCCAACTGCTATGTTAATAGTCACCAGTTTTAAGAAATCATTATCTCTACCTTCGTGCTATCATATCACAAGGATGGCTTGAAAGTTTGTGTTAGGCTGTGAGACCTCTGACTGGGTGGTTCCTCCAGTGGCCTGGCCATATTTTCACCCTATCAGCTGCTGGGTCCTGAATTGCTTTATGTATTGACTTGAGCAGGGAGCTAAAGAGAACATTACATCCCTAACAACATTTTACAATCTGTGTTTACCAGTAGTAAAGCCCATTACAGGGCGAAGCACTTACAAAATAGATGTTACTCAGTTCTATTACCTGTGTAGCCATTTAACTGTAGGCCGACAGCAGAGCGACAGCCGGGCTGGCATGCTAGCGCCTAATTGGGCGGTGAGGTTCATAGATCTGTCTCAGGGTGCCAAGGTGGACCCTCCATCGGGTAAATCAACAGCAATGCCTGTTAGAGTTGTTGGTGCTAGTTTACACCATGAGCTCACCTTGTAAGTTCCTAAAACTTCCGCTATAATGACAATAAAGTTAACTCAACCTTGTTTTCTTTTTTTATAGGCGATGTAAACCCTTTAGGTGTTTTTTGTACTGACTAAATTTGTTTGCCTGTTCAGTTTTTCATATTCTGTAGCTTCTCTATTCTAGTCCATTCTTTTCTCCTCTCAGACTCTTGTGTTAATATGCCTGTATACTGAAAAATCGAACTTTGACCTCTGAACCAGTGGAAGATGTCTTTAATTTTAATCAACCCGAAACAGGTGAACTTTATTTACCTTTCGCAGATGAAGTCGCTGTCATCTTTCGGAAATGTTGAATTCGTTACTATAAAAGAAGAACATTTAATTCAATTCAATTTTATTTAAATAGTGCTGAATCACAAGAGGTTCATCTTAGTGCATTTAGGTTTGTCAGATGAACCCACTGCGACTCTACTCCAACTGCTTGAGAAAGAGGAGTCTGCCACTATCGTTATGATGGACCTTGTCCTTCCCTCTAGCAGGTTCCACTGTGTCTCTGCAGGTCTGTTTGACAAGAGCCACACCACTCCCACCTTGGCAGTGTTTGCAGCAGTGATCACAACTGGCTATGGGAGCTTCGACTTCCTCACGGCTAGGAGACATCCACTTGTGAGGTGATTTTATGGAGTGTTCGAAACTACGGCCTTCTGCCTGTCTCTATTCATGTGCCCAACTGCTATGTTAATAGTCACCAGTTTTAAGGAAATCATTATCTCTACCTTCGTGCTATCATATCACAAGGATAGCTTGAAAGTTTGTGTTAGGCTGTGAGACCTCTGACTGGGTGGTTCCTCAGTGGCCTGGCCATATTTTCACCCTATCAGCTGCTGGGTCCTGAATTGCTTTATGTATTGACTTGAGCAGGGAGCTAAGAGAACGTTACATCCCTAACAACATTTACAATCTGTGTTTACCAGTAGTAAAGCCCATTACAGGGCGAAGCACTTACAAAATAGATGTTACTCCAGTTCTATGAGTACCTGTGTAGCCATTTAACTGTAGGCCGACAGCAGAGCGACAGCCGGGCTAGCATGCTAGCGCCTAATTGGGCGGTGAGTTCATAGATCTGTCTCAGGGTGCCAAGGTGGACCCTCCATCGGGTAAATCAACAGCAATGCCTGTTAGAGTTGTTGGTGCTAGTTTACACCATGAGCTCACCTTGTAAGTTCCTAAAAACTTCCGCTATAATGACAATAAAGTTAACTCAACCTTGTTTTCTTTTTTTTATAGGCGATGTAAACCCTTTAGGTGTTTTTTTTGTACTGACTAAATTTGTTTGCCTGTTCCAGTTTTTCATATTCTGTAGCTTCTCTATTCTAGTCCATTCTTTTTCTCCTCTCAGACTCTTGTGTTAATATGCCTGTATACTGAAAAATCGAACTTTGACCTCTGAACCAGTGGAAGATGTGTCTTTAATTTTAATCAACCCCGAAACAAGGTGAACTTTATTTACCTTTCGCAGATGAAGTCGCTGTCATCTTTCGGAAATGTTTGAATTCGTTACTATAAAAAGAAGAACATTTAATTCAATTGTAGGGAAAGATGGGTCACTACTGCTGGTACCGCGAGCTTCCATGCCTCATGCTTTGTTGTGTAAACAACAATGCTAACCTCTACTTCGAGTCAAAATGGTATTGAAGCTTTGATTCAAGGTTTTATTATTTCTACATTGACAAACCGTCTACCGACGCTACTTACTTGAGTCTAACAGGATGCCAGGGCAGGTTTCCATTCTTCCCAATACCCAGGTCGGGACACACCGCCACAATACCGTTAACAATGCGGGACATTGTAACACTTAACTATGCTATGTTTCGTTGGCTGCGTTTCAGCACCTAAGTTTCCCGCCAGCAGATGTTACAGAAGCGTTGACAAATCCCCTCTTCTTCTCCTCCCACTTTCTTCCGGTTTTACGGCAGCTGAGTCGTGACGTTACATCACTGCCATCTTATGGACGTAAATAACTCCTTCAATAACTTTTAATTTTCTGTGCATTTTGTTCCAACACGAAAAGCTAAATGCAATTTCAAAGCCTTCTCCACATTTCCATGAATAACATTCTGGTTGGGAAATTGTGAGTCTTTTATTTATTTGGTCCTAAAATATCCTCAATGTGAATTTTGCTGTTAAAATATCCATATTCCTAGAAAAATACCAGGCAGAATCTCAGTGTTCTCAATGGTAGCTACAGCCCCGTGTCTAACCCTAAATTTAGCATAGCAAATACAAGAGCTGAGATTTTAAAGAAGAAAATCTTGGTTATAGGATGAAGGCCTGTTATTATACAGCAAAAGTTTTAGTGGCTAAAGAACTTTAACAAGTACAAAAAAATCAGTTTTATTGTACCTACCATGTCACAATCAGAACTGTGGTACAAAACTGTGTATCAAGAATGTACAAGAAACATTTCTGACAAAGTTCTCAGAGCAGACAGGAGCTTTGGCCTTACTCAGCACCATCTTTAGCCAGAATATAGCTCTCTCCACCTTCAAGTGATTATCCAATATTTTGTGCCATTCTTCAACACCTTTAAATACGACCATTTGGATGGTCCAAAGCCAGCCTGTGTGCATCATATCTGTCCTATCAAAGGCACTGACTGATAGGATGGATATGATGAGCTAGCATGGTCACAATGTATGGATAAACCCCATACATTATGACTACTATATACATGGCCACTGAGTTTGTTTCAGTCTCTGTCTGACAGTCAGCCTCTCAGTTTCAGGGGGCGATCTGACTGTGAATACAGCAGGGGCAGCAGTGGAGCGAATCATGGATGAAGAGATCACACTCCGAACAGAACACACTGTGACATGATGTACAGGTGAATATCTAGAAACACACAGACAGAGACAGCAGATAAATAAAGGTGGTTAGAGGGATTGGAGTTGCCTATGCTGCACTTCCATATAGTTGGGGGACTCCTAAGACAGACTCAAAAAAAGAATTGTCAAAATTGAACCAGCAGAAGCCAAGGCAACCTGACTTTTAGTCTAGAGTATGGGTCAAGCTACAAAGACAATGGATCCTGCAGTTCTTATAATGCAACTTGATGATGTCTCTTTATTAAACCTCCCCTGCATACTAAATGTGGCAGGGGAGGTTTCCCCCATGAGCAAGTGAAGAGGATCAGGAAGTCCAGGTAACCAAGGCGATAAGGCATAGACCGTGAACCGCAATATCCACGAATCATATCTACCCAGGGACCTTCATGTCGTTCCCCATTTCTCTCTTCCTTTATTTCCTGTCAAAGATTTAGATCACGCTAATTTGTACTCCTATTTGTGAGATTGTTTTCCTCCTAAAAACAAATATGTGGATATCCTGTGTGTATTTTTTATCAAATCCTAATTCAAGTTTTTCAAATTATCTGAGCTATACCTGAGTACCCCTGAAGAGGTACACCCTTGTACACCAGTACATCACCATCTTCTCAGACATGACGAAGCTCTTTCAGAGTTACAGAGGATATTTGAACTGATTAACTGTTTTTTACAAGATAAATAGTACTTTCTTTGACAAGTAAACTGAATTTCATGTGTAAAATTGGGGGAGTGCCCCTTTAAAGGAAAAAAGTATGTTCTGCATCTGAAAGACCCCTTCAGATCCAGGCATACACTCAGGTACTGTACTTACACTTTTATCCTTTAGCTCCCCTTGACAAGCTTGACAGAACCTGAAACCAAATCACAACAGGTTTAGATACACAGCAGCACAGTATCTGTTTATGAGTGTGTGAGTGCATCAGAGCCACCTGTCTCCTTGGAGATCCTCCACAGGGCTCTCTACAAAGGCCTCGAGAGGGAAGAGATGGTGGAAGGATCTGGCGAGATGGGGGGCTGACACCAAAATCAAACCTTGGAAACATCACACGCACGCGCGCACACACGCACAAACACGCACACACACACAGACAAACCAGTCAAAGCTATGTAACTTATATTGGTTGAGCGCATAGTACTTTTAAAGCAGTGAGAATAATATCTATATAATAATACTTTTTAGAAAACCACAGGAAGAATATTCAAATTTCATCTATAATTACACTGACACACAGACTGATCCCTCCCGTCAGACATACCACAGACTTTACACTCCACAGGAAGGTCTGTGTACTTGGCGTGGCACTGCGGACAGAAGTATCCTCCCAGAGACAGACCTGGACCACTGCTGCTGTCCAGATGACTTGGAGACACAAAACAAGAGCAGCACATTACAAAGACAATTCAATCTAGTAGACACTGGCTGCTTACTGTCCTAGCCACAAGGTTTAACTCACACCATTTTCTACTTACGACATGCTGAATGAAGGCTTGGCATCCTGGTCAGTCAGAGCAGCGATAGTGTGCTGAGGAAAACCTGAGCAAACAGAGGATTCAAACCAAGTGGGTCTGAGAGAAAATTTTCAGTAGATGCTTTTATAGTCATTTATAATCTTTATATTTTGATCAAGAATGTTTCGGGTATTCAAAAGTGCTTTGCTGCAAACCTTAGAATTTTCCAAAGGAATTATCTCAAATTCTAACCAATTCTAGCTCCCAGGAAAAAAAAGGTTCATGTCTCCAGACTTAAAGTATAAGGTTGAAGTTATTCTATATTCCACTCATTGTCAGTAAACCCCATGAAAAGCAAACAGTGTGTTATGCTCTCGCAATACTGTCTGACTTCCCCACCCTAACTGGGCGCCAAGTCCATTGTTTCCTACTGAAGACGTATCAAGACTAGGTAAAAACCTAGTACAGGGCTGGACCGCCCTTTGTCTGTTTGCTTCTCTCCTACTCTCTGTGTTCACATGTACAGTAATTTAATACAGCTGAATTCTCAATAAAGCTGTTCTCATTTACATGTTTTTCGAACAAGTATGAAATTGTGACCGAAACATGGCCCATTAGGACCCCATGTTAACCTGCAGTCACTTCCAAGCCATTTCCATTTCCAAGCTAAAATCCTGATTTTATAACTGTGACATCATCTGACAAAAATCACCATATACATAACTTAAAGACAACGGCTGTGCTGTGGTTTCAACTATATTTACTTGTAAAAGGATCACTCAGAGAGAAAGTTAGAAGCTCATTCACGTCTATGTCAGCTGCTATGTGGTCAATAGAATGAGATGAATAGAGGCGTCCCTGCGGAGCGGCAATATTGGCAACTCTCTTCTACAGGTTCTAAAGGTTTGTCCAAAATGTTGATTTGTTTCTAGGTGCTTTTGTGAAGAATAGTCATTAAAGGGGTGTAAAAAGTCAGTAAATCTAGCGACAAAGGTGCTAAGTTTGCAACACTGCTTGTAAACACCCCCGTGATGACGCAAGAAAAACTGTTTGCGGCAATTCATTTTGAAACCGCAACGACCAATGGTGTAACTTTGGCACTTATTCAGTCCGTCAGTCAGTCAGTCAGTCAGTCAGTCACTCAATCATTCAATCACTCACTCACGTTTATAGAGCTGGCACCGCCGTTGCAGTCCAGCTAGGCACTGTACTTTTAAACAAACATTAGTCAAATGGGGAAAACTTGCATTTGTTGGGGACTATTTTCAGTGGTGCATTAATCTATATTTAGTGGCTTGAATGAGTATCTGAAGCAGTAGGAAGGTGTGTGTTCTGTTAGAGTTGCTGTTTCTAACACTTGGTGTCTGGTAGCTCTGATGTGTTTCATGTTTCCAGTTAGTATAGAAACAGAAAATGATTCTTTACCAAAGATGGAGATCACATCTGTATACTGACCCATGCGTATTAAAGAGCATTCAGATGAGGAGCTGGCTGGAGGGGGTTTGACATGCATCATCAGAAGCTCTTTGAAGTGACTTTCATCCAGGATAACGTGGTACATGCCACCCGTCTCCTTGGTTAAAACCGTACACACCCGGACCTCTGCTGACAGGCCGATTACTGACACCCGCACCTTCAGAGAAATCAGGGTCTGACAGGGGAGGAACACAGTTACACATGGAAGATTCTTATTGGAGCAGGAGAACAGAAATTTGGAGAGAGAGTTACATTTAGTTATATGCCAGATAAATAAACCTAGCAATAAACATAGCAGCTGAACTGCTAATCAACTAGAAGGTGGACACTAATGACTGTGCACCCCTAGGTAAGGATGTGACTTCACCTTGATCAGCTCATATATGTTGGCCGGGTCACATGTGGTGAGGCTACTGAGGATTATCAGGATCTCCCGGCTCGTATGTCCAGGCATGTGCCTTCACACAAAGACAAGCCTGAGCTGAGTGACATTCAGTAATATTACAGAAGCCAGTCTAAAACATAAACACTGAAGAACATACTTGAGGGACTGTATGGCCAGGTTTAGAGAGTTGTACAGAGAAGGCTCTCCTACACACACAGTGTCCACTGCTTTCTTCAGAGCAGTAATGTGTTTCTTTGGATTTCCTGATGGTGAAACAAGACAACACAGTATATTAAATCTGCCCGGGGTAACTTCACAAACTGGAGTCTGTAGCCAAAGGTAAAAAAGTTTGAACAGATGACGGAGGAAAAAAAACTTAACCCCAAAGAATGTGGCTTTCTCTGAACAGAGTGATGCTGACTGCCGTTTAAAAAGATGCACACACATGGTTCATCTATGGCATCTCTGTTGCGGTAACTACTGGTTTAAATGAGAAATGCTAACATTGATAACAAATGCCCTTGTAGTTTAAAAAGATAAAGCAAAAACATTTTCACCATTATGTAAAAGGAGCTCAACAAGAAAAAAATAAATGCTGAAGTTCAAATAACAAGGACTCCTTTAAGCATTACACTGAGGGGTGGAGTCTAACACCAGCAGTTTATGTGACCCTCACCTGTCAGGTCAGTCAACTTCTCAGCCCTTTTATTCTTTGTGGTGATAATGCCCACCTGAAGACACATAACATATGTTGTTAGGTCACATAACAGCCACTGGCAGCTTACTGAAGTAGTAACAGTATGAGATAAGAGTGATTATTGGTTTAATTTAGTAATCTTACTAGAATATCTGCATTTCCTGAAGAAAATGCATGTGATTGCTGAATCTGCTGCTGTTGCTTCTGGTGATTGATGTGTACACTAATCAAAGTTCTGTAAATTGTCAAAACATTGTATTGCATTTTCAAAGCAAGTACAAGGACCATAGTAGTATTTTAATGACAATATTTAGGGCAAAGATAAATGTTGAAGGTCAAAATATTAAACGCAGGATTGATCATTACTGCCATGCTTCTTTATGTCGTGTACATGCTTATGGAGAACTTGTGTACCAAGTTTCATTTAATTGAAAAACGAGAATTGTAGAAATATCATGTTAAGTTGTGCAATGTGGCTCTATATCCAACATTCCTAAAGTTGGATGCAGTCAAATTCTATATTAAAAGAGTTATGGCCCATTAAGTGAATCAGGCCATGCCTTCAAAATTTTGATTTCAGTGGTTTTTTTACCCCATGTAGTATTCAGGGAGCAGACACAATAACATTAGAACCTGTAAAATTTAATTCAGTCAAATTAGGGCAACAATTAATGATTATTTGTCATTACTGATTGATCTATGTCTTAACACTTAGTCAACAAAATGTCAAAAATAATGGTAAATTCTCCCCACAAGTTAAGAGAGGTCAGATATATGTCTTCAGATTGCATATGTTGTCCAACCATTAGTCCATACTAGGAACCCTACAATTACTGTGTACTTATGATGGTGCTACCCTTCATTACTTGTATCTTTATACAAGAATATAACTTGTTCTCCAAAAAAACTCAGCTGAACCTGTTGTGTTGAAACAAGAGCTGAAGGGATTGAAATGTAAAGTATCAATACAGTTCAGTGTAAAACATGCTCACAACTCATGACTGTACAAACATACCTGACTGATGGGGTTTTGGTCGAAATACTCGTCGACAAAAGCTTCCATCAGCTGCAGGAGAAAGGAGAAGGTGCTTTACAGCTAATTATACTATATGGCTGCTGCGCTACAGTGTGAGGGGCTCTGCTACAGAATTTACCTTTAGAGTAGAGGTGAGGCGGTTTGGTTTCAAGTCCTGGTCTTCCATACTTCTTGAACAGTCAATCACCACATAGAGGTGACGCATCTAGAGCACAGGACATCCTTTAACATCTTGAAGGTTTTAGTAAAGATACAGGTTTAAACAGGAGATTTTATTTTCCTAATAACAATGTATCCCAATACAGCACTTAATGTTATGCTAACGCTGGGTGCCATTACCACCAACCTACTGCTATTCATGACTTGTACATTAGATTAACACTTATACTGTAAAACAACAGATAAAAATCAGTTCTGTGCTTTCTATTTTTTGCCTGATGATGATGATATTAGTCTCCAATCTATCAACTGTGTAATACTCAACGTTAAACAAAAGTGTAAGTGTGTATTTTAGTTTTTACAAATATGTAAAAGTAATGTTGCCCAGCATGTTGACATGAGATCTAAGAGACCTTGGGGCTTAGAACCATACAGATAATGAGTGAAGCATATGGTTCAGTAGGAAGGACGAAGAACTCACTCACCATCCCAAGCCTCACTTGTTCATGGCTCTCTATCACCCTGAGATAAATAAAGCAGCAGATTAGTTTGCTGTAAAAACAACCTTTTGGAGAATTAACAGATTTCCCCTTGGGATTGACCAGAGTTTTGATTTAACAATAAATGATGCAGCCAGGGAAAATGTTCACAGACAATATAGTAGTACATGCATTAGTCTTAGAAGGTAGAGCATGAGAATCAAAAGGCATTTACTTCATGGATTCAAAAGTGCGATACAGATTATGTTAAGGTGCATCAGTTATAACTCAGAGAACAGGTATCATTTACATCATAGCAAAGAAGAAGTGCTTAAAAATAGAATTCCAGCACTATGTGTCTGGAAGCGTAAGAATAACAAGTAATTATTAATTCCGTCATTCTCATGTGTCTTTGTACTTATTAGACAAGAGACACGCACACACGCACACGCACACGCACACACACACACACACACACACACACACACACCTTTTCCTTTTGGACTGGAACAGGATCTCTTCCACTGTGGCTTTGAGTGAGCCAGATTCGTCCTCCTTCAGCACCTCCCTGTAGGAAAATACATACAGTACACAGTCACTGAGCACTTTATTAGGAACACCTTTACACCTGCTTATTCATGCAAGTGTCCAATCAGCCAATCATGTGGCAACAGTGCAATGCATAAAATCCTGCAGATACAGGTCAAGAGCTTCAGTTAATTTTCATATCAAACATCAGAATGGGGAAAAAATGTGATTTCAGTGTCTTTGACTGTGGCATGATTGTTGGTACTAGTTTGAGTATTTCTGAAACTGCTGATCTCCTGGGATTTTCACACACAATAGTTTCTAGATTTCACTCAGAAAGGTGTGAAAACAAAACACATTCAGTGAGTGGAAGTCCTGAGGATGGAAACACCTTGTTGATGAGAGAGGTCAGAGGAGAATGATCAGCTTGGTTGTAGCTGACAGAAAGGCTACGGTAACTCTGACAATCACTCTTTACAACTGTGGTGAGAAGAGAAGCATCTCAGAATGAACAAGTCCAACCTTGAGAATGAGTGACTACAACAACAGAAAACTACACCAGGTTTCACTCCTGTCAGCCAAGAACAGAAATCCCAGGCTGCAGTGGGCACAGTCTCACCAAAACTGGACAGTTGAAGACTGGAAAAATGTAGTCTGGTCTGATGAATCTGGATTTCTGCTGAGGCAGCAGATGGTGGGGTCAGGATCTGGCATCAACAGCATGAATCCATGGACCCAACCTGCCTTGTGTCAACAGTCCAGGCGGTGGTGTGATGGTGTGGGGGATGTTTTCTTGGCACACTTTGGGCCTCTCAATAAAATCAGTCATGGTTTAAATGCCACAGCCTACCTGAGTATTGTTGCTGACCATGTGCATCTTCTAATGGCTGCTTCCAGCATGATTTTGCTCCAAATCACAAAGAAAAATTTGTCTCAAACTGGTTTCATGAACATGACAATGAGTTCAGTGAACGTTAGTGGCCTCCCTAGTCACAAGATATGAATCCAACAGAGCACCTTTGGGACATGGTAGAACGGGAGATCGGCAGCATGAATGTGCAGCTGACAAATCTGCAGAAATGATGTGATGCAGTCGTTTCAACATGGAGCAGAATATCAAAGAAATGTTTCCAACATTGTGTGGAATCCAGGCCACATAGAACTGAGGCAGTTGCAAGAGCAAAGGAAGGCTCTACCTAGTATTAGTATGGTGTTCCTACCGCTTGGTGACTGTATGCCACAATGTTGCATCAAATGACAATATCTCCAGTTGAAAATCTCATAGTTTAACAGTCTTACCATGTCCTCTCATAGCCTCCTTCCCAGCGTTTGGCTCTCTCTGGTTCTTCGTCCATCGTTTCTCCAAGCCAGAAATTTAACAAACGATAACAGCCAAAGACCTGCCTGGGAAACATGTTTCACATTAGTACACAACTCTTTGGTGCAGGGTGTGAGTTTCCATTCGTGGCCAAGGAATCGCAAGAAACGCACCTAACTCTGATTTTAATAATACACATCTAAAAAAGGTTTGTGCATAATTGTATAATACTTTTTATTACATGACACCAATGATTCAGAAAAGACTGTGCTCTACAAAGTAGGCAGTAAAGAAAAATAAACAACGCATTATTCAGTTGCAAGTATACTGAATAGAATTTGGCATAACCCTGTGTCAAAACATATTCTCGAGGTGAATAAACAGTACAAGTCTGCGCCAAATTATTTGCTCACCTTATAGATAATCAATAACCTTATCTACATCTCGTTATTACAAATTAAACACATGATTACCCTTTACATCAGCTAACTAGCAAACAATTCTGTTAGCGGGCGTTGTTGGGGGTTGTTCAAGTAATTCAAGGTACTAACGTGAACTAACTTATGATACGTAACATCTAGCTGATTAATATCTAGTTACTGTGTATGATACAACCAACTATCTACCTACGCTTGATAGAGACAACTGTACCTTCAATAGTGGTGGTGCAACTGAGTTCTCTTCCGGAAGGAAACGTGCTCTCCAGAGGAAAGCATCCGCTCTGTTTTACCATTAGATTTTGTCTACTACTACAACATCAGCGCAATTACCATGACAAGTCTTGTTTCACCTTTCAGTGGAACCTACTTTAAATTTTTTTAAACACATTAATACAGCGCGCTCATTAATTACTAATATTTTATTTTACTGAAAGCTTGACAGGGACAAGGGACCTGGCGGCAGACAACAAGGCGGACCTCCGCAGTTGACAGGAAATCACGGGACATCAGCAGCGGAACTTGGTCTTCTTTTTGTCCTTTTTTTCCATGAAGTAGCACACTGATTTTAAAATATATATGAAGTTTATTAATTAGAAATACATCTTAAAAGTCAATTGACTCTCTTAAAGGTTTCTACAATATTTTGAATTAAGTTTACCATTAGTAGAGATTTTAGAAATGGACCAATATAAAAGTAACTCAATAAGTCTTTAAAAAGTCGCCAGTTCTTTAAAATGTTTTTTATATTGTTTAAAGGTGCTATATAAAAGATTTTGCTATTGCTACATAGCCAACATTAGCATTGGCAGCTGTTTACTTACCAGTTTAGAGGAGATGTTGCCAGTTCAGCATCAAACTTCATTCCTTTACTCACCAAGAGCTGTCTCCAGCGGTGTAAGGCAACGCCAATTTTAACTCTTGTTTTGCTTCTATTTCTATCACTTCTTTTTTTGTACTGAGGTTAGCATGCTAAACAGCTAGCCCCGGCCCATCCCGTCTTTACTTTGCAATAGTGACCCCAGGGGGTTGATTCTAACCTCTTGTCTTGTAAAAGCAACGATGGCTGAAGCTCTTGGCAAGTGACCATTATCACTACCACCCGCTGATAGCAAGAAATTAATTTCAGTAGCAGAGAAAACTTATATAAAGCACCTTAAATTAAATGTATTTATTAAACAATGTGAAAGGCTATGTCTAACTGGAAGACCCTGTGCTACTGATGAAAGACAGTGACCCTTAGCACCTTTATTGCATCCGCTGTCGTCAAAATCAAAATTAACCCATGGTCGACCATGTTTTTTGCATCTTGGTAATCCTGGAAAGCTTACATCACTTATTTCTTCAAAACATACCTTATACAAATAGATATAGCGTTATGATTTCACACCTAAATATACACGTTGCATACATCAGTTCAGAGAAACAGGCCGATGTGCATGATTTCTGTTAATGGAAAATGGGAGAAATAAAAATATATTGACAAAGTGATAGGAATTGTTGGAGTGAGGCAAGAATTGTTTATTGATTTTTGGATAAAGAAAATGAGAACTGAAATTTAGTACAGTAAAATACAAATGTCAGACAAATGTTGATGGCACACCTAAATGAAAAGGTGCCATTGTTAATCAGTTATTTACACTCGGGCGTTTCCTTTTAATATATACCATGGAAAAGGTCTACAATAAGAAATTACAATCTCAAGGACAGGGATGTTCCATCATTTAAAGAAAACAGCACAAAAAATATACAGAATAGCTTATTACACAACAATTTAAATTGTTTCTAAAGACTAAAAATGAACATTATTTACAAGGAATGGTTGGTGACTTAATGATGTCAAACAAATTCATTTGTCTTACCTTTGCCTTCTAAAACCGTCAAACATGATTTTAAAAAAGTTAGAAAATAAGCACAGTAACTGCTTCACTCAGTACCATCACTAGTACTGAAACAAAAGCATCTCATATCAAATTTCTCATTTTGTAACTTCAGTAGAGAAACTAAAAATATTATATTATATTACATAAACATTTTATACACCTGAATTGTTCTTTGCAAATAGTTCTTCATGAAACCTAGAGAGGTCTAAGAATTGATCAAATACAATAGTAGAAAAAAAATTATTTCCTTCACCTGCTCGCCTCTGGATAAAACCTCAGTCTATTGGCTTGATATAGGCTTGATATAGATATAACATAAACCTATAGTAATCACGTAGGTTTGTGATAATCTCAAACACAGTGGGGTGGAAAATTGCAGATTTGTCACTTTCCCTGTACGAAGGGGTCTCAGAGGAGAAGTTTCAAGGTCGGCGGTCATATTCACTGATCTTCCTTTTGATGTGCGACAATTTGGACCTGAGATATTTACACCTTTTCTTCTTAATCTGGTAGTCTGGGGACTGCAGAGGACAGAAAATAATTCAAACAATTCGATTTTATTCACAATACTTTTTTGCTATTTTCAGAGGACTGTATTTTACTGTAAAGAACAACACAGTTGGAAATCACTGTATAGACCTTACCTTTTTGAGATTCTTCAGACTGGTGTATTCATTGATGGCATCCTGAGATTAGAAAGATAGAGGTTAATGATCTAAAGTGACCACTCAGAGGAAATCAACATTCCAGATTCACACACAATTTGTTTCATGGTTAACCAAAGTTTCTCAGCCTTTTCTGACTCTTGACCCGATTTTTTTGTCCAAATATTCAAATTACTCAGAGGTGTCTGGCTATGGCATACATTTATGCCACTTTACTTTAACTTTAACTACTGTTAAATGACTATGAATCACACACATATCAACATACCAATCTTATAAATCTCCTGCAAAACCTTTAGCATATTATGCAACACCTATACATGGTCCCCAAGCCTAGCATGATAAACACGGATGGACAGAATGACTCATGGATAGAGTACATTATTAATCCCAAAGAGAAAATGCAGTGTTGAAGCAGCCATTTCACATAAATTCCAAAAACAATGGGATAGGTAAATAATAAACAATGCATTTAAAGGCTATAACCTATAAAGTGACTACATAGAATAATAAAGTATAAATATAAATAATATAAAAAAATAGAGACCAAAGATAGACTAAGATAGACAAGATAAACTCAATGTAATGCTCTCCTTAACTTTATCCCAACCACAAAAATCAAAGGAACGCAATATGTCCATGGTAGATGGTTATCGACAGTTAAAAGGTTAAAAAGTACAAAAAAACCCCCAAAACTTAGTACCAAGGGCATATGGATCACTTTCCCATCTACGTTCTCATTACCTGGCCACTTTCTCATCTTTATCTAAACCTAATTCTTTTCATAATGATAACCACACATCGTAGACAAGTCCTTTGAAGAAGGGTGGGCTTGCCATCATCACTTCACAGAGACAAAACTCAAACTGTCACTGCCACACTCACCAGGAACTGTGGACTGCCCTCAGGGTGTCGGTGTAGCTCTCTGTCTAGGTATGCCAGGTCTTGGTTTATGCTGTCCAGCTCAGCCTGCAGGCTCTTGTACTCCTGGTGATCCCGGTCAAACTCCCGTTTGTAGCTCAGACGTTCTTGCTCATCCACAATGGAAGGAAAGAAACTGCAGAGACAAGAACGGAATGAAATTAACCTAGACCATTTATTATGTGCCAGCTAGCCATTTCTAATAATAACCTCTTTTAGATACATACATTTGGCAGTGCACACAAGATGGATGTAT
The DNA here is from genome assembly GCF_016859285.1 of Xiphias gladius. NCBI lineage: Eukaryota > Metazoa > Chordata > Actinopteri > Istiophoriformes > Xiphiidae > Xiphias > Xiphias gladius. Next base: position 27,502,820 of record NC_053418.1, on the reverse strand, counting down.
GGTCTAGAAAAACATATTAATCCCAGTCAAACACTGTAGTTCAACGTTACTAGAAAAACAGCTTAATATCTTTCTCATAATCATTACTATCAATGTCTATCAGATCCCTTCACACTCACACACTGAAGTCCTCCTCCTCCAGGTCATCTCCAGACTCTGCACCAGTGTCATAGTCCTTCAGCCATGGCTTCAGGCCTCCCACAGAGCTGCTGATGTCCGAGTCTCTGTGAATGGAATTATTGATTTATACTTTTTTTTTTTTTTTAAGAAGCCTTGTTAAGTACCTTACTTTAAAGCCTTCATTGACCCACTCCTGGGCCCCCTGCAGTTCACCTACAGAGCCCCAGGTCTGTATATACAGTTCATGCAGAAAGCATTCAGACCCTTAACTTTTTTCACATTTTGTTATGTCGGAGCCTTATGCTAAAATCATTTAAATTGATTTTTTCACTCATCATCTATACTCAATACCCCATAACTAGAAAGTACAGA